>NW_006408524.1:20343357-20356081 GCF_000296735.1 Chrysochloris asiatica
AAAAAAAAAAAGACTCTGGGATAGGTAGGGGGTGGGAGGGAGGAGAGTTTTCTATAGCTCAGTGCATAATATGGGTAGGGGTCTGGAGAGATGAGGGGCAAAGAAAGCCCTGGGATAAGAGTGGGCACACAAAGAGGCTTGGACCATCCCTCCAGGCCAGTGAGACCAAGGAGCGTGGGCTCTGAGACTGGGGTGTTATCTATATCCCAGCTTTCTGTCCACTGTGTCCTGCCTTTGTCTGCCTCTGCCTCTGACTTGTCCTCCCATGGTCAGTGCTGTGATTCAGGCCAACCCAGCTTTCAGGGACCACAGGCTAAATAAGGGGCAGCCTGCCCCTCAGCACCCCATGTCCTGAGATCTGGATGAGGCATGGACCACTCAGACACGGGCACTGTTGGTCCTGCTGGCAGCACTGGTGTCTAGTAAACGCTTTTCCAGATGTGCCTATTTCTGACGTGCCCGGCTAGACCCACATTCCAGTCAGAGCTGGCTGTTCCCAGGACAATCTGGGCCCTGTCCCCACAGGGATCCAGTGGGAGAAGCTCAGCTTTTGTCCAGATGTGGAGCCAGACCTCTGGTTCATGGGGACAGAACATCCACAGGTGTCTATGACTGCCACTCTAACTAGAAGTTTCTGTGAAGGTCAGGCAGAGGAGAGGAGTTGCTGGAGCTGAGGGGGAAGGGGAAAAGGACTCCCCACTGCAGCCCCCCTTGGGCGATTATGGGGAAAATATGGTTTCACTTGCTCCAAGAGGCCCTCTGTGAAGGTGGAAGGGAAAGAACCAGACAGCACACCATCAGCTCAACAGTTGTTGCTAAGTGCCGCGGAGTCAGTAGGGTTTCTTAGGGACAACTGGTAAGCTTAAACTGCCAACCTTGCAGTTTAAACTGACTTTGCAGTCCAGCGCATTAGCCCACAGTGCCACACCAGGACTCCAGTGGTAGTGGTGGTTATGTGCCGTGGAGTCAGTTCTGATTCATATCAACCCTGCATAGGGTTTCCGAGGCTGTAAATCTTTATGGGAGCAGAAAGCCTTATCTTTCTCCCACAGAACTGCTGGTAATTTCAAACTGCTGACCATGGGATTAGCAGCCTGACTTGTAACCACTCCATTAGTTTGAGTGAATTTTCCCTAATTCCCAAAGTTTTCCTGAATTGAACAGAGGGCAGGGCTACAGCAATTACATTCAGTGATACGGAAATCATGATTTGTATGTAATATTAATACAAATGCAGCCAGTAGTACTGTGGCTTATGTGTTGGGCTGCTAATTGCAAGGTTGATAGTTCAAACCCACCGACTGTTCCAAGGGAGAAAGATGTGGCTCTCTGCTCCCATAAAGATTTACCATCTCAGAAACCCTAAAGAAGAGTTCTACTGTGTTCTATGGGGTCACGATGAGCTGGAATCAACACTACGGCAGTGGGTTTATTAATACAAAACACGGTACTAAGGATTGTGTTCTCTGATCAGCAGGAAGCCCATGGTGGGGGAGAGGGAAGTGAAACCACGAATTACTACACTGGGTGGTACCCACCCTAGCGAAGCCAGTGGGCAGTTCTTGGCTCTCCTCCTTTCTTATATGGCGCCTGTATGAGTGGAGCCCAGGACTGGGCAGAGGGGGAGAGAGAGGTGCATCAGCTCTCCAACTATTTGACTTCCCCAAGTGACAAGGTACCCACCTCTGAAAGGTCATGAGCCCTCCTGTTTAACAGAACTCCTGGCCATGTAGGCGATACATGATCCCCCTTAAATCAAAATCGGATGTCTTGGGCTACCAGTGATTCACCAGAAGTGGAACAAGTTAGTAATTTTCTAGGCTCCTGCCTCCTATCCACTTCTTTCCCACTGCCTTCGCCCCATCTCCCCCTGCCAGGCCCAGCCCGACTCCCTCACTGCCCTACCTGGCAAAGCAAGCCTATTGTCCTGGGTGGGGGTCAGTGGAAGGTCAAACCTCTTTCTGGAAAGCAAGAATTTCTGTTTCAATGATTTAATATCAAGTCTCCAGAGACAGCCCTTGCTAGATGCCATCAAGGGAGGAACCACAAGAAATAGGGTAGAAAAAAAGTTGCCATCAGCCCAACAAGGATTTACAAGGGTTTAAGGAGTCCTGGTGTGGGTTAATGCGCTGGACTGCAAAGTTGGCAGTTGAATGTCTGGTGGTTCAAGCTCACCAGCCTCTCCTAGGAAACCCTACGCAGGGTCTCTATGGGTCGGAACTAACTTGGTGGCACTTAACAACAGCAACAAAAAGGAGTCCTAGTGGGACACTGTAGAGTAAGCACCAGACTATTAACCAAAAGGTTAGTGGTTCAAACCCACCAGCCACTCCTTGGAAACCCTATACAAGGTTGCTATGAGTAGAAACCAACTCAACGGCACTTAACAACTACAACAAGGAACCTGGGTGGAGCAAGTGATTAGCAATCAGCTGTTAGCCTAAAAGATTGGTAACTTGAACCCACCTAACAATTCCATGGGGGAAAAAGACCATAGGACAGAGTAGAAAGACCCCTTAGAGTGTCTGAGTCTGAATCTTCACAGGAGCAAACAGCCTCATCTTTCTCATGAAGAGTGGCTGGTAGGTTTGAACTGCCAACTTTTCAGTTAGCAAACCAACCCTTAACCCACAGCATTGCCAGGGTTCTTTATTGTAAAGATCACACATGGGGTCATCCTGAGTTGGGATCAACTTGGCAGGAATGGGTTTGATTTTAGTTTAGCATACCACATCCCAGGATGGGGCAGAGAGTCAAGCACCAAGAGTCAGGCTGGGTTCCCAGGCCTGAATGAGGATGCTGGAAGGGCAGGTTGTCCCACCCTGCTCACTGGGATTCGAGATTGCTTCCAGGGGAAGGAAATCCCTGCTGGGCCAGGAGGATAACAGTCCTTCCTTTCAAAAGATGCTGCTGGTGGCTCTGTGGTGGGACAGCCGAACAAGACAGGGGGCGCTGCAGCTCGCTGGAAGGAAAGCCATCGAACATGACCTGAAGATCTCTCACCTGGGGCACCCATGGACACCAGTCTCCAAGGCAGCCTCTCTCCTGCCCTGGGCCACCCTCCCAAATCACCTCTTTGCTTTAGATTATGAGGCAACCAGATTGAGGGAAGGGACTCAGATGCCTCCATTTTAAACCAAAAAACCCAAGCCCATTATCATCTAGTGGATTCTGACCCATAACGACACTATAGGACAGAGTAGAGGTGCTCTGTAGGTTTTCCAAAACTATCCTGGTGTGGCGCTGTGGGCTAATGTGTCAGACAGCAAAGTCATTTAAACAGCAAGGTCAGTGATTCAAGCTCACCAGCTGCTCCTTGGAAACCCTCTACAGGGTCGCTATGGGTCGGAATTGACTCAACAGCACTGAACAACAACATACATTTTTACAGGAGCAGAGAGCCTCATTTTCCTCCATCAGAGCTGCTGGTGGGTTCGAACCATCGACATTTCTTTTAGTGGCCTAAAGCTTAATCCACTGTGCCACTAGGCTTCTTGCTCCCATTTTACAGATGGGGAAACTGGAACTCAGAGAGGAGAGTTGACATGCACAATATACATGTTGCAGTGCTGTGAATTACTCCACATGGCTCTTCCATCCCTACCTAGTCTTGGTAACTCCCACAAACAACTTTTTTTCTTTTCCTGATGGGGAAGAGATGGTTGAAGAAGATGCTAATAGAATGATATGGCTCCATTGAATGCTTGTTATCAGGGCTTAGAACTGCAACATGAACAGGAAATGAGTCATGTCAGAGGCACGAACGAGTGATCTCACTACCATCAAGGAAGAAGAGCCAGGAAACGAACATGTCCTTTGGACCTGAGGTCCTTGCCCACTGAATCTCTTAAACCCAAGGACACAAAGCTGCAACACCAAAGGAGATGCAGCAGCCAGAGCACCAGGCAGAGTGATGGGCTTCCCAGTCCTTGGAGCAAGCAAAGTGGACTGACATTGGATAGGAGCTTCACTTGTGGAGTGAGGTGCCTCCAGGTGATTCATTGGGAGCTGGGCTTGCCAACCCAGTGAGCTGAGTGCCTTCAGGCTGAGGTTTATAGCAGAGTGAAGTGTCTTTTGAGCATTTATCAGCAGCCCGAAAGCTTTGTAACACTGCCAAACAGGGCCAAGGACAGGCCTAGAGGCCAAGGTCAGCTAAATGCCTGCGTGCGTGTGGGCAGGGCTGAGGAGAGCCAGTCCTGGCAGGAAGAAGTCTGCCCTGAGCATTTTGTGATCCTACCTTGTTGTTGTTGTTGTTGTTGTTGTTATACGCTGTGGAGTCGGTTCCGACTCATAGCAACCCTGTACAGGGTTTCCGAGGCTGTAAATCTTTATGGAAGCAGAAAGCTTCATCTTAATCCACCGGAACAGCTGGTAGTTTCGAACTGCTGACCTTGCGATTCACAGTCCAATTCGTAACCACCACGCTACCAGATCCTACCTTATAACCTGTCAACTTCCCTAATAAACCGCATACTCCTGAGTATTGTCTCTGAGTTCTGTGTGGCCACTGCAATGGATAATCGAAGCCAGATGAGAAGCAGAGTGTAATGGGAGGAAGAGTTGGTAGTAGAGCTGATGAAGAAGGTGGAGTTATGTTTCATCTCCACCTCACAGAAACTAGTGTCATGCAGATCCTTCTAACAAGTTATTCTTATCATTGTACACACAAACCCATACACCTATGCACACATTCAAATGCACACAGAACAAAGATATACATCGTGGTCATTAACCCCCTCTAAACTCTGAAACCCTCCCTTTGTACACAGTGGACTCTGCGACTTAGAGCCAGAACATCTGTGCACTGTCCCTCTGGCACCTTGTCTTGGAGCTGCATTGAAATCATGCAGGGGAAAGAAGCAGGCAGCGATGAGCATTCCTGTAACTTTGTTGCTTCATTATTTCTCTCTTGGGATGCTCACGGTCAGGTAGGGAGCATGTTTCCTGTGCAGGAAAGGTGCTCAGAGCTGAACTGAGCCAGCCATCTTCTGGTCCATCCTCAGTGTCAGGAAAGGTGCCCAAGGGGCTACTTGTGAGGCCACCCTCTTTCGCCTTCTGGGATGTTGTGCTGCCGTGGACAGGGGCTGGGTTCTCTGAGGGGTGGGAAAAGGGGTGGGCAGGGCTGGCCCTGGCTCTAATCCACTTAAAAGACCCCCTCCCTCTGTGGTGCAGTCTGAGGATTCTATTCATTGAAGCCAACATTCCTGGAGCCCACAGGACCAGGAAAATCACCTCACACAGGCGGATTGCGCTCACCTAATGAGAAAATAATGACATGGGCCCCTGCCCTGGGCCCTTCCACCCTGAGATGTCAGCACCATGCCACCTTCTCTAGGTGCTGGAGCCTCCCACAGTCAGGGCTGAGTGCCTCTGAACTCCCAGGGCATGATAGCATTTGGACAATTGGAACCTGGCACAAAGGTACACTGAGATCAAGGGCTAAAGGGACTTCCCCAGTGTCATCCACAGTGAGTCAGTCTTCACCCACACCCTGCCCTGCCAGCAACAGCAAAGCTGAACACAGTCGGGAACAGAGCGCACCAGGAAGGACAGGCTGCATGCACGGACTCTCTGCCCCTTCCTCCCACACACTTATACATCACAGGGGCCTTTGAAGAACCAGGGCTGGAGGGGTTGTGGCTGTAGTGTCTGGAATTCAGGAAGCCCCAGTCCCCTTCTATTGATCCAGACCCAGGCACATGAAAGAGGATCAAGGTATCTTTGGCAGTAGTGTGTGTTCAAGACCCAGAAGCCCTGGAAATGGCCACTTTTAAGACCAGCCAGGCCTGCATCATATGCTCGCCCTTGTCCTCTGCTCACCACATTCTACCAGTCTGAAGAGGGGTGGTCCAAGGAGGATAGCCAAGAGAAAGAGATTGCAGTTGATCATCACTTTCTAATTGAGCTTCCTAGAAGCCATGGCAAAAAAAGAAAAAAAGTGTTCACCAGCTCTTCTTTGCTGATAAAAGAGGTGGCTGCCGGTCTTCAGGAGAAAAAATTTCTCCCTCCTGATATTACTATTGGGAGACTGAAGAAGCTGGCATTTCTATGGGAAGGACCGAGACTAGTACCTCAATGGGGTGACCCTCAGGATAACACAGTGCCCCTGGTGCCCAGACAAGGCCAACACAAGAACCATAGGAGACCATCCTTCCACCACTTGCTGTCTCAGACACTGGCTCGAGTGCCCCAGATGACAGAGCAAAAGCATGGTGCTATTATGTCCCACTAGGCTACCCAGGGTGTTTACAGGGAGCACAGGGGCCAACCTCAGACCTAAACCACAGGAAGTGAGGACGTAAATCTGTGAGCTGCAGAAGAACACCTCCCCCCCCCTTCCCTGTAACCAAGAAAGGCTTCCTGGAGGAGGGTACATAGCAGCCAGATTTGTTTATGTGAGGGAAACAAGCTGGTTTGGGGAAAGAAAATGGGGGCACAAAGAAGGCAGGCATGGGGTGAGTTTTCCACCATAGTATGGGTGTGAGGTTTCCTTACTGGGTAGGAAGCCAGCTTTGGGGAGGGAGGGAGCAGTAAAATATGGTGTGCTGACCCCCTGATGGGTCCAGGCGTCTGTCTTCCTTCCACATCTGACACAGAGACTCAGGAGTCTCTGCTTTCCCCTCTAGAAGGTCATACACAAAGAAAGTCAAAGACAGAGAAGGCCTGGTCCCTGCTCTGAGGAGCACCCAATGGGAGATGCAGAGGTGAAGTCCTATACCTTGCTGGAGCTGGAGGGGGACTGGGACAGTAGCCTCTGAGTGAGGCCGTGACCATGGGAAAGGGGAACTTGGGCAGGTCTTTGCCACAGTTTAAAGTTATTCATTGGTAAAGCAATCACGTCCTCACTAAAGGCCAACCCAAGAAGCTTTCAAGTCATCTCAGTCTGACATGAGAAGGCCAAGCTGGGTTCCAGATCCTGGGTTCTAGGTCTTGATCACTCATTTATTCCTGGGGTAACCTAGTCCTGTCACCCCAACCTCCTTTCTAGTGACAGGGAGTTAGTGCAGGACCCAGATACATTTCCAGAAAAGGAAATGGAAATCCTTAGATAAATAAACCCAAGGTGTGTCTGCCTTAGGGGGGAAGAAGGAAAAAGCAGTTGGCATTTTTTGTGATTGCAAGGCTGCCCAGAACTTGGGATAGGATCGGAAGTGGTGGGGTTTGCTGGAGAGACTGGGTCCCTGTGTCTGCCTCGGCTAAGCAGGCTTCCTGCTGGGCAGAGCCAGACGAGGGGCTGTGACCCATCATTCTCTCTGGGCCGCTTGAGAGAGAAATCTGAATTGAAGGAAAGGCTGGGCTATCCCACACAATAGCTTTGGAAGTATAAACCAAGACACTCACAGATATTTCCAGAGGCCCCACAGCCTCAAGCCAAAGCTGGTGATGGAGGAGGAAGTAAGGGAAGGTAAGCGAGAAGGGGTTACCAGAAACCCGCCCTCTTTTCTGCCTGCCTTTCCAGAAAGCACAACTCTGTATAGGATTTCTGAGGAGCCGTTGGTAAGTTTGAATCGCCTAAACTGGGTTTAAAGGTCACATTTGCCATGCCCCAGTCTCTCTAGGCACCTCTGAGACTCAGGTTCTTTATCTGTGGTTGCCCTCAGTCTCTGGGAGTGGTCACTGTTGACAGAGTGGTCCTGCTGTATATCGGGTCACGGCATTCAATCCTCTTACAAATGAAGGGACCAAAGCTCAGAGTAGGGATGAGGGTCTTCTGAAGAAAACCAGAGTGGCAGTCTCTCCCAGACACTCATGTGGGGCCTGGAGAAAGTGGGGTTGTAGGTTGATGTTGGGGAGGGAAGAGGGGCTCATCATTAGGTGATGTGTTTGGAGAGATGCAGAAGAAAGGATAACCTTAGGGATCAGCTAACATGGACAAGGTCAAGTTTTTCAGTCCATTTTCACACTTCTTCAATCCCTCCACCTTTCCCTCTAACTTTCAAAGGAGTTATACAGGGTCGCTGTGAGTCAGAAATGACTCAATGACACTTACCAACAACAACAACAAATTATATGCCAACCCCTGTGATGAGAGCTTTACATCTAAATCTCACAATTTCCTTAATATATTTACTATCCATATTCCCATTTCATAGATGGGGAAACTCTATAAGATGGGACTAGGGCTGATTTTATTTTGACATCGCTGAGAAGTTGAACCTGAACTCTAAACCCAATTGTCCAGTCTCAGGTGTAAGCTTATAACCACCCCACCATTTGACTTAGACTCCCTTCTCACAACTCACAGCCCAGGGTAGATACAAATTCCATAGAGAAAACAGATGATGGGCCTTCTGACCCATAGGTACAGAAAAACCAGGACCCCCCCCCCAAAAAAAAAAAACAACAAGTACAGGGGACCTAGGCCCCAAGAGATACATCTGGTCTTCAAGAGAGGAGCAGTTTCCATAATGCCCACGAAGACCCCAAATAGCCAGCACTGGGAACTCAGATTCTTGAGAACATAGATGGGATTCCAAGGCCCCCATAGGCTGAGGCCCTGCCGAAGGCCAACGAGGGACAGAGAACCATCCCGCCAGTTTGGCTGTTTTCCACAGTGGACTTGGAGGTGGCCAGACCCAAGGTCACCCACAGCACGGAAAACAATAGGCAGTGGGTTCAGCCATGACTGGGGCCAGAACAAAGGCCTGGACGCTTCCTCACATTGAGAACCATCCTTCATGGTTTGCCAAGGCCAGCCGACAGAGGAAGCCTTCGGAGGGAGGCAGGGATGTTTTGCAAAGATTGTTCTGGGAGGACTGTAGCCACTTATGCTGAAAGGGCAACAGACACAGGGACAGACTGTTCGAGGCTGAGGTCTGCCCACCAGGAAACAGGAATGAGACAAGTGTCTCTGCTCCAGGTCGATGAGTCCCCACCTTGCTCCCCTGGCTGGTCCACTAAAATGCATCCATCTGCCCCTCTTCTCCATGGCCATAGTCAGAAGTTGACATCTGGCCTCTGATCCACCTTCCATAGCATCACCATGTTAGTCTTTCTAAGGAGTCCTGGTGTGGCACTATAGGATAGACACTCAACTGCAAGCTCAGTTTGAATTGCAAGGTTGACGGTTCAAACTCACCAACCACTCCTCGGAAGCCCTATACAGGGTCTCTATGAGTTGGCACTGACTCAATGGCACTGAACAACAACAATGGTCTGTCTAAAACAGCTCAGCTCCACCACTACTTTGCTGATGATCCACCAAAACCCTCCATGGCTCCCCAGTGCTTATAAGAGGAAGCCCAGGCTTCTTAGTCTGATGTTCAATACACTTCAAAACCCAGTCCTGACACATCCTTAGCCTTCCCATCACCTCCAGGTTCAGCAGGCCCCTTACCTCTGCTTACCCACCTGGAATGTCCTCTGCCTCTCATCTATCCTCTTTCGGATCTGACTCCAATCTTTCCCTCTCCATGTAGCTTCCCTGACCACTCCAGCCCACACAAGTTCTTCATTTCTAAGTCCTGGTGGGGCTCTGTGGGCTAATGCTCTGGACTGCCAAGTTGGTTTCAACTGCAAGGTCTGGGGTTTAAGTTCACCAACTGCTCCTCAGAAACACAACACAGGGTCACTATGGGTTGGAAATGATTCGACGACACTTAACAAAACAACCACAATGCCCTAAATAAAAGCCCAGGAGTTGGGTGGACAGGGTGATAGGAAAGCAATCAATATTAGAACAATCCCTCCTTAGACCAAGGTCCCCCTACATGTGCTGTCTCTGTATACAAAATTGCCCTGACGTCACTATGTACTCTCGGGGTACCTGGAGTCCAGCTATGCTGGGGCAGGAGAAGGAGTGGCAGAGCCCGGGAGGGTATTGAGGGTGTTCTGAGAGTACCCACCCTGGGCACTCGGGGAAGGGCATGGGAGAAGGCTGTGCTTATCACTGAGGGTTCTGTGAGGAGGTGGGACTTTGCGGAGCCTCACGGATGCCAAGAGACCTTCAAACAGAAAATGCCAGATAAGCTCTCAGGATCACCCTTATCAGGGGTCACAGGAAAGACCTCAGGTTTAATCTCAAAGCCACACCTGGAACTAACAGTCTAGAGTGTTTGGGCACCGCCTCCCTACTCCAGCACCCAGTGACTCTGGCAGCTGTGTGCCTGGAGGCAGGGTTGGAGGAGGCAGGTACAAGACAGGGGAGGGAGCTTTCTCAAAGAGGACAGAATGAGCGTTCAGCTCCATCCCCCAGGATGAGACATATCAAAGGAGGAGGAGCCCATCAGAGTGCTGTGCCCAAGGATGAGGTACAGAGGTGTGTGTGTTGTACTCAGATGACCAGCACCCACTAACTGGGATCTGGGCTGTGGCGGAGGAGCTGACTAACTGTGGTGAGCATTCAGAGGGTGGTGCTGGTAATTTCACCTGGATAGTCCAGGAAGGCTCCCTGGAGTAGGGGCCCTGGATGGGTAGGATCTGACACAGGGATCCATGTGGATCAAAGAAGACTGGTGGAGCAGTCATCCCAACAATGCACATTCTTCTCCAGTGCACATGGAGCATTCTCCAGAATAGACCATAAATTAGTTCACAAAGCAAGCCTTAGTAAATTTAAAACATCAAAATACTACAAAGCATCTCATTAGATCACAAGGTTATAAAATTAGAAATCTACAATAGAAAGATCAAGGGGGAAAAGCAAACACACGGGAGTTGAATAACACCCTACTTGAAAGCTTCCGGGTAATACAACAAACAAAAAAATGAAATTTAAAAGGTCCTTGAATCAAACAAGAATGAAAACACTACATATCAAAACCTCTGGGACACAGCAAAAGTAGGGCTCAGAGGGCAATTTATAGCAATAAATGCACATATCCAAAAAGAAGAACAAATGCAAATCAGCACTTCAACCAAACATCTCCAACAATTGGAACAAGAGCAACAAAGTAAGTCTATAGCCATCAGCAGAAAATAAATAATAGAGGTTGGAGCAGAAATAAATGAAATAGGAAACAGAAAAACAATATGAAGAATCAGCAAGACAAGAAGTTCGTTCTTTGAAATGATCAATAAAATCAACAAATCACTGGCAAATTTAACAAAAGAAAAGCAGATGCAAATTTCATTAATAAGAAATTATGCAGGTGATGTCACAAAAGAATTAAATGAAAGAAAAGGATAATCACAAAATACTAGGAATAATGAGACTCTAAGAAGTTTGAAAATCTAGAAGAAATGGATAAATTTCCAGAAATATATGACCTACCTACATTAGTGTAGTCTGAAGTTAGAAAACATGAACAGATCTATAACAAAAAAAATATATTAATCAAGTAATTTTAAAACTCCCATAAAAAAAAAAAAGTCCAGGCCCAGATGGCTTTACTGGTGAATTCTACCAAACAGTCAGAGAGGAGCTGACACCCATTCTACTCAAACTATTCTAGAACGTAGAAAAGGAATGAAAACTCCTGAATTCACTTTAAGAAGCAAGTATAACCCCTGATACTAAACCCAGGCAAAGACATCCCTACAAAAAGAAAATTCTAGACCAATATCCTTCATGAACATGTATGCAAAATTTCTCTACAAAATTCTAGCCAATGGAATCAAACAACATGTCAACAAAACAATACATCATGACCAAGTGGGATTCATCAGGCATGCAAGGATGGTTCAATATTAGAAAAACAATCAGTGTTGTCCATCCACCTCATAAATAAACAAAGGAGGAAAAAAATCACATGATCATATTAATCAATACAGAAAAAAGCAATTGACAAAATACCACACCCATTACTGATAAAAACACTAGGCAAAATATAAATAGAAGAGAAATTTCTCAACATAATTAAGGGCAAGGAGTCCTGGTGTGGCACTGTAGATCAATGCACCAGACTGCAAAGCTATTTGTATTGCAAGGTTGGCAGTTCAAGCTCACCAGCTGCTCCTCAGAAACCCTATGCAGGGTTGCTATGGGTTGGAACCAATTTGGCGGCACATAACATCAACATACAAAACCAACATCACTCTCAACAAAGAGACCCTGAAACTATTTCATTTGGGAGTGAGAATCAGACAAGGATGTCCTTTATCACCACTGCTCTTCAATATTATGCCGGAAGTCTTACCCAGAGGTATAAAACAAGAAAGGGACAATAAAGGCACATAACTTGGCAAAGAAGAAGTAAAACTCTCTCTATTTGCATATGATATGATCCTATCTTTAGAAAATCCCAAAGACTCATGAAGAAAATTATTGAAACTCATTGAAAGATTCAGCAAAGTGGCAGGGTTCAATATCAACATGCAAAAATCAGTTTGATTCCTTTATACTAATAAAGAGAGCTCTGAAAAATAAATCAGGAATATAATTCCATTTGCAATAGTCATCTAAAAGATGAAATCGTTAGGAATGAATCTAACTAGAGAAACAAAAGAACTGTACAAAGAAAACTATAAAACACTACTACAACGAACCAAAAGAGATCTACAAAAATGAGAGAATATACAATGCTCATGGATAGAAGACTTAACATTGTGAAAATGTCAACACTACCCAAAGCCCCACCACTCATCTGTCCATTTGTCATACAGTGGTGGCTTGTGAGTTGCTGTGATTCTGAAAGCTATGCCACCGGTATTTAAAATACCAGCAGGGTCACCCATGGTGGACAGGTTTCAGATGAGCTTCCAGATGAAGAAAGACTAGGAAGAAGGAGTGACAAACTACTTCTGAATATTTAGTCACTGAAAGCCTTATGAATAGCAGAGAAAC
>NW_006408524.1:20358952-20378789 GCF_000296735.1 Chrysochloris asiatica
GTTTTGGAAGAAGTGCAGCCAGAGTGCTCCTTGGAGGCCAGGATGGCTAACGTTCATCTCTCATACTTTGATCATATTGTCAGGAGGGAGCAGTCGCTGGAGAAAGATATCATGTTCGGTAAGGTGGAGGGTCAGAGAAAAAGAGGAAGACCTCAGACAAGATGGATTGGCCCAGTGGCAGCATCGATTGACTCAAGTGTTTCAACAGTAGTGAGGTTGTCCCAGGATCCGGCAGTGTTTCGTTCTGTTGTGCATAACGTCGCTCTGAGTCGGTACCGACTTGATGGCACCTAACAACAAAACAACCCAAATCAATCTATAGATATAGTGCAATCCCAAACCAGGTTTCAATATCATTCTTTAAAGAGATGGAGAAACTAATCATCACCTTTATATGGAAAGGAAAGAGACCCAGGATAAGCAAAGCATTACTAAAAAGGAAGAACAAACTATGGAACCTCTCACTTTGAGTTCTCAAAACCTACTATATAGTCACAGAAATCAAAGCAGCCTGGTACTGATACAACAAAAGACACACAATCAATGGAACAGAATTGAGAACCCAGTAGTAAATTCATCTACATATAGTCACCTCACCTTTGACAAAGGGCCAAAACATATTTAATGTGGAAAAAATAGTCTCTTCAACAAGTGATGCTGGTAAAACTGGAAATTAATTTGCAAAAGATTGAAATAAGACCTATATCTCATAGGTACAAACGTAGGGACTCTGCTGCATGGCATAAATACACTACCAAACAGAACTGAAAATACACACACAAGACAAAATAGATGACAAGGACCTCCTATAAATTAGATATTTATGTGTATCAAAAGATTGCATAAAAAGATTAAAAAGAGAACCCATAGACTGGGGGGAAATTTAGCAATCCTACATCAAACAAGGGGTTATATTGTCTAAAATTTATAGAACACTTCAACACCTCAATAAGAAGAAGGTAAATAACCTAATTTTAAAATGGGCAGAGGATATGAACAGACACTTCACTAAAGAAGAAATTAAGGGGACCAAAAAAACATATGAAGAAATGCTTACGATCATTAGCTATCATTGTTGCTGTTGTTATGTTTTGTCAAATCAGTTCTGACTCATAGCGACCCTGTATAGGGTTTCTGAGGAACAGAAACAGTGGGCTTGAACTGCTGATCTTGAGGTTGATAATCCAGTATTTATCCTACAGCACCACACTAGGATTCCATTAACCATTGTTGTTGTTGTTAAGTGCCATCAAGTTGATTCGTAACCATAGAGACCCTGTATAGGGTTTCCAAGGAGCAGCTGGTGAGTTTGAACTCCCGACCTTGCAGTTCAAATGACTTTGCAGTCTGGCCCATTAGCCCACAGCGCCACACCAGGACTCCTATTAGCTATTAGAGAGATGCAAATCAAAACATCTTATGCCAGCGTCAATAGCAAAGTTCCAACAACAACAACAACAACAAAAACCCACCAGAAAACAAATGCTGGAGAGGCTGTGGTGAGTATGAGACTTTCCTGTTCTGCTGGGGGGACTGTAAAACTATGCAACTTCTGTAGAAAACACTATGGTGCTTTCTCAGAAGGTTGGAAATAGAAATACCGTATGACCCAGCAATCTTTCTACTTGGTATATCTCCACAAGAAAAAAGAGCTGGGACATGAATAGATATATGCATACCTACGTATGTGCTTTGCAAGATCTGGTGTGGTGCTGTGGGGTAATGCATCAGACTACAAAGCCGTTTGAACTGTAGGGTTGGTGGTTCAAGCTCACCAGCTGCTCCTTGGAAGCCCTATACAGGGTCGCCATGGGCCAGAATCGACTCAACAGCGCTTAACAACAACAACAACTTGTTCTTTGCAGCATTATAGCAAAACTATGAAGACAGCCTAGATGCTCATCAGCAGAGGAAAGGTTGAACAAACTGATACGTACACACAGTGGAATATGAAGCCACATTAAAGATGTGATGAAAATTGACAGTCTGATTGGCTACTACAAGAACAAGCAAGTTGTTTGACGGGGAGCCATCAATGCAAGCAATCAAGTCCCTTCAGGGCCAAACCCCTCTCAAGACTGAAACTCAAAGGGAATACATGAGCAGGCATATAATCTTGCTGGTGACCACGTTGGTCTACCAATAAGGGAAAGTGGGGGAAAATCAGCAATGAAGCTGTGGGCTGAGTCCGACCATGTTCAATAGACTCCCATCACCCTGGAGTGAGACCTGGTTGGCCAGCAGTATGGGGTCTCCTGAGCTCACAGACAGGGACATAGTCACAGAGGCCTAGAGTGGAGAATGAAGCGAACAGCTGATATGAAGTGAGGGGAGATGCACAAGAACGCCCATACTTGCAGATTAGTACCCACTTGACCTAGCTTCAATGGCTGGACGATCAGAACTCGGCTAAAGGAAGAAAGAAGAGGAAAAAAAGTGTAATCTGCTACAATTTGATGAACTTGACCTATACTTATGACTGTAGTAGCTTAAAAGAAGGAATGAATCTTTACAGCAAGGATCATTCCCACCTCCTCTGTATACAGGGTTGACAGGAATGGGCAACTTAAGACATCAGCTACCTAAAATGGGGGGCTATAAAGGCATGAGGTGACTGGCTTACAAGATTTCAAGAGGGAGTTTAGTTTCAGAGGGTGCGAGGGAAGGTAGAATCTTCACTGAGTGGTTTCCAACCTGTGTAGATGGGGCTGGTGAAAGGAGATGGGGATAAGACTCTTGTGGTTCAATAGTGAATAATTGTTATCAGGACTGATTGCGATTGTTGCAAATGTAAAGGTAGACATTTTGTAACAAAAGGAGGGGAGTAGTTGATCTTGCAGTCCAGGAGTGGAGGACCCTAGAACCATCAAGGGAGAAGAGCAGAGTGGGGGACCCTATCCAGAGAAGCAGCAACACCAGAGATGGAGGCAGAGACGATGACATGAAAAGATGGAGTGGCTGGGGACTCTAGACTCAAGGAGCGAGAGGAGCTGTGTGCTGGCGGCAGGGGAGGCAGGCTTGGAGGGTATGTCCTTTGGTTGTTTGAATGATTATATATTCCTGAGTGCTTCAGTGTACATCCAAAAAACCCCAAAACAAAACAATAAAAACAGAGGGAATGGAAGCAGGTGCTGTTGAATGATGATGCATGAAGGGGACTGCAGTCATTGAAATGAAACAAAATATGATAGGATGAGTGTAAAGCTGATGTTCTCCCATGTAGACTATCACTCAATTTACAATAAGAACTTTTTTAAAAAAAGTAAATTAGAGAGTGTTTTAAATGCAGTAGTCATAAATTTGATACAGATCATAAGTACTTTTACTTGTATAAAACTCATTTCATATCATATTTAGGTGTTTTAATAAATTAACTGAAATGAAGGGGAAAAAAAGAAGAATGGTGAATCTGTAAAACACCACCTACCATGGAGGAACCTGGAGGACATCATGCTGAATGAAATCAGTCAATCGCAAAGAGGAAGATATTGTATGAGACCACTACTGTAAAAAAAAAATCCAAGAAAAGGTTTTCATTCTATAATAAACATTCTATGATGGTTACCAGGAGAGAGGCAAGCGAGAGACATTCTGGGTGATGGAGAAGACAGTTAAAAAGAAAAATAGAGGGGACAGGGAAGGAGATGCCTTTCTTTCTTTCATGTACTGAAAGGAAACACTGTATATTTAGACAAACCACGGAGAACATTTCTGCAAGTGAAAAAAAAAAAAAAAAAAGCATTTCTGCAAGTGAAAAAAAAAAAAAAAAAGCAAAGGAAAGATGAGGGGAAAAGGAAGAAAGGAGAGAGAGAAAAAAAAGATTTCGAAATGGAGAGTGGTGATGGCTGTGTACCATGGGGAGTGTGGCTGGTGTGGCTGGATTGTACATGTGAAAATGGTTGAAATGGCAAAAGTTTGCTGTAGGATAAGCACTGGACTGAAAGGTTGGTTTGGACTACAAAATAGGTGGTTTAAACTCATCAATCACTCCTCAGAAACTCTATACAGGGTCACTATGAGTTAGAACTGATTAGACTGCAGTTACCTAGTGCCATCCAGTGAGTTCTGACTCATAGCAACTCTGTATAGGGTTTTTGAGGAGCAACTGGTGAGTAACCTTGTTGGTGTGCAGTGCAGTGCTAATCTACATTTTAAGATTTTTTTTTTTTCATTTTTTTTTTTTTTCCTGGCATGTCACACTGGACTGCCCAGAAACCCTGTACAAGGTCGCTATGATTGAAACCAACCCATAGCGACCTTGTATAGGGTTTCCTAGGAGTAGCTGGTGAGTTTGAACCACCACCCTTGCAGGTCAAACTGACTTTGCAGTCTAGTGCATTAATCCACAGTGCCACATCAGGACTACTCCATCCATATATATATATATAAACATGGTGGTGGTGGTAGCTGTGTGTCTTGAGTCGGTTCCGACTCCTAGCGACCTTGTTTAGGATTTCTGAGACTGCAAATCTTTATAGGAGCAGAAAGCCTCATTTTTGTCTCACAGAAGAGCTGGTAGTTTCTAACTGCTGACCTTGAGGTTAGCAGCCCAACTCATAACCACATGCTACCAGAGTTCCATATATATATATGGTGCTCTGGTAGCATAGTGGTTACAAATCGGGCTGCTAACCTCAGGGTCATCAGTTTGAAACTACCAGGTTTCGTGAGAGAAAGATGAGGCTTTCTGCTCCCGTAAAGACTGACAGCCTCGGAAACCCTGTACAGGGTGGCTATGAATCGGAACCGACTCCACGGCACATAACAACAACTATATATACACACACACATATGCATGTACAATTTTTAAAAAATGAAAAAAGACTAGTGACAGCTTCAGGAGACAAGGAGCTCATTGGGGGACAGCTTCTGTGGACTGGGGTGTCTGAACAAGAAGTCGGAGGAGGGAGCAGGAGTTGAGGCTGACTGAGAGACAACACATTCACCGCACACATGTACCTTGGTCCCTTCTCCCACATCAAATTTATTCCCTTCAACCCAAAGATGATCTATTTATCTGGCCTCTAGCAGAGACCCACAAACACGAAATACTCAAGAAAGGATCCTAACTAAGGATGCCTGTCTGGGCCTGAGTTTAGCCATCTGTAAAGAGGAGGCCTTCAATGACTTCCTTAGGGGAATGGGATAGAGGATTGTATTTTGTGGGCATGGGGGCAGGAGAGTGGGGTACAGATGGGCAGGAAGGTATTCCATCACCACTGAGCCCCCAGCCAGTGGAGGTCTGGCCTCTCTCTTATGCACAGCAAGTCTGCTGGGAGTGCGCGTCCCCACCCAATGTGCAGGACTGGCAGTGCTCCTGGCCTGTGCAATAAGCAATCTCTCCATTATCGCAAATGCCTGGCATTTTTCTTGGTAATTACAGCTCCCACCTCCCACATCCCATGAAGATTAGGGTATGATCAGGGAGTAGAGAGGACTCCGGTGGGTGGAGAGAAATTTCTGTGTATTGAGTTGGCAGGCTGATTGCCTCCAGCAATTTCTAGGATCATCCCATCCTCACCTGTCCACTTCATGGCCTTCCCCCAAACACAGTCCCTGGGAGCATTGCAGTAACCCCTGAAGGCGCTCCCCTCCACCCTACATGCCACACCCCTGCCAGGAAGAGGGGTATGCAGCACAGGCTGAGTGGTCCTGGCCTGTTCTCCGCCTCCCCTTCATATGCACCAGGCCGCCTATGCTCCGGGTCACCAGCTGAGACCAGCAGACATCATGGACTTTCAGAAGACTCAGTGTTCTCTTCTCATTGCTCCCTTCACCTGGAAAGATCTTCCATCCAATGTTGCATGCATCAATCTTTGGCCATTCTTCAAGGCCCAGGTTGGATGCTACTTCTTCTGAGTAGTCTCTCCTATGCCCTGCCACATTGCCAGCCAGCACTGGAAATATTTATCTAGAACATTTATGGAGTCCTTGTCATGTGTCAAGGAACACCAGTGGTGCTGTGGGGTAAGCATTGGGCTGCTAACCACAAGGCCAACGATTCAAATCCACCAGCTGAACCATGGGAGAAAGATGAGGCTGTCTGCTCCCGTAAAGATTTATAGCCTCAGGAAACCTATGGAGTGGTTCTACTCTGTCCTATGAGTCGGAATTGACTCCGTGGCAGGTGATATGCTGAGCCTTGTTCTAGTGCTTTACATATATTAACTTACTTGACCTTCATTATATCTTTTTGTTGTTGTTGTTAAGTGCTGTTGAGTCAGTTCTGACTCATAGCGATCCTGTATAGGGTTTCCTAGGAGCAGTTGGTGAGCTTGAACTGCCAACCTTGTGGTTCAAACCAACCTTCTGGTCCAGTGCATTATCCTGCAGCGCCACACCAGAACTCATTAGTCCTAGAAGGCTGTAATTTTACAGACGAGGAAACTGAGGTCCAGAGGACTGAAGTCTAATTGTGGCACTGGTAGGAAACAGTGGAGTCAGAACTGTGTGTTCTAGAGGTGGCTTCTTCCTCAGTCTGCCTTTAAAGCCTTTGTCTCAAGGTCTCTTTAGAACTTCTTCAATATGGGGGTTGTTTTTGTAATTCCACACTGACTCCCCACAAATCAAATCTCTAGAGCAAGTTTCTCCAACTCATACCCCTCACCCCCTACCCGAGGAACTTGTTAGCATGCAGATTTTGAGTCAGGAACCTGAGATATAGAATTTCTAAGAAATTCCAAGGTGATGCTGTTGGTCCACCTTTGAGTAGCAAGACTCAAGAGCAGGTCAGGAGAGTCATAGTGTTGCTCTCACTTGCTTAGCAGAGCCAAGTCCAGGGGCTGGCGGACAGCAGGCTCTATCAGCATCTTTGAGTGTGTCTTAGTCTCCCACGGCTGCGGTAACAAGCATATGGCTTTAAACAACAGAAGAGTTTTGTCTTGTGGCTCAGGTCATTGGCAGGGTCATGCTCTAGGAAAAGATCCTTGTCTCTTTCAGCTTGCAGTAGCCCTGGTCATTTCTTGACATTCTTTGGCTTGTAGATGGCTACTCACATGGCATCATACCCTTAGTATGACTGTATCTCTCCTCTTCTTTATGAGACAGCACTCAGAAGGGAGCAGTAGAAATAGGGCCCGCCCCCTCTAATACAACCTCTTTAGCTTAACTGAGAACAAAGGAAAGCCCCCTGCATTCACCGGTCTCAATCAACAGGTAGAGGTTAGGCCTTCAACATACTTTAGGAAACACGGTTCAACCCATGACAGAACGCCTGTGGGAGCCTAAGACCTGGCCCTTCCCCTACCCTACCTTCAAAGGAGGCTGGGGTTACACCACCCTCCTTCCAGAGCTGCTGCTGAAGTCTTTGGGTGCACCAGACCCTGTTCCCTGTCCCTCATCTTCCCTTCAGACTCAGATATGGAGTCCCTGGGGAGCTGTATACACCACTGCCCTAGGACAGCCCTCCATGCCCTTCCTGACCCCTAGACAGTTCTTATAGGTCTTCTGGAAACTACGCTTCATATACTGTCTGTATACAGAACTTGCAGAGAGGGCTATGCAAGTGATGAGAGGAGGTGAAGACAGCATTGGCTGGCCATGGGAGAGGCTGGTCACTAGTAAGGGTTTTTGGAAAGAGGTGTCCATATGTTGGGACCCATCCCCAACCAATAGGCTGTGTCTCCGTTCCTAAAGACAAGTGAGGGAGACTGCAAGAAAATGGTTTGAAAGCTTCACTTGGGTGACAGACCATGGTCAGTTGCTCCAGATGTGTAGCTGAGCACAAACCAAGGTAAGTTGAGAAAGATCTGTATCTCCAGAATTTGTGAACAAAGAATTGTTGGTGCTTTGTAAGGCTCAAATGTGGATCCTGCAGAAGGAAGATTTGGGTCTTCTTAAAAGGTACCTATTTGTGAACTACAAGGTTGGCAGTTCAAACTCACCAGCCACTCCTCAGAAACCCTATACAGGGTCATTATGAGTCAGAACCAACTCAACGACACTTAACAACAACATTTGTGAGGGAAGGGAGGTACTGGTGACTCCCACAGGAGGTACGCTACCATAGGTGGAGGCAGGGACTCAGGATCTGTCATGAGTAGTGGTCCAAGGATGCATCACCTGACTCAGAGAGATTTCTAGCAATGGGTGGTTCTACCACTGAGAAAGAACTAGGCTTTGCTAATGGCTCCATCAGAGGACACATAGCAATGTCCAATTAGGCTTGTATCTATCACTTGACGTGCTTCCTGCCCCTGTCCCCTGGAGAAGCCAGCAGCAGCTTGGAGACTCAGGGGACAGTCAGCGGGAAAGGTGAAAAGAACTGTCCACAAGTCTCCCTTCCAAAGTGACCAGGGCAAGAAGGGAAGCTGTACATTGGCTTAGCACTTAGGTTGATCTAGTCTTTTACTATTCACACTCCTGGAAGAGCAATGGAATCTTCCATTCTCAAGAGTTCCCGAACCAGTCAGGAGAGAGAATTCAACGGCAAGTAGAGAGAGAGATGGAATCTGCTTTGTGCTCGCTCACAAGGTCTGTGTGTTCAGCAAACAGGTCCACTGTGCACATGCAGGGCAGAAGTGACATGGTTGGCCCACTCAGCCCTTGAGAAACTGCTCAACTTCAGGTATGGTTCTTAAATTTGTAGGCTGGAGATGGGACATTATTCCAAGTTTAAGATATGAGAAAGGCTAAGGGCTCTTTCCTTTGAAAATTATACATCTGTACATGGAATCAAAGACTACAGGCTTCATTATGGATTGCACCTCAATGGAAAGAAAATAAAAATGTTCACAACTGGACCAATAATAATAAATGGAGAAAGGACTGAAGACTTCATTTTGCTTTGGATCCACAATCAACACTCATGGAAGCAGAAGTCAAGAAATCATACGACATGTTGTATTAGACAAATCTTCTGAAAAAGACCCCTTTAAAATGCCCAAGAACAAAGATCTTAGTTAAAGGACTAAGGTACACCGGACCCAAGTCATGGTATTTTCAATTGCCTCGTATGCATGTGACCCTGGGTGTGGTGCTACTGTAGGTTAAGCACCGGACAGCTAACCACAGGTCTGCATTCAAAACCACAGTTGCTCCTTGGAAACCCTATAAGGGTCTCTATGAGTAGGAACTGACTCAATAGCACTTAACAACAACAATATACACAGTGAAAGTTGGACAATTGATAAGGAAGATCACAGAAGAACTGATGCTTTTGAATCATGGTGTTGGAGAAGAATATTAAAAGTACCATAGACTACCAGAAGAACAAACAAATCTGTATTGGAGAAAGTACAGCCAGAATGTTCCTTAGAAGCCAGGATGGCAAGACTTTGCCTCTCATACTTTGGGCATATTACAGGAGGGACCAGTCCCTGGAGAGGGACTTCATGCTTGGTAAAGTGGAGGGTCAATGAAAAAGAGGAAGACTCCAAAGGAAATGAATTAGTACAGTGGCAGCAGCAATGGGCTCAAGTATAGCAACAATTGTGAGGTTGGTGCAGAACTGGGCAGTGTTTCGTTCTGTTGTGCATAGGAAGTGATTCGACAACACCTAACAATAGTGACAAGAGCATGGAATCCTGGGAGGTGCAAATGGTTAATGTGATCAGTTGCTAACCAAAAGGCTGGAAGTTTGAGTCCATCGAGAGGTGCCTCAGAAGAAAGACCTGGAAACCCCCTTACCAAATAGCAGCCACCGAAACCTCTATGAAGCACAGTTCTACTCGGACACACCTGGAGTCGCCATGAGTAGAATCAACTCAACAGCAACTAGCTGCTTCCATGTATACAAAAATTCTAATACAATATTGGGGTGCTGTGGACCCTTCTGGATGGCACAGTTTGCATTCAACTACTAACCAATAGGGAGCATGATGGCTGGGTACAATAAGCACTAAAATGCACAATAAGCACTGAAAACCACAAGGTCAGCAGTTTGAGCCGACCAGCCACTCCATGGGAGAATGATGAGGCTCTCTGCACAGCAAAGATTTACAGCTTTGGAAACCATATACAGGATTGCTATGGATTGGAACTGACTCCGTGACATTTAGCAACAACAACTAACCAATAAGTGGCATTTTGAAACCATACAGCAGTGGCATGTAAGAAAGTGTGGTGATTTGCTTCTGTAAAAGGTTACAGCCAAGAAAACCCTCTGGAGCAATTCTACTCCATAACACACAGAGTCACCAGGAGTGGCAATCAACTCAAAGGTTGGTTACAGGTACACAAAAATGTGAATATCCCTTATGAACATAGATGTAAAAATTCTCAACAAAATCCTAGCCAATAGAATTCACCAACATATCAAAAATAATAATAATAATAATAATACATCATGACCAAATGGGATTCATTCCAGGGACGGAAGGATGACTCAGTATTAGAAAAACAACCAACACAATCCACCATATAAATAAAACAAAGGAAAAGCCTGCATGATCATATCAATTAATGCAGAAAAGGCATTTGATAAAATCCAGCATCCATTCCCGATAAAAACACTTAACAAAATATAAATAGAAGGGAAATTCTTCAACATTGTTAAGATCATATATACAAACCCAACAGCCAACATTACCCTCAATGGAGAGAAACTGAAATGTGCACAGGAACAATGTGTAAAAGGATGCCCTTTATCACCACTCCTAGTCAATATTGTTTTGGAAGTCTTAGCCAGAGTTATAAGGCAAGAAAGGGAAACTGAAAAAAAGTAAAACTCTATTTGCTATGATACTCTCCTATACATAGGAAATCCCAAAGACTCAAACAAGAAAATTATTGGAACTCATTGAAAGATTCAGCAAAGTGGCAGGGTCCAAGATAACTAAACTAAAATCAGTTGGATTCCTCTATACTAATAAAGACAGCTCTGGAAAGGAAATTAGGAAAACAATACAATTTACAATAGAAATCCAAAAGATGAAATACTTAAGAATAAATCTAACCAGAGAAACAAAAGAACTAGGCAAAGAAAACTATAAAATACTACTACAAGAAACCAAAAGAGACTTAGAAGAATATAAAATGCTGATGGATAGGAAGACTTAACATTGTGAAAATATCAACACGATCCAAAGCAATCTATAGATATAATGCTTGGCCTAGCACTTGATGGTAAGTGACTATTAGGTTCCAACATCATTCTCTAAAGAGATGGGGAAAATGATCACTACTTTATATGGAAGGCAAGACATCTAAGCTAAGCAAACCACTATTTTAAAAGAAGAACAAAGTTGGAGATCTCTCACTCCCTAATCTCAAAATCTGCTACACAGCCACAGTGGTCAAAACAGCCTGATACTGGTACATTGAAAGATGCATAGATCAATGGAACAGAATTGAGATCCCAGAAGCAAATCCAGCCACATACAGTCAGCTGATGTTTGACAAAAGGCTAAAACACATTAAATGGGGAAGAGATAGTTTATAGATATAGAGCTGGCAGAACTGGAAATTGATTTGCAAGAGAATGAAACAAGACCCATATCTCACACTATACACAAAAACAAACTCAATGGTGGACTGTTGTTCTTAATTAAGTACCATTGAATAGGTTCAGACTCATAGCAACCCTGTATAGGGTTTGAACTGCTGACTTTGTGATTAAAAACGTAAAACCTAGAACTATAAAGATCACCAATGAAAAAATTGGGACAAACTATCAAACATTACTAAAAACACACAAACAACAGAAGACAAAAATAGATGATTGGGACTTCCTAAAAATTAGATACTTGTATGCATCCAAAGAGTTAAAAGGGAATCAACAGACTGGGAATAATTTGTTTTACAATGACATATCAGACAATGGACTAATGTCTAAAAACTACAGCACCTCTACAAGAAAAATACAAACAACTCTGTTAAAAAAAAAGGGCACAGGACATGAACAGACACTTCATTAAAAAAGACATACAAGCAGCCAACAAACATATGAAGAAATGTTCACGATCATTAGACATTAAAGAGATGTGAATCAAAAAAGCAGTGAGATATCATCTCACACCAGCATTGATAGCAAAGTTTTTTAAAAGACCTGAAAAAAGCAGAAAACAACAAATGCTGGCAAGGGTGTAGAGAATCTGGGACACTCCTACACTGGTGGTGAACTGTCAAATGGTTCAACCACTTTGGAAAATGGTATGGTGCTTCCTCAGAAAGTTAAAAACAGAAATATCACATGACCCAGCAATCCCTCTACTTGGTATATAACCACAAGAAATAAGAGCCAGGATACAAGTAGATGTATGCACATCGATGTTCATCACAGCACCATCCACAATAGCAAAAGGATGGAGACAGCCTAAGTGCCCATCGGTAGAATTTTGGTACATACACACTTGGAGTACTACGCAACACTGAAGAACAATGATGAATTTGTAAAACACTTCATAACATGGATGAACCTGGAGGACATTATGCTGAGTGAAATAAGTCAATTACAAAAAGACAAATATCGTATGAGACCACTGTTGTAAAAACTCAAGAAATGGTTTTCATACTAAAAGAAACATTCTTTGATTGTTACCAGGGATGGGAGGGAAGGGGGAGTAATTCACTGACTAGAGGGCTGTTGTTTATTGTTGAGTCAGTTCTGACTCATAGTGACCACGTGTAGGGTTTCCATGGAGCAGCTGGTGAGCTTGAACCACTGACCTGGCAGTTCAAACTAAACTTGCCGTCCAGTGCATTAACCCACAGTACCACACCATGTTAACTCCAGTGATGGGAAGGAGGATATACAAAAAAGGGAGAGCAATCTATGAGAAGAGGAAGGTTGGCAGAAGAACGAAGATAGGGGAAGATACAGGGAGTATGCAAGGGCTAAAAGGGAGATAGGCAAATAGTGATATACACACAAACCTTGGACCAACAGTGTTATGTGAGTAGATGGACAGAGACACAGGCTGAATGCGTATAGGCAGAAGAGTGGGATATATGCATAGCATATTTATATATCCCATAAATATATGAGTTTGAAAAGGATATTTGTACATGGGTAGCAACAGGGAGGAATCGAAGCAACTGTTGTTGCATGGAGGGGAATGCAATCATTGAGATGAAACAAAGTGTATCATGTGCTGAGTATGAAACTAATGGTCTTGTAACTCTTTAATCAATTCAATCAATCAAAAGTTTTTTTTTAATTTTTTAATATCATTTGGGGGTGGAGGGGCTATGAACCCTCTGAAGCCTACCCTTGGTCTCCCTAGAAAACTCTGCCCTCTGGATGCAGTTCTATAGATTTGTTCTATCTTTGGAAGAGGGTGATACCTGGTTTTGCCCAGCCTCCATTCCAGAACAACAGAGGCCAGGGACCACCAAACCATGGACAAATCTGCCGCTTGATTTCTGGACACGTGCCTTGTCCCTTGTTGGAACTGGTCTTCTCAAACAACGCTGGGAATATTTTGTTTTCTCTAGTCCTGCCAACAGGAGACTGGTCAGAAGGTTAAGTGAGTTTCTTTGAAAAGACACACTTTTCCTTCCCAGGCTGATAAACAAGGCTGCTGCAGGGAAACCGACTTCCCCTCAGCCCGGGTGCTCAGCTGGAGCGGCCCATCCTAGGCCAAGGAAAACAAATGCACAAACATTGTGGGAGTATATAGGAAGCATTTCTGCTGGAAGCCTGCTGTGAATGGCCACTGGAGTTTACATAGCAAACGCCCCCCCCCCCCCCCACCCCCGTGGGCCTCTGCATAGACTGGACAAAGCATTCCCTGCCCATAGAACTTCCCTCCCAGCCTGGTTGGCTCCTCCCTGACTCTCCCCAAAGGTGACACTCAGGCCACTAAATGGGCTGGTCAGCAAGAGCACAAGATAGACTTTTTGATTTGCATGACTAAATGTCACCTGTGTGCTCGGCATCTGAACTGACAGGGTCTCCTGGTAGCCAGAAGTACTGACCTTGTTACTTGCATGTTGAGTTCAAAGGAGACATATGGAGTCTGGGGACAGGCTCCATCCAGGACCTGAAACTCCAAGGTCTCTCCCTGATCTGAGTCAGATACAAGCGGGAGAGACAGGGTAATGGCATGCATGTACATCCAAGTACACACACTACCCCGCTCAGCTTCATAGCCAAAGCCCACAAGGGCACATGTACGGTAGGCACCCAGACCCTTGGTTTCATTGTTCACAGCCTGCCACAGGAGCAATCTCTTGATAAAGGTCATGCTTAGTCAATCGTTGGATTCCTTCACTCCATCCTATTCTTGACACTAAGACCAGGACCCAGGGAGGAATCATGAGGCAGACGCAGGGAAACCTTTGACTAGGGTTTGCCCCACGAATTTTATTTTATTTTATTGTTTTAAAGTTGTGAACTGAGTGATAGTTTACATGGGGAAACATTGGCTTTACGCCATTGTTTTATTGCCATGATTATAATATCCTCCGTGCATTATCAACAGTATTTACTTCCATTCCCTCTACTTTTGTTTTTTTAGGGGGTGGGGTGGTGGTGGTCAGGGTGTGGAGGGGAGATGTACACAAAAACACTCAGGAATATATAATCATTTAAATAACCAAAGGTCACATTCTGAAAGCCTGCCTCCTGGCCATGAGCACTCAGTCCCTCTCTTTCCATGAATCTAGAGTCCTCAGCTTCTCTCCATGTCCTCATCTCTGCCTCCATTTCTGGTGTCTGCTTCTCTGGATAAGGTCCTGCATTCCACATGTGCTCTTCTCCCTTGGTGGTCCTAGGGTCCTCTGTTTCTGGACTATAAGATAAACTACTCCCCGTTTTTATTACAAAACTTCTACCTCCACAGTTGTGACAGTTGCAATTAGTCATGATAACAATTCCTCAATATTGAATCATAAGACACATCCCCATCTCTTTTCACCAGACCCATCTAGACAAGATGAAAACTATTCAGCGGGGACTCTATCTTTCCCTACACACTCTTAAACTAAATTCCCTCTTGAAACCTTGTACGCCAGTCACTCCATGCCTTTGTTGCTCCCTCATGTTAGGTAGCCAATGTCTAAGTTGCCCATCCCTATCTACCCTGTGTATAGAGGGGATAACATTAATATTTGATATGAAGACCCCTTCCCTCTCTGTTGGTATTTTGAGTTACTACATCCATGAGTATAGGTCAAGTTCATCAAACTGTAGTAATTTACCCTCATTTTCTTTATCAAAAAGAAAAAAAAAATCATCTTTCTGTAGTCAAGTTCTGATTATCAAGCCATCAAGGCTAGGTCAAATGGGTGCTATCTGCAAGTTTGGGTGATCTTGTGCGTCTCCCCTCACTTCATATCAGCTGGATGCTTCACTCTTAGCTCTAGCCCTCTGCGGCTATGTCCTTGTCCATGGACTCACCAGTGGCCCAGGTCTCACCACACTTCGGACAACCAGCCCTTCTTCTTCTGTCATCTCCAGGTCAACGGGAGTCTATGGAATGTGGTTGAACTCAGCCCATTTCTTCATTGCTGCCTTTCCCCCTCTTCCACTTACCAGTGGGCCAATGTGGTCGCCAGCAAGCTTACATGCCTGCTCATGTGTTCCCTTTGAGTTTCGGTCTTGGCGGGGGGTTTGTCCTGACAACACTTGATTGCTTGCTTTGATGGCTTCCCAGTGAATAGCGCTTATTCTTGTAGTAGCCAATCATACTGCCATTTTTGTTTTAGGTTTTTCCTGCAGATCTCTCTTTGCAGATGTATCTTCTGTTGCTCTAGCTGTTCCAGGCTGGTCTGCTTGTCCTTGCTAGTGGGAATGTCCCACCTAAGAAGGTTCTGGATGGGGCTCAGGATTCCACCTAAAGTCCTATACACTGCAAAGACTCCGCAAGAAGCCTATTTCACTGGGCAAGTTGTAGAACTCCTTTTAGGTATTCCAATCAGTTATAGGCAGGAGACGGGCTTACAAGGTTTCTGTAATCATGTTTCCTGACATTCTTTTCTATTCCATTCAAGTATCTATTTTACATTAGTAGGCAAGGGAAGCAAATGTTCAAAAGACAGTCAAGCATTTTAGTATTATTTTCCCTCTCAGATTATGCCTCGATCCCTGTATCACAGTGCCCTGTTGTTCCAAGTTTGAACATGCATTACTATTTACCTCTGTTGCATTTAGCCCATGCAAACCTGTCTCAGTGTTCCCCTCCTACCTTGTTCTTCCACCCTCTCCCCCTTCTTGTATTGCCCTCCCCAACACCCAAAATCTGGTATGTCTGCCCCCTACCCTGTGCTCTATTATCCCCTCTCTTCACCTCCCCTAAATCCCACCACCACCACCGGTAACCAATAATTTTTATTTATTTTTTTGTAAGTGAGAAATGCATTGGCATTTAGCACAGTCCCAATGTGTGTAACAACCACTTCTGCCTAGCTCCAACCCCTTTTTATCGCCCTATAAGGAGGCACTGTACCCATTAAGCAGTTATGTCCCATTTCCATCGTCTATCCCCCAGTCCCACCCCACCCCACGCCCTCTAAAATCCACCGCTCTGCGTTCTGTATGGATTTACCAATTCTGAACTGTTCTTGTTGGGTGCTGTCGACTCAGGTTTGACTCACAGAGATCGCACATACAACAGAATGACCTGCTGCCTGGTCCTGTGCCACCCTCAAACTATGGCTATGTTTAAAGTCATTGTGCAACCACTGTGTCTATCCCTCTTGTTGAGGGCTGTCCTCTTTTTCACTGACCCTTTACCAAACATGACATCCTCCTGAGAACACGTCCAAAGTATGTGAGATGAAGTCTGGCATCCTCCCTTCTGAGGAGCATTCTGGCTGTACTTTTTCAAAGACAGATTTATTCATTCTTAGTCCATGATAGAGTCAATAGTCTTCACCCCGACCATCATTCAAAGGCATCACTCTTCTTTGGTTGCCTTTGTTCATTGTTGAGCTTTTACACGTATATGAGGCGATTGAAAATACCACGGATTGGTCAGGCACACCTTAGTCCCTCACAGTGACATCTTTGCTTTTTTGTTATTGTTTTTAAGTTTTCATTGTGAATTGGCAAAGTTTACAGAGATGAATTTTCCATTCAGTATTTCATACCCATTTTGTTTCATCTCATTGATTGCATTCCCCTCAATGTAACATCACTTACCCTACTTCCTCCCTGGGTTTCCTGTTTCTGTTCCTCCATTTTCTGAACCCTTCTGATCTTTGTCCTTGGGTAAATGCCACCCCTTTGATTTCAAATGGTTGATTATTTTAGGGTGTGCACACCTCGCTACTGTCATTGTTCACCTTATAGACCTGTCTATCACTTGGCTGAAAATCGTGCCATGGGCATGAGCTCATTTCCTGACCTAAAGGGTAACTAAGGGCCATAGTCTCAGGGGTTCTGTCAGCATCTGTGACCAGTACGCCTGATCTTTTTTTATGAGTTTGATTTTGTTCTACATTTCTCTCCTGCTTGCTCCAGGGCCACTGTAAGAGTAATTGATTGCAGCTAGCATCCTCTAGCTCTTCTGATCTCAGGGTCATGAAGACTGATGTTCAAGTCATTCATTAGTCTAATGGTTTCCATGTGTCTTTGATTTTATTCCCTTTTCCTTCCTCTGGACAGGGAGACACCAGAAGTTGCAACTTAGATGGACACTCCTGAGCTTTTAAGACGCTAGTTCTTACTCACCAAACCTTGTCTTTGTGAACTACGTTATGACTATTGAACTTGGCGTCCCCTGAGACTATGGTCCTGAGCCCCCAGGTTCAGTGATTCAAGATGCCTGGTGTTGTCTAAGAGGTGTTCAATGCATGAAATCTATTCTTGAGGTGGTCTCTAAATTCAGGTGAGATATATTCAAGGTTGTATTTGGGTTCTCATGGACTTATTTTCATTTTCTTTAGCTTCAATTTTAATTTGCATATGAACAATTGGTGGTCACTTCCCAGTCGGCCCTTGGCCTTGTTCTAACTGATGATCCTGAGCTACTCTATCATCTCTTTCCATAGTAAAGTTGATTTGATTCTTGTGTATTCCATCTAGCAAGGTCCACATATATAGTTGCCATTTATGTTATTGAAAAAATGGTATTTCCAATGAAAAGGTGGAAATTGCAAAATTCTACCATGTAATCTCCTGCATCATTTCTATGACCAAGGCCATGTTTTCCAACAACTGATCTTTGTTTTCAACTTTTTAATTCCAATCACCTAGAAATATCAATGCACCTTAATTGAATATTTGATCAATTTCAGATTGCAGAAGTTGGTAACAAACGTTAGTTTTCATCCTTGATATTAGTGGTAGGTATGTACATTTGAATAGTAGTTGTATTACTGGTCTTCCTCGTAGGCATATGGCTATTATCTGATCTCTGACAACGCTGTACCTCATCCCTTTGACTGGCTCCAGCAGACAATCCTCATGGGGCCTCATAAATGGTCCAAGTCTGCTCTGGCAGCCTGAGTTGCTCTTGGATGTCACAGCTCAGGAACACTGGTGTCTTACAGCTAGTGCTGATCAAGAAGAAGAAGGAAGGGGCTTTGCTAGGGTCAAGATTGGAAGAGATGGCGTCACTTGCCTACAGGGACCTGTGTTTGGTGACATCTTAACCCACAGATCGCCTGAGCTCTGGGTCCCCTCCACCCATTCCTGCCACCACCCCAGCCATGTTCAAAACAGACCTTGGGTTCTCTTTGAAACATCAAAACAAATGAGTCTCATTCCTCAGCATGAGTTTGACTCCTGTTTTATAGAAAGCCAACAACCAAACTAATGATAGCCCAGGGTCCCCGGAACAGACCTCATCTTGGTGAAGGGATGGTCCAGTGAGCAGCAAGGAAGGGATGCAAACAAAAGGCAACAAAGCCCCTAGCCACACCTCCCAGTTCCTTGGCAGTAAAAGCCCAGTGGAGAGGGCAGTCCATAGAAGTCTATGGAGTTCCTCTTCAGTCTGGGGCAGCCCTTCACAGAAGGGCAGGAGGCTCTGGATGCTCTGAAGAAGTGCAGATCCAGTTGTGGTGACACTCTTCTCAGAGATGAGTCTTTGAGGCCTGAGGTTCAACTGTCACCCTCAGAGATGAGGAGTAGGAGCCAAGGGGCCGACCCACATTAAAAGGTCACAGGATAGGTTCCGAGCCATTCCAGTTCACGCATGCTCCCTTCCACCTAAGAGCAGAAGAATAAGAGAAAGAGATAAAGTGCTGCAGTGGCTCAGGCAAGAGCTTATATCATGCCCTGACTTACCTGAGGTTCCTGGCCTGGTAACCGTGGAGATTTCAGATTCCATCCTCCCCATCTTAGCCCTCCACACACATACAAACCACATGCCAGTTCCTTAAGAAACATAAACACATACCCAGGACCTCGGGAAGCAGAGCAGATGGCGGGAGCAGGTGGTGCGTTCATTCAGCCACCCACGTTTCTCAAGTAACAATTTTGTGCCTGGAAAGCCACTACAAGGCCTTCTGCCGATATGAGTGAGCTGTGCACATCTGGACCCATCCATTTCAAATGCACATGGGAAGATCCAGGTATGGGAGAATCCTGGGGTGTTCAAGGTGCAGAAACAGGGGGCCCAGTGTGGTTGGAAGTTGGCAAGGCGAGGAGAGTGGTACAGGACAGGGCTGAGACCTGGCAGTGGCAGTGACACACGGGGCCTGTAGGGCATGGTAGGAATTTCAGGAAGCTCTTAAAAGGGCTTTGAGGGCAGCAGTAACGCAAAAGATTTTCATATTTAAAAAAAAATATTTCATGAAAGCTTAAGAAACACTGAGTATAATTAAATGGTCACCTAGAGTTAAAAAACAAACAAATAAACAAAAACATTTGCCATCAAATCAAATCCAACTCATGGTAAAAATGTGCTCTGTGGGTTTTCAATGGTTGATTTTTTCCCAGAGTACATTGCCACGCCTATCTTCTGAGGAACCTCTGGGTAGACTTGAACTGTTGTTGTTGTTGTTATGTGCC
>NW_006408524.1:20378889-20393934 GCF_000296735.1 Chrysochloris asiatica
AACAGCTGGTAGTTTCGAACTGCTGACCTTGTGGCTCGCAGTCCTTGAACTACAATCTATCATTTAGCAGTCAAGTGCATTAATGGTTTGCACCACTCTGGGACTCCAGTCCCGTGTTAGATACAATTTAGTAATAGTTCATACCAGACTTACTGCCAGTAAGACCAGGAAATTCCCTAACAGTTTAATTGTCGTTAAGTGCTGTCAAGTCGATTCCGACCCATAGCGACCTTGTACAGGGTTTCTGAGGCTGTAAATCTTTATGGGAGCAGAAAACCTCATCTTTCTCCCATGGAACCACTGGTAGTTTTGAACTGTTGACCTTGAGATTAGCAGTCCAATTCGTAACCATTATGCTACCAGAGCTCTTTAGAAGATAATACTCCTTGTGACACTATAAGATAAATTATTGTTGTGAAGTGCCATAGAGTCGGTTGCAACCCACAAGGACCCTGTACTGGGGTTTCCAAGGAGCAGCTAGTGAGCTTGAACTGCCAACCTTGAAGTTCAAACGGCTTTGCAGCCTGGTGCATTAACCCACAGCACCACACCCGGACAGTTTAATGCAAGACACTAGTTCCTAAAACAACTGAGGACTCAATATTTACAGTTGTTGTTGTTGTTAAGTGCCATCTAGTTGATACCGACCCATAATGACCATTCAGTTTCCAAGGAGCAGCTGGTGAGCTTAAACCACTGACTTTGCAGTTCATACGACTTTACAGTCTGATTCATTAGTCCACAGCGCCACACCAGGACTCCAATATTTACAGTAGATGGGAGTATTTAGGCAGAGTCCGGCTATATCTCAAGATGCTAGGAGCTAGGAAACAGATGTGTATCTCAACAGCAGTACTGGAGGGCAGCATCTGAGGCTGGGTTTTATAAGTGCATTTCAAAGTGTGAGGTTTGGAAAGGGAGCAGTCATCTTGGTTTCAAAACCTGATGTTTCTCTCAGAATCCGTGTCAGAATCGTAACTCCTGTAATAGGAAGACTCTTGCCCGTCTGCATTGGAAAGCCTGGTAGCCCTGAGCCAGAGAGCACTGTGCTAAGAAGAGTGGACAGATGCTTCCAAATGAAGAGAATCTGTTGCATTCCTGCCCTGTTGCTTTGTCAGCACTAAGACGTTCCCGTCATGGTCATCCGAAGCTGAGTAGTTGCCATCTTCACGAAATAACTGGTCTCCCACTGTATCTCTTTGTTCTTCCTTCCTTCCTTGGGCTCTTCCCCTTGTATTTCTTCAATTCTGTTCTTTGCTTTGGTTACTTTACATTAAACTATGTTTTTCTTTGAGGCTGAAAGCAACATTTTTCTAGATGCTCATGTTCTCACTTTCTTCTTGCTTATAGACAACTTCTTGGTATCTATAAAGAATATATTTCCCTGTTGTATATTACACGATTCCATTCTGCTTTGATTAAGCGCCAAGACTTTTTGTCATTAAGAGAAAAAAATCTCAGTGCTAATTCTGGGCTTCTTGCCTCTGTAGAAAGGTTTGGTGTAGCAGATGATCTTTTCATATAGCCCATTTTTGAGCAATTCATATTGAGGACTAAGGTGCACCTGACCCAAGCCATAGTGTTTTCAATAAACTCATATGCATGTGAAAGTTGGACAGTGAATAAGGAAGACTGTAGAAGAATTGATGCCTTTGAGTTATGGTGTTGGAGGAGAATATTGAGAGTGCCATGGACTGCTGGAAGAACAAAACAGATCTGTATTGGAAGTAATACAGCCAGAATGCTCCTTAGAAGCCAGTATGGCCAGACTTTATTTCTCATACTTCAGACATATTATCAGGCGGGACCAGTCCCTGGAGAAGGACACTATGCTTGGTAAAGTGGAGGGTCAGTGACAAAGGGGATGGCCCCCAATGAGACAGATTGGCAGCGGCACAGCAATGGGTTCTAAAGTAACAATGATTGTGAGGATGGCACAGGAGCGGGCAGTGTTTTGTTCTCTTGTGCATAGGGTAACCATGAGTGGGTACCAACTCAATGGCACCTAACAACAACACAACATTACATTATTGCATGTGACCACATGAGTAAGGAAAACTGGAGAACTAATGCATTTGAATTATGGTGTTGGAGAATATTGAAAGTACCATGGATTGTCAGAACAAACAAATCTGTCTTGGAAGACGAGTTAGTTTAGGAAAGACAAGGTCCTCAGGTTTCCAGAAAGATTGGAACATTCATGGCAGAGGCAATTTCTCATTATCCACCTTCTTCTTTTTTTTTTAATGCTGAATGTTGTAACTGAAAGATATAACTCAATGCTCATACACGGATCAAATAAAAATTGAGATTGTCGATTGGGATGCACAACATAGGCAGGGTTGTGTCTCACAGCTGTTGTTAGAGTCATTGGATCATTCCAACAACTCTGGTCCTTTCCTTCCTGCATGAAAGAGAGAGGCACCATGTCACCATCTGAGCCATCTGGTCCCTGGGGTCCTTCTGGTCACAGTAGCTCACAAGTAGGTCTGGATATGCAAAACTGCCCACATACATTTGTAAAAGAGATCTTTTTCAAGAATAATGCTGGAAGAACTATTTTGTAAGACCCATTCTTAGCCCAGCCTGTGACAAGAGATGTGTGATAATGTTCTTGTGCGTCCCACTGATTCTGCTTCCCCTTCCTTCATCAGCTCTGTCTCATGAGGATCGAGATGGTGCACATCACCTGTTTTATTGGACATGGAAGTCTTCAGTGATTCTGTAATGTCTGAAGGAGCTCTGGTGGTGCAGTGGTTAAAACTCTCAGTAGTTCAAATCCACCAGCAGGAGAAAGACAAGGCTGTCTGCTCCCATAAAGATTTACAGTCTCGGAAGTCCTATATGGGGTCCCTATGAATCAGAATCAACTGCTCGCTGTGGGTTTGAGTTTCTCATCCAGTTTGGGGGCTGCATTTGGAGACAAGCTGACATGACTGTTCCTAAGTGGTGAGAGCTCACTGTCTGTGTGAGGTTAGAGTCTGATGATGTTCCAGGTCCACACCCACCACAAAGATGGACACTGCTCCAACTTCATGCTGAGCAGGAGGTAAGACTGTCTGGGGAGACACTGTGCTGGTTACAGGTGATACCGCAGCAATGTGATGTGGATTTAAAGGAATTCAACCATGTTCTTTGAGAGTTTCCATTTTCTTTCTCTGTTCTTTGTAGTTTTAAACGTGTCATCACAAAGCTGTTTTGTCAAGATTCAGCTTCTCTAAGTGTCGTATCAGTGTCTTGGGCATTTGGAACTAATCCTGAGTCCAGACCCCTGAGGGTGGTAGAAGGCAGGTAGAGAGGAGAGCCCACAATGAAGTACCACCTCATCCCAACCCAGCAAGCAGCAGACACCCAGACCTCTACATAAAGGTCAGAGTCCTGGTGTGGTGTTGTAGGATAAACCCTGGACCAGAAGGTCAGTTGAAACCCATCAGCCTCCCATTGGATACTCTATACAAGGTCGCTATGAGTTGGCAATGACTCGACGGCACTTAACAACAACAATCTTCACACAGAGGAGTGGAAAACTGGTCTGCCTCAAGACATCATCCTTGTCACACCAATAGCTGTTGAGTCTTCCTGTCACGTTTGTGCTTTGCTTGGGACTTGCTTTTACATAAAGTTAGTAGCCATCCCCAAATCAGCTCACAGGTGTAAAGGCAGAGAGAGGACAGAGAGCTCCAGAGAGATTTGTTGTTGTTGTTGCTAAGTGCCTTCGAGTCGGTTCCGACCCTGTACAGGGTTTCTGAGGCTGTAAATCTTTACGGGAGCAGAATGCCTCAACTTTCTCCCGCGGAAAAGCTGGTAGTTTCGAACTGCTGACCTTGCAGTTCGCAGCCCGATTCATAACCACTACGCTTGTTGTTGTTGTTGTTAAGTGCCATTGAGTTGGTTCCGACCCATAGCAACCCTGTACAGGGTTTCCAAGGGTGTAAATCTTTACGGGAGTAGAAAGCCTCATCTTTCTCCTGCGGAGCAGCTGGTAGTTTCAAACCGCTGACCTTAAGGTTTGCAGCCCGATTCGTAACCACTACGCCACCAGAGCACAATCCATGACAGAAAATCAAAGCAGAGCCACTTTGGAAAGAGAAAAAGGACTAAGCAATGAGCCTGGGCTCGTGTGGAGGCGGAGCTGTTCCTGAGTAGGAAGGTCTACGGGTCACTCACAAGGACAGGTCAGAATCCCTGTCCGTGTGCAGGGACAATGAAAGACAGGCAGAGAAAGGAGGGGAGAAATGACAATGCCCCCAGGTGCCCTGAGAGAGGCAGCATCAAAGTGTCAGGCTTACTCACCAGCTTCAATTCAGGAAGGAGCTAGGAACCTGGGAGCAGGAAGCAGGTTTTCTCTACCCGGGCACCATGGAGATTTGGGGGCTGACAATCCCTTGTGGAGGGGTGCCAATAGCACCACCAACCCCTCCAGATGTTACAACCAGAATGTCTCCGAGCACTGTCAAATGTCCCCTGTTGAGGACCGCTGGTTCAGGGGTTGAAATCAGTGCGAATGCTGTGTGGTCCTTGTCACAGAGTGGACACACATCACAGTTTCAAATGAGGCCTTTTTCACTCTGGTGTCATCTGCTTCACTGGCTGTTCCACCAAAAAAGACACTGGACGGAACCCGCATCAGCAAAGACAAGAGACGGGCCTGGTTTTTGAGCCTCCTGGCAGACTCACACACACCTGCTTGGTAGAAACCCATCCCTTACTCTTCTGAGTCAATTTGAATTTAGAGACTGATAGGCCAAGGGGATTCTGTTCAGCAGTGCAGCCACCCAGAACTTCAAGGGGCTCTGCCTCACTGCAGGCTTTGGCGGTGCCTCCCCTCGGATGGCCACATCCTTTCCACCTGCCAGCCTTCAAAACCAGATCCAGGAGTCACCGTTGGGGAAGCATCCTTTGATGGCTCGTGCCACGCTCTCCCATTGCGTTGTCATCCTGAGTCTCTTGAGGGCAGAAATGTTCTCCCTGGCTCCGTCTCCTCCCTGGCCTTGAGCTGCGTGCCTGGGAGGCACTGTGGACCGAACACTCCAGCCCCTGCTTCTCCACACCAGCTGCTCCACTTGGACTTTACTTTCTGCTGCCTACTGGGAAGCAGTCTTTTTCCACAACTCCACTCTCCTTCCTCTGACCCAGGCACTTGCAAAGCCCTGACCATGGCCCACTCCCAGTGATTCCTGTCCCTTCCCTAGAAGTTGCCCACCTGACTCCACTGCCTCACTCATCCCCACATGTGTGGAGCCCCTTATAGCTTCCAAAGGTCACAGTATACTTCTGAGCATCTCTCCTCAGAACCTCACACCAGCCTAAGGGAAGGGTCACTATACTCAACTGACAGATGGAGAAACTAAGGCCCTGAGAAGAAAAAGAAAGAAGCAGACCTACTGGAGGTCAGGCAATGTGGTGGCATCAGAGCTAGGACTCAGCGGACATTGAACCCAACCAACTCAAAGAAGGCTAGGTAGGCTTCAGAAAAGGTTTGGTGCCACTGGAGCCCCTGGGAAGCCCACCCTTGATGAAGAAGAGGAAACACACACAGGAAACCTGGGGCAAGGGTGTCTAGAGAAGTATGAAACCTGGACTGATCCCCTGGGACAGGGGGTGTCTCTCAGAGGGAAGTGGGTGTTCGGCTCCAGCCACTCAGGGACCCAGTCACTGCTGGAACTACATTTTCAAGTTCTCATCTGGGCCTCCAAACAGAAACATCTGTGTCCCAGCCCCAGGGTCTAGTGATGAGTTCCTTCCTCTGGTCTCTGGACCACTGACAACTGTCTCATTTTCTCTCACTCCAGTGAGGCTGGAAGCTTGCGAGAGGTCACTGTGTGTCTTGTTTGGGAATGACCATAAATGAGTGTGTTTTCACTGAGATGCTAGAAAAACAGCGGAGGACAAACCCCACATTCCTGACACAAGCAAAAGTAACAGGAGACTTTCTGAGGTCGAGGCGTGCATCACAGTGTGAACAGAGGTGGTACAGGGACTCAAGCGTGGTTCACATTAGGATGCTCTTCTCCAAAGGCAAAACCAGCAATCTGGTCTTGTGCAACATCACCATGGCAACAAAGCCAGGTAGCAGGAAGTCCCGCTGCCCGCTCAGTGACCTTCCAGTAGATTGAGACAGCTGGGGCCTCTGCTCTTGCACTTTCTGCGTGGTCTTGACTCCAAGTCTGGCCGGGGGCACTGGCCTCTCCTCTAGAGGCCTCAGTCTCTCTCTCTTACTGAACAGAGGGGCTATGTTGGGTGGGAAGTTCCTGTGTGGTGCCAAAGGTTAGTACTGCAAACCAAATGTTAGCTGATTAAGTCCACCCAGAGACATTTTGAAAGAGAGGCCTGTTAATCTACTCCTGAAAAACCAGCCACTGAGAATTTCATGGAGCAAAGTTCTCCTCTTCACAACCTGGGTTCATCATGGTTACACTGGGTGGTGTATAAGGAACAAATAGAGTTTCCAGAGGCCAAGTGTGTGGTGTGTTCTATGCTGGGCCAGGGTGAGGGATGGGGATCCTTACAGAGCAACTGAGCTAAGTTTGAAGGTGGGCCGTACACCTTCCCTGGGCTTAACCTGCCTTCTATCAGACGGTGAACTCTTGATGGCAGAAACCAAATCTTACTCAGTTGTTTCTTCCATGGGAGCTGAGGGATGGGAGGGACCTTTCGCCTGCCCATCCAGGTTGGTCTCTCTCTTGTTCCCCAGTCTCTCACACAAGATCAACAAGGTGGTCAGGAGTGCCCAGCTGAGTCTTAGGGGGTACGTAGGATTTCACTCTGCCTTTTAACGACCTGAACTTGGGCAGTGATATACCTGTGTGCTCCATTTCTGACCAGACAGGACTTCCTAAGGGGCAATAGAATTTGTTCCCTAAGGGGTAGATGTCCCCAACCTCGGAAGCCACTTTCCCAAGTTTCTCCCTTGGAGCTGTTTGAGAATTTGAGAGGAAAACAAAGCGCAAAGCCTTTGTAATCCAACCTCTTGGAACAAGATTCCAGGAGGCTGGGCTGCTGTTTCCCATTATAGCGGTATGTTATCTGATGGGGACCAGAGGGGGAAAAGGAATGTTCCCACTATTCACTCACACACTCGGCTTTTCCCAGAACAATGACAGGCAATGCCTCGCCATGTTAATTGCCCAGGGAGACCCACCACGGTTGGAGAAGGGACGGAAACAAGACAGGCAGACAGCTGGCTAGTGACAGGTAAGTCCGAGCAGAAGGAAGAAGTGCTCGCACTAGGGTTGGGGGAGAGCCAGTGGAGCCTAGAAGACAGCAGCCCTGATCCAGTGCCTGCTGCAAGTCAAGGGCTGCAGGTTCAGCCCTACTCAGTTCCTGACTCTCACAGAGCAGTAGGCAGATGATGTCCTCACAGTGACTAGTGCCAACCAAACCATGCACCCAGATGCTGTTGAGGAAACTCCAATTCATGGAAAGCCCAGGTATTTCACAGTACAACTGCTCCACTGGGTTTTCAATCACTGTGATCTTTTGGAAGTAGATATTCCAAAGCACCTCTGGGTGAATTTCAACAACCAATCACTCATTTAGTTAGTAGCTGAGCACTTAACCATCTGCACTGCCCAACAGTTCCCAAAGTACTGTCCTCAGACCAGCAGCATTAGCACCACCTGGGAGCTTGGTGGACCTGCAAATTCTCACCCCTCCTGTAGTCTCACGGAAGCAGAGCTGGGCTTAACGCGTTCGCCCGGTGGCTCTGATGAAGGTTAAGGCTTGAGTCACTCTTCTTGGGCAACTCATTCCAATGGTGAGCCCTAGAGGGTCATGGTGTGCATCAGGGGGCTGGGTGGGGCCCCCAGGACAACTGTCCCTAACTCTGTGTGCTGCACTGAAAGTATGATAATTTTCTCTCTGTTAAAGAGTTGGGAAATACGGCTCAAGTCTTACCCAGACTTGGATAACAGTGATGCTTAAGCTCAAAGTACATGCTCACAGGTTGAGGGCTCACTTCTGTCACAGGTGGTCTCTCCAGCTCCCCCCTTGCTTCAGAGTCATCTGCTGGCAGATGATTATGAAAAAATCCATAGAATTCTGTCTTTTCCAGGCAGGTTCGATTTCCCACTGGTCTGTAGAGGCTTGTGTGTTGCTATGATGCTGAATAGATTTCACTGAAGCTTCCAGACTAAGATAGACTAGAAAGAAGAGCCTGGTGATCTCTACTGCCAAACACCAGCCAGTGAAAACTCTGTGGATCGCATTGGGCTACCTCATGTGTCTGGGGTTGCTATGAGTTTCCTCAACAGCAGATAATAATAAATCCTTGGGGAACAGAGCCGTAACACAAAAGGTTGGGGACCTGGGCCCTTTTCCACACTGAACTGAGTTTCCTGTCACACCAGTTTCGGGCATCCTCAAGCAATTGCCCACTAGGGCTGACTCCAAGGAGTCTATTCATTGGGCCCATGATGGGCAGCACTTGGGTGACTCATACAATGGATGGTTCTTGGCGATACTTAGGGACTGAGAAAGGGCAGTCAAAGAGAGTCAGGGATGGTGGGCTTTCCACCAAGAGGAGTACAGAGATAGTGAGGGTCTCCAGAACCCAAGAAGGCAGTCCAGGGCAGCCTGCAGGAAGGATGCCCAGTCTCCTGTGCTGTCCACAGTCGGGCCGACTGTCCTTTCCTCATTGCTGAAACTTCTCTCATCACATTGAATGAGCGGCCCTTTGTACTTGAAAGAGAGCCACCTGCATGTACCCTTAATCCTGCCGATGAAAGACATGTGGGCATGTGACCCCACAAGAATGCTTTGTGCTTGTGGAGGGTCAGTCTGCAGGTGGATGAGCAAGTGTATGCCTTAGTCAGAATGTCCCGGCAGCTCCTCCCATTTCCCCTTCCTGGTTTTCCACGATGCCTTCTCTCTGCTGCCCCATTCAAGGGCTCGCCTGTCTGCAGACAGATGTACCTCTGGGTTCCAGGAAAGCCTGAAGCCCATGGGCTGTCGTGGACCACATCAGTCAGAGGCACCGAGTCTGTGCCATGGTCCACGGCCCCACCCCAGCCCTCAACCATTGTACAAACCGGGAAATGGAGACCCATTTGGGGTCACATTCAATGACGGTGGCTGAGAGATTAATAATAAGGAGAGCGAACCTTTCTGGGGGAGCCCGCGGGCATGTCCCCGCACTCACTCAATCCTGATGACAATCCTGGAGCCAGCTACAGCCATTATCCCCACTTCACAGACGACAAGGTGAAGTTCAAAGGCTCACGGCCAGGAAGTGGCAAAGCCAAGACTTGACTCTTGGAGCCTGTGTTCCTCCAGGTTCCCACCTCTCTGGCCTGTTCCTCCCACTGTGCCATGAGGCCTCCATATCCCTAATCAGACGTCTGTGAGGATTGGTCAGGGACCACATGGACTCATGAGCAAAGGTAGCCCTGCCCCAACTCACTGTCTTGCTTGAGCAGAAATTGCATCCTCGGGTCTGTGCTCTACCTCCCCGCTAAGCACAGAGAGGCTGGGCAAGCAGTCTAGAGATCCTACCCCACTTGGGAGACCCTGGGGCACCTCCCTCCACTCAGCTTTTCCTGAGCTTCAACTTGTATTAAAAGAAACACCTAGGCAGCCTTCTCCCTTCTCCACCACCCACCTTACAGAGGTGCTGCATTCTGCCCAAGACTCACCAGACATCCACCCCTACCAGCCAATGTGTCTGTCTTAGGAGAAGGGGGTGGGGCCTGCAGTGGCACCTCAGAAACTCTGAAGACATGTGAGCCCCTTGAGTTCCATGAGACCACACCCCAACACTGAGTCTTTGCAGTCTTGGAGTCCTAGCCTCACACACAACTCTGACTTGGAGCCTGTCCTCCTTCCTGCAGCCCAAACCCCCACCCCTCAACCTTGCAGTCATTCAGAGTGAGCTTTGCAAACCAGAGATGGTCCGACTCACTTGGTCCTGATGCAAAGTTCCAGGGGTGGGACCAGGTCATTGTCTTTGTCTTCAGGGACGGTCTGTGTAGTATCTAGAGGGTGGAGAGAGAGAGGCATACACATCAGGTCTTCCCTGCACCCTGCATGCACCCTGAGTGTACCTGTCTTCAGGTACCTTTCTCCTCTTGCCCATCCCCACTGGACCTGTCCTCATTTCTTTCCTAGATGACCACAATAGCATCCTCACTGGTCTCTACCTCCAACCTTCACCCCACTCCATGAGCCCCCTTCAGCTACCAGAATATTCTTTCTATATACATTTGGTCCCATCACTCCCCTGCTCCAAAACCTCCCATGGCTCCATAGAACCCAAAGAAACAATCCTAACTTTTCAACATGGTCTTCAGGGTCTTCTCCCATGTGTTCCAACTTCCCCGTACACTCTTAAGCGCCATCATTTCCCAAGGCCCAGCTCTGCCGCCCCTGCCCACTCCAGGAGGGCCCTGCCAGCATTTGCGGTCTGCTCCCACAGCGCTGTCACTGGACCCTGTGTTGGTCTCTGTCTGCCCCAATCAGAGGTGCACTAGGGCTGGTATGCCTGAGCAGGTCAGAGGATCTCTGAGAACAGGCACAGGGATGGGGGAGGAGAGGTGCCCACCGATGGTCAGCCGGATCTGGTCCTGCTGGTTGGCCAGGCTGTCGTAGTAGTACAGGTCGAAAAGCCGCTCGGTTCTCCAATCCCGCAGGAGCTCTGACTGTAGGCTGAAGAGGACGCTGAAGTGGCTCTCACTGCACACCACCCAGATGGGGAACCTCGGGGTCTTCAGGAAGCAACCGACCTGCATGCATGAAGGGTGTAGACAGAGATGCCTGGCATCATGTGCTGTTCTTCCATCCATCCATCCATCCATCCATCCATCCATCCATCCATCCACCATCCTTCCAACACACAGCAGGGGTGACCTCAGAGAGGCCCTGAGTGAGGATCATGGCCTGCTTGTGAGGCAGGAGACCACAGTGCTGCTCCCAGACCCGTCCCTGCCACCTCTGCCTACCACTCTACATGGGGTTTGATGCACAAATGGTGGGACAGAGACTCCACAGCCTGAATCTCAGCACCACCCTGCCCTTCATATCCCATATCCAGCTGGTACCCAAGGCTGTCTATGCTGCCTCTGAAAACTCCCTCACACTCCTAGGTCTGCTTCCCCTCCTCTTACCTGGACCATGACAATGACTTCCTCACCAGCCCCACAGACCCCTGGAACTAACCCCACCCTGGAGCCTCTGTGCCCTTGAGTTTTTCATCCACTGGTCCTGTCACACACTCTTTGAGCACAGTCTGACATAACCCAGCCAAGGAACTGTAATCAGGACCTCCTTCCAGCCCCAGCCCCCAAGGGTGCATCACACTCTGCCCCCCACTTCTCTCACAGTGCATCATTCTGCCTCACAATGACACCTTTACCTGCATGTTGCACATGAGACTCGACCCTCAACATCAAGAGTATGGTGGATATAAAAATGTTTGAGGAAGGAAGGAACTTGTGGATAAAGTGGAACATAACCAAGAAATGTACCTTGAAGTGTCCTTGAAGCCATAGGGAGGAGTAAGGAGAGCTTTAGGGGTAAGTAGTCTGGGAGTCCTGGTGTGGCACTGTGGTTTAATGCGCCAGGAGTTTGAGCTGCAAGGTCCGCAGTTCAAGCTCACCAGCTGCTCCTCGGAAACCCTATACAGGGTTGCTATGGATCGGAACTGACTCGATGGCACTTCACAACAACAACAACAGTCTGTGGGAGGAATGTCCCAGGGAGGAATGGCACTTCACAACAACAACACCAGGGAGGAATGTCCAGAGCAATTCAGGGGATACTGGGGGTATGTGGGACAGGGAGTAAGGAAAAATGAGACCAAGACAATACCAGCATAAAGAGACTGCAGGTGACAAGGATTTCCTTAGGAAGGTTCCAAGGAAGTGGGTTCCATGATAAAAAGATGTTTAGAAAGATGGGTGGCATGGAATAAACATCAGGACTCTATATGTGTTTTGGTAGTGGTTTTTTTCTGTTTTTTGTTTTTTCCAGTTTGAGCTGGAACAGGGAAACTAGCAGTCAGTCCCATCTGTGAACTCCTGTTCATGAGCCTGGCTGGGCCCGGCCCGCCTTCTGCACCCTCTCTCCCTGACATCAGCATCTCCCCTGGGCAACGCTTCACCTCACCCTGGGCCCTGTTTTATTCAGCTATGTACGTGCTGTGGGCCCGGCTGATTCCCAGTCTAATCCCCCACCAGCCCCAGTGAGATGCTTGCATGCTCAGGTATTTGCAGCCTCAGCCCATGGATTAGAGAAAGAATGGGAATTATTTTTCCAGTGGGGAGAAGGGCATACTTTTTCTGGAGCCGGTCACAGAAGCCTGCTTCAAGCTTTCTCTGAGCTGGGGAAGATTCAGACAGAGGTTCAGAAAGTCCTGAAAGCTGCTTCAGCCACAGGGAAGACGGAGGTGGAATGGTGCTCTTTGGGATGTGTAAATGATTTTTTTATTGTCCCCCTCCCTGTCATCACCAGGCAGCAGGGCTGGATGGCTGGCAGCCCCATGTGACCTTAGCGAAGTCCCATGCCATCTCTGTTCCTGGATTTTCCCCTCTGTAGAGTGAAGGCCTGAGCTCCATCTCCAGCAGCCCTTGCAGCAAAGGAGAAACCTGAAAACGTGACTGCAGAGCTTGCTCCTCCATGGGGTGTAGGGGAATTAGGTGTCTTAAAGGACGTGGCTGGACGTGCCCAAGTGCCTCTGCAAACTTGGCTTCCGTTCCGTGCTCACAAGAGGATTTTCTGGTGAGGGCGTAGCCTAGAACGGAGAGCTTTCATGCCTGGAGACCCAGGGCGCATGCGCTGCCGGAGAAAGAGTCCTGAAGCCAAGCAGGGAGCAGGCATGTGCACAGTCAGCTGCCCTGAATTGTCCAGCAGAGGAACCAAGGGGCAGCTTGCCATCTATACAGCAGTCAAAATATGAAAGACAGACAAGTTGCCCAGAGAGTTAACAAATGAATTTTCCCATCCCAGAGCCCCCTTCTGAGTGGATGACATTTACAAAGATGAAGCACCCTTCTTTTGGATTCTTGGGTAGGAAACCAAAGGCTTGGGGCAGGGAGGGGCACACTTCCTCCAGTGGAATCCGTAGCTTTCTCCTGATGGGTGAACTTAGGGCATGGTTGGGACTCACTTTTAAATGATGATGATCTTGGTTTTCTAGAGCTGCTATGATAACACAGAGAAGTGTATTTTCTCACAGTTTCGGAAACCAGCTGTCCCACGAGTCTTTTTCTCTCTGTTGGCTCTGGAGGAAGGTCCTTGTCCCTTCAGCTTCTCCCTCCTGGTTCCTTAGAGAGCTCCCTGTGTCTTCACTAGGTCTTTCCCTTGGTCTAGGAGGGTCTATGAGGTTCTCAGCACAGGGACTCCAGGTCCAGTAAACTTTCCCAGCTCTCCTTTCTTGGCAGAAGTGTGGTTCCTCCCCTCTCTGCTCACTTCACTCTCCTTTTATCTCTTGGAAAATAGAAGGTATGACTCAAGCAAGGGTGGGACATGAGTAAGAATGGGACTTGAGTCAGCCCTAAGATACTCCCCACCATAATCCTGTCTCATTACTACATGTTGCTGTTCAGTGCCATCTTGTCAGTTCCAACTCACAGCGGCCCTGTATAGGGTTTCTGTGGAGTGGCTGGTGGGTTTGAACCAGTGACCTTGCAGTCTGCAGTACAGTGCTTATCCTACAGCGGCACAGTAGGACTCCCATTATATGGTGGTGGCTGTGTGCCGTGGAGTCAGTTCCAACTCATAGCTACCCTGTACAGGGTTTCTGAGGCTGTAAATCTTTATAGGAGCAGAACGCCTCATCTTTCTCCCGTGGAACAGCTGGTAGTTTCGAACTGTTGACCTTGCAGTTCGCAGCTTGATTCATAACCACTATGCTACCAGAGCTCCTTTATGTAGAGGTTAGTATTTATAACACATTACAAAATGGCGGATCATTACACAAAAGGACACTCACACACTATTGGGAATCATGGCCTAGCCAAGTCGACACATATTTTGGGAGGAGACAATTAGGTCCATGACAATGGTACTTAATATTCTGAGAGTGCACAAACACTGAAAGCTCCAAAGCCACGCACGGGCTGACTCAGATTTTAAAAAAATCAGCCAACTCTGACTCATGGTGCTCCCACATGTGTCAGAGTAGAACTCTGCCACATAGGAGCCCTGGTGGCGTAGTGGGTTATGAGTTGGACTGCCAACCTCAAGGTCAGCAGTTCAAATCCACCAGCCACTCCACAGGAGAAAGAGGAGCCTTTCTGTTCCGGTAAAGATCTACAGCCTCGGCAACTTCACACAGGGTTGCTATGAGTCATAACTGACTCGGTAGCAATGGATGGACACCATGTTTTAACCTTTCATTTAGCAGTTGAGCATGTTAACCATTTGAACCAGCCAGGGTCCTGGCCAGCTTGAACCTTCAATTTAAAAGAATTAACCTCTGCTCACCAGCAGAGTTACAGCCTGCCATCTTTAAGGATAGCATCATTCAATCATTCAGACATCAGTAGACCATGCAACATGCATCACAGACACCATGCTAGGCAGTGGAGATTAAGCAGTGAAGACAACGTAACAGCCCAGTGCCAGTGGAGTTTACTAGATGAGTCAGGGAAACAGAGAGTAACCAAATAATCATGTAAATGTGCATGTCTAAGATGCCACCAGACTCACCATGATTCTTGGTGTCACTAAGAAAGCTGCCAATTAGAGCTCGACACACCATCGATTATAACACAGATGGCAACGTTTGAAATCAGGCAGAGGTGATGGCTGTACAGTGTGAGGAATACAATTAATATCAATAAATTGATCTTGTCCAAGATATTGGAATGTTTTGTTTGTTCTGGTAGTGTACTGATTACCAGTCGGACTGCCAACCTAAAGGTCAGCATTTAGAAACTACCAGCAGTTCTGCGGAAGAAAGATAAGGCTTTCTGCTCCTGTAAAGATTTATAGCCTCGGAAACCCTGTGCAGGGTCGCTGAGTCGGAACAGACTCCTTGGTATTTAACAACAACAACAAATGTATATATATATTTGTTTTTTGTTTTGTATTTTAATAGTTTCACTAGAT
>NW_006408524.1:20394246-20415415 GCF_000296735.1 Chrysochloris asiatica
ATATATATATATATATATATATATACATATATGCATATGTGTTGTTGTTGTTGTTAAGTGCCATTGAGTCAGTTCTGACTCACAGCAACCCTGTCTAGAGTTTCCAAGGAGTGGTTGCTGAGTTTGAACCACCAGCCCTGCAGCTCAAACTGACCTTGCAGTCCAGAACATTAATCTGTAGCACCAAACTAGGACTCCTCATATTTGTTGTTGTTACTAAGTGCCATAAAGTTGATAGTGACCCTGTATAGGGTTTCCAAGGAGCAGCTGCTGAGCATGAACCACCAACCTTGCAGTTCAAACGGCTTTGCAGTCTGGCCCATTAACCCACAGCGCCATACCAGGACTCCATACATATATATAGATGAGTATATTCACCACCATAAAAATTGTCTTAATGTTGAATGAAATGTGAAGAAAATATGTGGGTTTTTTTAAAAAGCAATGAAATGTGGTGCTTAAAAATCAAGAAGAGGCTATAAAGTAAAGAAATACAATATTATGATCAAGAATGACAAAGTGGGGGGAGGGCATGAGCAAAGACCCCTGCATTTATGTAGCATAATGAGAATAGGAAAGGCCCCGCTGGGGAAGTTACATTTAGGTGGAGGGGAGAGCATGTGAAAAGGCAGGGGGGTGGGGAAGAACCTAAGAAGGCATGCAGGGATGAGGCCCTCAGCAGGAGTGGGTGACAGGTATGAGCTGAATAAGGAGAGATCTTGGAGAGTCTAGGATTTTACTACAATGCTAAAATCACAATGGAAAACCACAGAAGGGTGCTAACCCAAGGAAAGATGCGGCCGGTGTTTTCACACATCACGAAGGCTTCCCCAAGAGACGAGGTCTGAAGGGGATGATGACAGAGCCCAGTGCCACCTAACGGGTCAGATAGGTGGACAGTGCCTTTGGCGGAGCTGGGAAAGTGGAGGAGAGGTGTCCAGAGCCCTCACTGATCTTCAGGAAGGCAGCAGTGAGCCAGTGAGTGATGCACTTGCTGGACATGGGGGAAATGTGGCAATGAAACCCCCTGCTCCACCCCGCTTCCCCAGGCCTGTCAGTCCCAGCTGCCGCTTCCACCACCACCACTGACAGCCCGGAGTCAGATGGGACTTGAGTTTCCAGCTGCAGTCTATACTCAGACCTCACCCAGGGCTGACTCTGGGATGTGCACAGAGAGCGAGCTGATCAAGGCCAGCCCAGTAGGGTCACACAGACCTATAGAAACCTCAGAGGCCACAGCCCAGCTGTGAGCAGAAGGCTGAGTACTTACAGCAAGGCATAGTTCTCTGCTTCTGCTTCCCCCAGGTACTCCCCAAGTGCAGGGTCTCTGACAAGCTCACCGACAAGTAGGACCTCCCTCTTGTACCCATGCGCACGCAGTGAGAAGAGGAGACAGAGTGTGAGCGAGAGGCAGGTTGGGTCTGCCTCCTGAAAGACAGGTCTGCCTGTTGCCAGAACAGCACCACTGTGGGCATCTTGGTGCCAGGTGGCTGGGACTGGGGAGGAGAGCAGGCCTGGCTGGAGCAAAGCCAACGCTAACTGAACTGTCCTGGAATTCCTTCTCCATCCAGAGCAACTGGTCACAGAGAACCCGAGGGCCCGGGGACAGAAGAGAACAGGAGGAGTTAATACAGGGAAAGGCCCTTGGTCTCAGCTGCCAGGCCCTGCTTGAGCCCTTCTGGGGAGAAGGCAGAAACCCCAGCGTCAGTGAGCTCATCAAAGAAGCAATCCCCCTATGGAGTGACCTTATGGTTACCAGGCAGAGGAGAGGGAACACCCCCTTGCTGCAGGGAGGTAAATCCCCTTCCAAGGTCATCTGGATTCGTGGAGTCCACCAGGAGGACAAGATTATTGTTGGACCTCAATTTCTTCAGCAAGGACTCCTGGTGTGGCGCTGTAGGATCAACACTGGACTGCGAACCACAAGGTCAGCAGTTCAAACCCACCATCTACTCCTCAGAAACCCTATACAGGGTCCCTACAAGTTAGGATCGACTCGACGGCACTTAACAACAACAACAGCAACCTTTGTCCAAGGGAAGGATGACCCCTAAATGGTTTTTCCAGCAACAATCCTCAAAAGACCAAAGAAAAACAGTTCACTTCTTGACCCACGCCCTCAACCCGAGACTGAAACCAGAGCTGATGGTAAGCCTCAGATTCCACTAGTTGGGCCAAGGTTATCTCTCTTGGCCTTTGGAATTTGGGGCTGAATATTTTCAGAGCCCACCCAGGGTCTGATGCTCAGAGCCCTGATGTTCTCACCAACCAAGCACGTGGCCATGTTGCTGAGCTTCCTCCAGGACCCGTACATCTGGGAAGCAGCTGCTATCACGATTTTCTCACAGAACTCTGTTCTCTGTTCCCTGTGGGGGAATTACCCAGTGGGGACCTGGGGATGAGGCCATGTTAATTGGTCCATTAGCAACAGGACAGCACCTATGGTCATCCAAAGGGGTTGGATTTTCCTTGCCCGGCACTATCAGTGTACCCGACTCTGAGCTGGTTCCGGGGAGTAGCCAGGGTGTGGGTGAGGTCTCATCCCTACCCTCCAGGAATCTTTAAGGGGGTGGCCACCACGTAAAGGGTCTTTCTGGCCTCACAGGATTGTCCCTATAATAACCACAGAACAGTTGCTCAGAGAAGAAGTAAAGGCCGAGGTTCAGGGGTTTAGTGGTGATGGAGACAAAAGCTCGAGGCCCAGCGCTCCCTGCCTGGGCCTTCTCAGTGCTGCCCACACTCTCCGGAAAAAGTCACCCTATCCTGTCCAGTTTCACCTGGAGACCCTCCCCTTCGGAGTCCCTGACTGCAGCAAGACTAGTGGAGGGCTGGCATTCCTGCTGTGAGACCAAGGGGGGGCTACAACCTCACCTTCCCTGTCTCTGGAGAAGACCCCATTCCCCCAACCCACAAATGCACATTCTCACACACGTACACACACATGCCCCCAACCCCCACACACTCATCCTCACACCTTTTCACACATGTATACACACTTGGAGTCCTGATGTGATGCTGTGGGTTAATGCGCCAGACTGTAAAACCATCTGAATGGCACTTCACAACAACAACATACACATTCACATGTTCTCACACACTTACACACACTAACGTGGCAGCTGCAGCCACTCTGACCCACACACATATTATAAATCCCTGAAAGCCCCTTTTAAACAGCCTCTTTCAGAATGTGCTATCCAGCTGGCTTTAGGTCTGAATTGTATGCCCATATTGGATGGTCATGTAACTGTTCTTCCCAAACCCTCTGTGGTGTAGATTGAGCTCAGGCCCTGCCTGGCTCTGGGAATACAAGTTCAATTTTATACGCTGTCTTCACCCACACACACCCACCCCCTCTTCCCAGTGGTCCCTGGGAGCCAGGCCCCTGTTTTTCGGAGAACGTGAACTGTTAAGTACCTGGCACACATTGTAGTGCTCAAAGAGAGACAAAAAGCCCACATCACTGCGTGCGGCAATGCCTTTGAGAAGCGTGATGTTCCCGTTCCCAGAATCCAACTCAACCACATCGTTGAAAACATTGGACACGGCTTTCCCGGTCAGGAGCAGATTGACAAGTTCCTGTTGATGAGAGAAAGGAGGAAAGCCTATCAAGTCTCAGGATCAGATACTAAAAGCGTGGGGGGGAACGGGAGGGGACACTGGGAACAAGAAAGAAAAAGGGTGGAGAAGGAAGGAAAGCTGGGTTAAAATCAGAGGAGGCTATGACCTCAATTTCCCCACCAGCCCTGAGGGGAAAGCTGCCAGTTTCTCATTGAAGCTACTCGCGGAACTCACCGATCTTTATTCAGCCAGAAATTAGAGAGCACCAACTGTGCCCAGGACCCTGTCCTAAGCCCTGGGGTTATGGTAAGACCTGGCTTTAGCGCTGGAGTGGGGGAGCAAGCCAGCACGGCCAATCTACAGACATGAAGAGAGTTGTGCCAACATGAACGTAGAACATTCTGGGGTTTGGATGGACGCACATCTCAGCAGCTTTGTGAGGAGAAGGCACTGGGTGGGTCTTGAAAGATGGTGGTTTTTATTTCAGACAAACATTTCATTTAGAAATAACTTTAGACATCGTAAGAAGTTATAAAAATAGTACAGAGAGTTCCCGTGTCCCCTTCACCCAGCTTCCCCCAATGATAACATCTTATATAACTAAAGTACATTGTCAAAACCAGGAAATCGACAATGGGACAATGCCACTAACTGAACCAGAGGCCTTGCTCAGATATCACCAGTGATGGGGGCAAGGGCTACACAGGGCTGGGGAGGGAGCAGAGGAAGACAGCTCAGGAGCAGAAATGGCAGAAGCTGGTGGCAGGGAAGTCAAGTCTGGCTCTAGCTGTCTCCACATCACCTGGCCACCGCGGCGAGGCATTAGACATCACGTGACCCCATGACTCAGGCCACTCACCCTACCAGCCAACAAGTATTTTCCCTGCAGACTCCTTTATCCTCTACATCCTGTGTTAAGACTGGACCATCAGGACTGGAAGGGCACCTAGGGTCCGATCTCCTGTGAGGCATCTAGGGTCTGATCTCCTGTGAGAAATAGGGAAACTGAGGACTCAAGTAAGCGCCACAGCTGACTTGGGACATAACTGACACACACCCCTGCCCTGTGAGTTTCCTGGCTCCCTGTCCAGGGTCCTTCCCTGCTACTATCCAGGAGCCACCCTAGCTAACCAAAGAGCAGTGAGTTCTGAGACTGTGAGTTCTGCAGCACTGAGGAAGCACTCCAGTCGGGACCCTCTGTCTGATCCACCTTCTGCAGGGTCGGTGCCATGTGTGTGACCAGCAGGGGGGAGCATCTCGAAGGGCTCGTGGGAACGGCCACACAGCTGCCCTTTCCTTTCTCCAGTGTCCACTCTGGAGGACACAGTTTATGAAAGTGCTTTCCCTTGATTGTGAGAATGACATCCGGGGTTAATAACTCCCTCAGTGAACACCAACACCCCTGTCCCAGTGACAGTAAAATAGGCCCCATCGAATGGGCGCCATGGGGCCCGCATTGGAGAGAGATAGCGGTGGGCCTCATTGTGTCCCTCCAGAGGAAATGAGAAAATAATTTGGAGGAAATGTCTGCTCAGAGATATTGCACCTCTAGGGCAGCTGCTGTTGAGAAAGGTTTTCAGATGGGTCAGAGCTCTCCCCATCTGGCTAGGCCTCAGTCTGGGACTGGCTCAAGCTCCACTCTTAGCAGGAAACCTTCTTGAGATGGTGAAGGTTTACATGCCTCTCCCTGCCCCAGCCTCAAAAATCACACAATGACAATTTAGTGGTCATTTAACTTCTCATTACTCAAGGTGCGATCCATGGACCAAGCCTCACTGGGAAGCCTGTTAGAAATGAAGACTCTTGGGTCCTAGTCAGGCACACTGAATCAGTACCAGTTCTGCAAAAATAAAAACCTCTAGCACTCCTGTGCATGGGCAAGTTTCAGAATGAGTCTGAAAGTCTCATTCTACAAATGAGGAAACTGAAGCTCAAAGAAAGAAAGACAAGTTACCCCAAATCTCTCTGCAAGGGAGACAGAGAACAAGGCGGAGCCAGTTCCAGACTCAGACCTAGCATCCATCCTCTCCATCCGATATCCTCCTCTGGGCACACCATTCTTTGCCCTGTGCAAGGGGAAGCTCCCACAGGGAAGATAGGCACCAAGAATGAAAGCTGGACCAACTGGGCAGCCACTTCCCTTGAGGCCATTCTACGATAGGCAGGCAGTGGCCAGCTTCATGGGCCCTCAGGTGTCCTGGACAAATTGAGAGCCCTGAGGTCACCCCCACATGGTGCCAAAGAGTTGTTTCGAGCTGGCATAAGTGTGCCAGGGTCCATGGACAAAGTAGTCAACCAGGCTGAGCAGCTTGATCCAGCCTATCCAAGCTACACATTCTGGTTACCATCAGCCACTGAGAAGATCCCTGGGTGGTCCAAATGGCTTGCTCTCAGCTGGTAACCAAAAGAAGTCCTGGTGTGGCGCTATGGGTTAATGTGCTGGATTGCAAAGTCATTTTGAACCACAAGGTCAGCGGTTCAAGCTCACCAGCCGCTCCTCAGAAACCCTATAATGGGTCACTAGCTCTGGTAGCATAGTGGCTACGAATTGGGCTGTGAAGCTTAAGGTCAGCGGTTCGAAACTACCAGCTGCTCCGCAGGAGAAAGATCAGGCTTTCTACTAGCGCAAAGATTTACACCCTCGGAAACCCTGAACAGGGTCGCTATGGGTTGGAACCGACTCGACGGCACTTAACAACAACAACAATGGGTCAAAAGGAGCTCTGGTAGCGTAGTGGTTACAAATCAGGCTGCGAGCTGCAAGGTCAGCAGTTCGAAACTACCAGCGGTTCCGCAGGAGAAAGATGAGGTGGTCTGCTCCCTTAAAGATTTATAGCCTTGGAAACCCTGTGTAGGGTCACTATGAGTCGGAACCGACTCCACGGCACATAACAACAACAACAACATGGGTCAGAAATGATTTGACAACACTTAACAACAATAGCAAGAACCAAAAGGTTGGGGTTCAAATCAGTGCCATGGACAAAAGCCTGGCAACCTGCTCCAGGATCATTACAGCTAAGCAAACCCTATGGGGAGCAGTTCTCCTTTGTAACACATGACGTCACCATGAGTCAGCACTGACTTCATCAGCAATGGGCTGATGCCACTGAGCATTAGATGTGTCTGTGGCCCACGTGGTAACTTTGGGGGGCGGGGGGGTCTTGCTGTGGAAGGACTGACTCAGCCCAGGTGTAGGACTTGGTTCCCGGTTCTGATGCCAACTAGGTAAGCCTTTGAACGCGTCCTTTCTTCTGGTGTCACCTGAGCAACTAGAAGATCAGGACAACCAGATGGCTCAGAGGCTCTTCCATGGAGACGCAGACAGAAGGGTTGCTATAGTTACAGCACACATGCACCTGTGAAAGGGGCACCATGACCATCGTCTCTCAGTATCGCTCACCTGGTGGCTGGGGCCCAGCACTTTTCCCTGAACTCGGAGCTGCACAGCTTCTCCTGTAGCTTTGATGCAGCACATACATACTCCAGAAACAAGAGCTAAGCTGAGTTCTTCCTGGGTCTCCCTCCAGTGAAACCAAGCACAGGCTGGCCCCATGCAGCAGCTGGGAGAGCACTGGCAGGGGGCGAAGGAGAAGTGGGGCCAGGGGAAGAAGAAAGACTGACCCGCCAGCTTGCACCCCCGTGCCCCTTACCTGGGTGCAGTATCCGTGCGCACCAATCAGGTGGCTGGTGGGGACATCGAAGTCCTGGCGAATTCTGGAAAACACAGGAAATGTTAGCACTTCTTTGCCTGGTGCAGGCTGGCCGGGCACACCTATGGGAAGTGATTCCGGAGTTCCAGGCCTTCTGCACTTGGAAGGCACCTGAGGGCTCTGTGTCTGCACCCTCCAGAGAGGAGCCTCCCTCCCAGAAGCACATAGGGCCAGAGCCCAGGGCTCCCAGTTTAGCTTGCCATGCTTTCTGGGCAATGGTCCCCCCTCTGCTTTGCAGCACACAATGTCCTGTCTTCATACCCCTCCTGTCACCTGCCAGTGGAGACTGATGGGGATTGTGACATTCCTTTCCATCTCTGAGCCTCAGTTTTCAAATTTGTTCAATGGGAGGAATGGTTTCTGAAGCCTCTGTGAGCACAAACCTTGTCCTAACACTGTACACACAAGACCCATTAAAGTGGGTCCGGCCCCCCTGCAGTGGAGCTGGTGCCCCTGTAGTACCTGTGTCCCCCCCAAACTTGTGTTACCACTGTGACTCTACACTTACAATGGATCCCCCACAAGGGCATGTGGTAAAAAGCTCACTGTCAAAAGGGAGGGATTTCTAGGGCTGGGGAGCGAGACAATTTGGGGTGTCGTGCTCAGCAAGGGCCCTGTCACATGGGGCATGTGACGTGACAAACTGTAGGGTTGTCAAAACACTCTCCTTGAATTTCAAAACTTTCCTCCTCATGTTCCTGTGCCAATATCGTAGTATAGTGTTTACTTTGTTGTTTTTGTTGATGTTCGCTGATATCCAGTCAGCCCCGTTTACAATGGACCAAAATGCTGCCCAATTAATGTGCCTTCCACATGACCGGCTGCAGATTGGACTATATTCCATTGTGACCCATAGGATTTCACTGGCTAAATTTCGGAAGTAAATGGCCAGGCCTTTTTTCCTGGCCGTCTTAGTCTGGAACATCCACTGGAGGCTGTTCAGTATCATAGCAACACACAAACCTCCACTGGCAGATGGGTGGTGGTCGGGAATCAGCCTCTTTGGAAGACTAGCACAGTAGTGGTGCATACTGGGTAAGCAGGAAAGGAACTGCCGTCTATTGTGCATGCTCAGTGAGTGGCCATTTCAACCCACTAGCTAGCTGCCTTGCAAAGTTGGAACCATTACCTCAATTTGAGGACGTGGAAACCAACTCTGATAGGTGAGAGACGGACTCCCAGAAACACACTGCCTTGTCCATCCCCCACCCACCCCCAGCACTATGTGCAGCACCTTGCTGCTTCCCTCACCCCACCCCAAACAGAGTCCAACAGGCGGCCCAGGGGTAGGAAGGACTTTCATCTTTGCTTTTAGTGGACGAGAAGAAAACATGGTCTCAATTTAGGCTTTTAATCTAAGATCTGCCACAAATCCACAAACCTAAGACATACACCCTGGCCCCTTGTACCCTTCCCAGATGGGCTTAGAAACTCCAATTCCCTGACCCTTGTGGGGAAAAGGCTTTCTTGTGGTTTTTAATAACTCTGGCCCGTCTGGAAAGGTTGTGGTCCAGTGCCTTGGCTGTTCCAGGGGCCCAGCCAATCACTCTGGAGGCTCAGGGTCGTCTGGGATGGGTCTCTACAGCTCACCCACCACACACAAGCCCAAAGGCCTGGGAAGGAGCTAGCGAGGGCTGAAGAATTGATGGAAATGCTCTCTCCACAGATCCAAGCATCTTCTGAAGAGAAGAAAATAACCCCAAAGGAATCCTGGGTGAACTGATAAGCATCGCTGGCCACAAGCCACCGCAAAGCTTTCAGAAGCAGTTAGATCTTCATAGTCCCATAGCCCGGTGTTCACCCAGCACTCAGCGGAGCCTGCGTCAGCCGGCAGCTGAGGGACACGCTGAAAGGACAATGGGAGGAAGTGGTAATTGCATCCTTAGGTGCAAACACGATGGGAAATTCAAAAGTGGGCTTGGATCTTAAAAGAGAGCAGCATCTGTATTTCACATTAGGGCATTCGAGAGACGCCAAGGAGCAGCTTATGGCTTAAGAGATTTACAACTTTGGCAATTCTAGATGCCCAGGCCTCCCTCAGAGGGAATTCCCCCGAGAGATGAGTGTGAGGAGTTCAGATTGAGGAACACACTGCTGCCCTGCCGGGGGAAGTCTGTGCACATAGCATGGCCGTTAGAAGGCCGGAGCTCTAGCCCTGCCACGCTCAGGTCTGAGTTCTAGCCTGTGCCTCTTTGGGCTTTAGTCTCCATGCACTTGAACAAGTCTCCTTAGTCTCCATGCACTTGAACTCCAGGCCGCCTGTTGGATGCCTGTTGAACATCTTTCAAGTTCAACTTTGTAGGTAAAGCCTAATATATTGTTATCTTGTTTTTAAGTGCCATCAAGTCAGTTCCAATTCATAGCAACCCTGTATAGGGTATCTGAGGAGCAGCTGGTGAGTCTGAACAACTGACTTTGTGGTTCCAACCAACCTTAAGGTCAAGTGTTTATCCTATGGTGCCATACCAGGACTCCAAAGCCCAATATATGAGACATGAAAGCAGCAAGTCTGGTTGAAGACTGATGGAGAGCTGGTCCCATTCTTCTACTCTTTGCCAGTTCCTGAAGCCCCTCTGGGGAACCCCTAGGTCTCTCTGGACACTCACCATTCGGGGATCAGAGGCTACAACACTGGAAGAGTTGCCTGAGCTCTGCGGCTCCCCTTTCTTCTAAGCTCTAACACAAAGTCCCCAGGAGAAAGTTAACGATTCCAGTTAATGGGCAGCTTCCCCTTGCTTGGTCCTCCTGGGCACTGGACATCCCTGGATTTCAGGAGAACACTGTACAGCCTGTGGCACCAGACTGGATGGCAGAAGCAGAACAAATCAGGACCAAGTGAAATGTACTGCTAGAAGCTGCCCCGCGTGGTGGTGGGGGGAGAGGGGTCCTTCAGACCAAACCAGACCCAAACCTATTGCCACCAAGTAGACTCCAACTCACAATGATCCTATATAGGATTTCTGAGACTGTAAGCCTTTACGGAAGCAGACAGCCCCATCTTTCTCCTGAGGTGGGTTTGAACCTCCAACCTTGTGGTTAACTGCCCAATATTTATTCCACAGCACCACCAGGGCTCCTTGGGGAAGCAGGACTTTCCCTAGAAATGAGGTTCCTAGGAGCACAGAGGGAGCGAGCCAGAGCAGTCTTGACCAGGGCTGGTAACGAGAGAAGGTTTGGCCCTGTCTGCCCATCCTCCTCGGCATTAGGGAACAAAGGGCCAGTTATCCCCTACTGCCTTCTCTCCAGCCAGCAACAGCCACCAGACACCTCACTGTCCCCAGAGAGAGGTCCAGCCTCTGAGACCGAGCATTCAGACCCAAGGGTCCAGGGGGAAGACCTGGCCTTGAGGGTGTCCAGTTCACCCACTACCAGGAGGGAGGAGACAGACCTCTGCCCAGGATGCCAGCAATGATGGGTCTTCACCACCCTCGCCCCAATTAGGAGGTCCCGAGAAACAGAACATGGCGGCTGCTGGACTGGAGAACCCCCAGAGGTCATTGTCTTATAGGTGACAGAATAAATGCCCAGATTTGGGGCACGGGGTGGCCTAGACCTCTGCCACCTGTGTCCACTCTGCCTTTCACCCCCCACACCTGGACGTAGCAACGTTCTGCCTACTCAGGCTTACAACACTGCGCCTTTCATGTGGCCCATTTCAGGCCCTTTCAGATGCACCACCCTCTCTTAAACCCTGGTGTGGCATTGTCAGATAAGCACTGGACTGCTATCTGCAAGGTCGGCGCTTCAGACCCACCAGCCGCTTCTTGGTTACCCTATATGGAGTCATTGTGAGTTGGACCCAATTCAACAGCACTTCACAACAACAACGATAACTAACAGAAGTCCTGGCGTGGTGATGGCATATAAGAACTGAACTGCTAACCACAGGGTTGGCAGTTCAAACCCACCAGCCGCTCACAGGAAATCCTACACAGGGTCACTATGAGTCGGAATCGACTCGACAGCACTTAACAACAACTCTAAAGCCCTGTGAGGTCCAAGCCAAGTGTCACCTTTATGTTACAGATGGGAAAACTGAGGCCCAGTGAGAGGAAGGTCTCCTGGTCACACAGTGAGTCTGTAGTCAGGACTGGACAGTTGGACTGAAGCCCAAGCCATGATGGGGGTACCCCAGTCCTGGAGTGAGCACTCCCCTGGGATCTACCCTGATGAGAGCTCTGGCTTTGTCTCCCCCAAAATGTGTCCTTTCCATTTTGTGTTTGACCATGTTCACCTGGGCATTTTGTACAAGAGTTTCTGAATAAGAAAGAAAGAAAATGTCCACATGGTCTAGAGACATGGGTCCAGTCTGTGGCCACTGCTACTCACCTACAGAGTTCTGGTGTGGCGCTGTAGGTAAGATAAGAGCAGGGCCGCAAGGTTGGAGGTTCAAACTTACCTTGGAAACCCTATACTGGGTCGCTATGGGTTTGAACCCACGCAACGACACTTAACAACAACATTCACCTACAGCCAGCAGCTACAGGATTCAGAGGATTAGAAGGCCTGGACACATAGCTGGTTTTGTCTCTGACCTGGCCTAGCCCCCTCCCATGCTCTGAGCCTGTTTCCTCTTTATAAAACCAGAGGTCTTGTTGCATGGAGAGGATTGTAAATCTGCAGAAGAAACAAAATGTAGGATTTGTAGAATGTAAAGCTGATGGTCATGTCTGTAAACTTTTACTCAATTCACAATAAAAAGTTAAAACAACAACAAAAAGGACTAGAACAAGGACTCCCAGGGGCTCTTCTGGGATTTGAACAAAGGTGCCTGGCTTGTGACTCCTTTAAAACATCAAACCCAGCCAAAGTCTCCCTCAACCTCACCAAGGAGGTTCTGTAGTTCCCCAAGGTACCATATCCCACTGGGGTAGCTTGGCCTGGCCCTGCCACCCAGCTCACCCTGCCCTTGGAGACCACCCTCAACCACACATCAATCATTCGCCATCTCCCCCACCCACCCGCAGCAGCCTCCAGAGATAACATAACCTTGTGGTGGGTCTCACTGGCTTTTGAGGATGACACCAATGGTGGAAAGGGTAGCTGAAGGACAGTTCAGAGGGCCTGGCCTTTGGCGTCATGGAGCACTGGGTTCTAGTCACTCACCTGCTGCTCCCTCTCTAAGACCCAGCTTCTCCCTTTGCAATACAAGTAGTCAGATGGCCCCTCCATTTATCCTAGGAGACCTGAGTGAGATGCACTATATAAAGTCCTTGGCACTCAGTGAATGTCACTTCCCTTTCCTTACGATAATAACAGTAACAACCAAACACACACACACACACACAATGACCCAGATGTCATGCCCCCCTGCATCTCCACCATTTTTCTCTAGGCCAAGAAGCCAAGATAAACGGCGGCCTCCAAGCGGTGGGAATGTGGTATCTACCTGAAAAGGCTTCAGAATGAGCGGATATCCAGTTTTCCCAGGAAGGCCAAGCGGGAGGGGACAATAAGTCAGAACACCTGTGGTCAAGCCTCTCTGCCACTTAGTGCTAAGTGGCCTTCAGCAAAATGTTATGATCTCTGAGCCTATAGGAACTATAATTAATTGTTTGGAAGAGACTTCTGTGCTAGACCGGCCCCAGCTTAGTAGGTGGGGGCAGTTCAAGCCGTGTTGAAGTGAAGGGCAATGCTGTGATAAGGCCTTGTAAACTGCTGAGAACTTTACAGGCCTGTGGGTTATATTTCCATTTCCCAGGCAGTGAGAACAAAGGCTGAGGGTGAGGCCCAGGAGGCAGGGGAGAGATGCAGAAGGCTTTTCAGGATGGAGAGACGAACAGGGACTTGTGTGAAGGAAGCTGCCCCTTAGCTGCCTCCCATCTAGTCCTTGTGCAATTGTTCCCTGGAATCCCCCACCAGTGGTCTTTGTCTACTTTGCCCTTTCTGCCTGCCAAAACCCTTCCCACTCTTTCCTGATGAATGTCACCTCCTCCACTAGACCTCTGTGGCCTCAGACACAGATGTGTCCCTGGAGCCTGCTCTGTGTCCTGTACCTCCTCTTCCTAAGAACACCCATCAGCTGCCTTCTGTGGGCCTGCCTGGAGCCTCCAGGTAGCAGGGTTATGTTGTGTGCATCAGCCCCTGGTGTCCAGAACCGGACTCCCTCTAGACCCTCCAGTGCATTGTAAATGGGTCTCTGGATTAAATAAGCCTGCCCACACCCATCCTGGTAGAAGCTGTGTCAAAGGGCCTGGTGGCGCACTTCCCAGGCGGCGCAGGGGTAGGCAGAAGTAAGTGTCCCATCTACGGAGCTGGGGCCGGCCTAGCACATAAGTCTCTTCCAAACAATTAATTATAGTTCCTTCCTCCCAAGACCTGTCCAGTTCTTCTGGCACCTGAGCTCTTCTTGAAGAAAGGAGGCAGAGTCTTTGGGTTGGCTGGGTTGGGGTCCTAGATGCACATGGTGTCAGTAACCCAAGTGTGGCCCAGGGTTGTCCCCCTTCTTATGTCTAGCCCTGAAGCTCACATGTCTATGGCTGCCCTGCTGCCCTCAACCATGCCCATCTGGCACTCATTGGCCATGGTTTGCCAGATCTACTGCCTGGGGGCCTGGTTCAGATGGGGTCCCTTACTCTGGCCCAGACTGCTAGCTGAAATTAAATGGACATCTGACAGACGTCTTGTTTGGTATTTCTATTTGCAGGTCTAGTTTTCCACTTCTCCTTCTTAGTCCACAGACAGCTGAGCTGTGCCTATCATCCTCTCTCCCAGCCCGAGGAAGGGCAAGGCAGGCACAGGGTCCTAGAGGGAGCCTGGAGACTTGGGTGGTGGAGTCAGCCTGATGACAAATTCACCCTGAACTTCTGAGAGCCTCCATTCCCTCAACTGTAAAATGGGTGATGGTCTCTGCTCTGTGGGTCTGTCCCTCAGGGAGTTAAGTCCTGACACATAGCAGCCCTGTATAATAAGGTTTCTGAGGAGCAACGGGTGAGTTTGAACCACTGACCTTGTGGTTCAAACCAACCTTGTGGTTCAGTGCTTATCCTACAGTACCACACAGTTTACAAGACCCTAAAGGTGCAAAGTGGGTTTGAGAGTCCTCTTCCAGAGCCTGCCTTGTGTACAGGAAGAGTGTTTCCTGGAGACTCTGAGGGAATCTGCTCATAGCCAACTGGGGCTCACCAGCCAGACTCTGTTGACTGTGTGAGGAGGCCTGGGGGTCACAGGATCGAGGCGCAGTGGTTCCTAGGGAAGGATTTTTACGTGAGATGAGAAAAGAAAATAGGGCCCATGGAAGAAAGTGTGGTTTGGGTGGAGCATCAGCTCTTATCTATAATGGGTCCAGCAATGACGGCACTCACAAATGCTTCAGGTCCCTTCCCTCCAACCACCATTACCCTGATCTGTAGACACTGTTGCTGGAAATGTTCACGCCTCTGGGCTAATCTGAGTCAAGTTTAAAGTCAGGTGGGAGTTCACTGAGGACATTCCATTCCCCAGTAATAGTCAAAAGATTTTAGTATGTGGGATGGGAAGGGCCCTTAACCACCCAGTCCAGCCCTCGTAGTAAATGTGGGAGACCCAGACCGAGAGACAGAAAGGGACTTGTTCAGAGCTGCAAAGCTGTTTATTGTCTGTGTCAAGACGGGAGCCCAGGAGTGGGGGCCCCTGGGGCAGGTGGTTCTGTTTGCACCTCCTTAGGAGTTAAGGCAGGTGTGACAGGGGATGGCACACAGAGCTGATGAGCATGCTATCTGCCCCTTCCCATTTGGGACACCAAGACCCTAGGTTCACAACCAGAATCACCCCCATTCATACCCTTATCCCACAGACAACATGCCCATTCAATCTCTTTAAAATGGCCTTACTCTATGAGAAATACTTGCAACTGAACTCAAAACTTTAGAACCATTTTTCTTCATTTCTAAGGGGAGCCTGTGGCCAAGATCTGACCCACCCCAAGCTTGCATCTGTTCCATTTTTCAAAACACCCCAGACTCTATTATCTGACCCTAGGCCACACCTTTCCTAGTCAGTGTGGTAGGCCCCTGATGCTCCTGACAGCCTTCCTGGGACAGTCCCTCGTGTTCACATGTCCCATGATGGACAAAGCCCTGGTCCTGGCCAGTCAGAGCACCACATGAGGGTGGGTGTCTGGCACACACAGGCGGAAAACCTACTGGAGAAGGGGTTCCCTTCTAGTGGATTGCTAACATCCACCCTGTAAGAGGGCCCCCCTGAGAAACAGCTTAGACAGAAGAAAGAAGAGTCAAGAGACAGATGGAGGATCACCAAGGCTCAAAGGCAATGGTTGAGTTCCTGGATCCAGCCACTCCTGAAGGCCTACATTTGGGTATAAGTAATCAGTAACTTCAGTTCTGACACTTCCCACAGCATGACCAAAATTCAGGTGTGACTTTCATTTCAGGACTATTTCCTCAAAGAAATGGAGTGTTTCGTTGTTGTTTTGCAGCTACTGCTGTTGCTAATCTCCTGGAAAATTACAAAGAGTAACAGTCAGATGGATGAGGATGTTGCCTAGTGTCCTTCCTCTGCCCTCAATGCCAGACTTGGGCAGTTCAAAAATTACTTGGGCTGGTAGATAGCAAATTACTACTGATTTGGGACTTTCAAGGTAGCCCTTGGGCTAGTGAAATTCCCAGTGAACTGAGTGCCAAGTGTCTAGTATACGAAAAGATGCTCTTCATAGACTGCTTCCCGCTCACCTACCAGGTCTGTGTCAGGCTTTGGTGCCCACAGTCCACTGAGCGGCCGGAGCACCCCAGAATCCAGGGCCACCCTAAGCCAGCCCCCAGTCAAGGGCCACGAGCATTCCTGGGGCTCTAGGGAAAGTCCTAGGGGCCATGTGGTTTGGAAAGCAGCTCAGCTAGGCAAGCGTGAGATTTACTGTAAGCAACTTGAGATCTTAGAAAATAAAATAAACTACTTGAAATCATGTGGAAAAAATAAAATCAAATCTACCCTGGGCTTTGCACACGGTTGGGGATAAACAAACCTCAAAGGCCTGCTTCATGACTGTTCTACTGGCCTTTGAGGGTAGAAGTGGTAAGGCAGCAGTTGGGACTGGACTCTGCTCGGTTTGCCTGTCTGTGGCCCTCACCCTGGCTCAGCTCTGGGCTGGGAATAGCCAACGGACAGGAGATAGCCCAAGAGTGCTGAGGTTCAAGGCAGGAAGCCCCCACAGGAGAGCGAGCACTATTAACAGATAAAAATAAGTACCCCCAAAATATGTGTGGGAATCCTCACCCCTTTACCTGTGGATGCAATCCCATTAGGAACTAGGGTTTCTTTGTTATGCTAATTAGATTATAGCCATGTAGGGTGGGTGGGTTCTAAAGCTGATCAGTTCTGAGTTATAAAAAATTGATTAGACGCAGAGGCAGGCACGTACCTGCCACATGAGGATTATCTACAAACCAAGACATGCCAACACCAGATTAGGAGACAGGTTCACTGAAGTTACTGTTCACTGAGTTCACTGAGACCCTGTTTTGGACTTTTAACCTCCAGAATTGTGAAAAATTTTAATTCAGTTCTACACAGCCATCCACATGTGGTATTTCAGTTACTAGAGCTCTTGGTAATGAAGAGAGCCACCTTATCATCTGTCTTACGCCTACACACACACACCCAAGCTACCCTCCACACAATCTCAGACACAACTTCCCACAGCCTCACCAGTCTGTTGTTCGTGCACACACTACCACATCACCACCACAAACTCACACACGCTCCCATGTGTTGACATGCTGAATAGTGAGGACCACCCGCTTTTTAAAAGTTCACTTCATGCCACCTGGCTTTTATGAAACACCTACATTAGTACCTGCTACTGGGAAATGAAAGCAATCTGTAGAGGATTTTCACTCTTCATGCAGAAGAAAAGGGTGAAAAGTTAAAGTCTGGGTTCCTCATACAGAGGCAGCGTGGACGCCCAGAGCTCCTTCCCCGGGAACTGCACTCACATCTCCTCTTCAAGCCACCATCATTCAGAATTGTGTCTGTGGACACTAAATGAGTGCTGTTTTAGGCTGTATGCGCTATTTGCTATGATTTTGGACCTGCTAATGCTCAGGTTTTTTTCTCCCCATATAAATACGTAGTGATTGCTTCTTGGTTTTACGCCATTTTTGGCTCAGGAAAGCTGTACTTGTACAGAACAGAGGTCAGATCTCCCTAGCCGAGTCGTATTTGATTTTAGAGACTCTTATCCATGTGTGGTTGCCAGGACTGGTTTTGATTCCCCCGAGCCGTCATAGATCACTCCGAGGCATCATTGAGGGGTTCTTCCGCAAAGCTAGACCTGAGCCCTGTGCTGGAAGGTCTACGGCCACCAGTTGGGTGTTTACGTTGTGCTTGCAGAGTTTGGGCTTCTCCAAAGAGGAGGTTCAGGGGCCATGGCTGGGATAGGGCCAACAGGGGCTCTCCCACCCCACACAGGCTCTTTAACCAGAGCAGTCTGACTGTATCTGCTATACAGAGTGAGCTTCAGGATCAATTTTATCATGAAAAACAGAGAGAGAATAAAGCATTTAAAAATCACTAGTCCAACCCCTCCCGTTACAGATAAAGAAGTTAAGGCACAAGGTGGGTGGTCGCAGAGCTGTGGTGGGAACACAGGTGTCCTATCTCTGCAACTTTGCTGGCGCGTGGGATGCATCCATCTGAGTCACCACTACCCAACTGAGCTTCCCTGGACAGGCTGACTAGTTGGCCCTTGGGCCAAATGACATTCACACCATGTGTCCAAATTTCCATGAAGAAAGGCCTTTTGGCAAGTTGCTAATCCCCACAAGGGACTCCTGCTATGGCACTGTAGGATCAGCACTGGACTACGAACCACAAGGTTGGCAGTTCAAATCTACCAGCTGCTCCCCAGAAACCCAATACAGGAATGCTATGAGTAGGAACAGACTCGATGGCACTTAACAACAACAACCCCCATAAGCAGGCAGGAGCAAGGTGTGTTTCTGACAGTCCAAGACCACTGTCACCGCCAAATGAATTACAAGGAGCCTTTGTGCGGAGGGCCATGCCTGCCACGGCTCCAGGGAGACCAGGAAGGGCAGGTTGGGGAGTCCAGGGGAGGCTGTTTGAACCCAATGTGACTGACACATGAGGAGGAGTGGACCCTTACATGGGTTCCATTTCTGACTAAAATCCAAGAACAGTCTCTTCCCAGGATCCCTAGGAAGTGCCAGGAATGGAACGTGTTGTTTGAAAGAATGTCAGCTGACTCACTCTCCTGACTCCAGGGCTGCTCCCACCCTTCCTATCACTCCTGCCTTTCCTCTTGGGGCCGCCACCCCCTCAGCAGGCACCCCTACACCAAAAGAGGACAGGTTTCACTCTGCTCTGGGGTGCTCACCTCTGGCAAGGCTGTGGGAGCTTGGGGTGGTCAGCAGCTGGGTGTCCACTTTGGGTCTCCCCAGGTCTGGAGAGAGCAAGGACCTGGAGAAGTCCATGAAAGCACATGTCTTAGTTTCTTAATGCTGCCAGAACAGAGATACCACAGGTGGGTGGCTTTAAAGAACAGAAATCTGTCTTCTCACAGTTCAGGAGTCTAGTTGGCCCTACCAGGCAGAGTAGAACGGCCCCACAGGGTTTCCAAAGCTGTGGATCTTTACGGAAACAGACTGCCATATTGTTCTCTGGAGGAGCCACTGGTGGGCTCGAACTGCCTACCTTTGGGTTTGCAGCTGAGCACTTAACCACTGTGCCACCACGGCTCTATATTTAGCATACTAGGGCATCGGACCCAGGGGAAGAATGTCATTTGGGCAGCCTGTAGGCGAAGATGCTTTTCAGTGTCTATAGATGTGGATCCAATATCCTGGACTCCTTGGCTATCTGTATATGACATGCACCTTCCCCTCCATTTGTCTTTGCTTATCTCTTTGTCTGCTCTGCTTTTTTTAAAAAATAAAGCTAAAAAGTGCGTAAGTTTGAGACATGCTTTACACTTTTATGGCCTTGTAAAGTTCCCATTCCCCAATGGACTTACACCCACAGGCATAGGCACCTACCTGGGGGCACACAGTTCACTCCAGAACAGTGCAGGTGCCCAAGGCGGCCTCATGCCTCCCTTGGTATCCTCAAATGCTCAAACTAAAAGTGTTTCTTCAGTTTCAACCACTCAAATTGAGATGCTTTTTCAAGGACACCATCAAGATTGCACTTTTCCAAGTCAGGGATGGATTCCCACCACCCCACCTTGACCCACGCTTTTATCACGCCCCCTCCCAGAGCACGGGAGGATCATTTGGACAGTCCATTCATTATAGGGAGCACTTCCAGGGTGAGCTTCTGCTCAGATGGACCGATCACAAATCGAAGGACGTCCCTGAGGTGGCAGCAAGGCTTCCACCAGGAGCTAAGACTGGGGGCAAGAAAAGATGTTCAGAGTTAAACTGGGATAGGATCACACTGTTCTCAGCCACCAAAACCTGTAAGCACATGACATTTATCTCCCCTTTTCATCTGTGGGGCAGGGACTACCAGTTCCATTATAGAGAAAAAGAAACTTGACTTTAGAGGAGGATTTGCTCATAGTCATAGAAAGTCAGACCTCAACACTGAATCTGTTTTACTCATGAACTTTAAACAGCAAACTAAAGAGCCAGGGTCCAGCAGATTCCCAGGACATAACACTGGGATAAGCTACTGGGCCTCGCTGGGCTCTGTCTCCTTATCTGAAAAATAAGGAAGATGGCAGCAAGTGTAACAGCTCCCGCTGACTAAGTTGTTGTGGAGATTAAATGTTTCACGTGTAAAACATTGAGGCAAACGTCTACCACATGGGAAGCCCAGTAAACACTGGTGGCTATTATTCAATTATGAGACTAGGAGTTCCGCCACGGAGTCTTCTCAATGAAGTGAAGAGGAGGGGACAGAGACATGATGCAACCAAACCCACACTCTGCAGGTCCAGCAATAAAGGAGGTGTCCACCAGGTCTCTGTGGGAGGTTGAGACCCCAGAAGCCAATGGTAGGCCTCAAGACCCTCCATCAGCAGGATCCAGGGGAGGCCCTCAGGGGGCATGTGTGCACGTGCGTGAGTGTGTGTGTGTTGGCAGAGCAGGAAGAAGCAAGCAGGGCCTGACTTCAGGCCATTAACAGGAGGCTGTGTACGTCCAGCAAGGTGGTTTCCCCACTCCGATTCCCACAGGTGCTGTAGCCTGGACAGGGGATGTTGCAGCCTGCTTGTTTAGGTAAGCTAGGGAAGGGAGTAGAAGTAGCCCCAGTTCTCTAACTCCAGATAACGTGAACAGTAGCTCTGGAGGAGCCCTGACTGGATGCAGAATGACCAGGCCCAGTGACCTGCAGATCAGAGCCCCTCAGAGCCAGAGGACCCCGTGGACAGATGGGAAAACAGAAGTGGAAAAAGTCACACAGTCAGGCTTCACCACCGGACCTGGGACTCTGAAAGCTCAGGGATCGTCCATACACCCCGAGCCCCACCTAACCTCTTAATTTTGTTGTTGTTATTAGGTGCCATCGAGTCGGTACTGACCCATAGCTACCTTACGCATAGCAGAACGAAACACTGCCCAATTCTGGACCAACCTCACAATTGTTGCCAGGCTTGAGTCCATCAATGCTGCCACTTTGCCAATCCATCTTGCTGGGGTCTTCCTCTTTTTCTCTGACCCTGTACCTTACCAACATGACATCCTTCTCCGGCGATTGGTCCCTCCTGACAATACATCCAAAGTATGAGTGACGAAGTTTGGCCATCCTGGCCTCCAAGGAGCACTCTGGCTACACTTCTTCCAACACAGATCTGTTGGTTCTTTTGGCAGCCCATGGCATTTTCAATATTCTCCTCCAACACCACAACTCAAAAGCATCAATTCTTCTATGGTCTTCCTTATTCACTGTCCAGCTTTCACATGCATATGAGGTTATTGAAAATACCATGGCTTGGGTCA
>NW_006408524.1:20416815-20424693 GCF_000296735.1 Chrysochloris asiatica
ATGTTCTTGATGTCATCCCACAACTTTTCTGGTCTTCGGTCTTTAGTGTTTAATGTACCAAATTTGTTCTTCAGATGATCTCTAAATTCAGGTAGGATATATTCAAAGTCATATTTTGGCTCTTATGGACTTGTTTTCATTTTCTTCAGGTTCTGTTTGAATTTGCATATGAGTAATTGGTGATCTGTTTCACAGTCTGCCCCTAGCCTTGTTTTCATTGATGATATGGAGCTTTTCCATTGTCTCTTTCCACAGATATAGTCAATTTATTTCTTTTTATTCCATCTGGCGAGGTCCATGTGTACAGTCATCTCTTATGCTGTCTAAAGAAGGTATTTGAAATGAACAAATCATTAATTTTGCAGAATTTGATTATGCATCATTTCTATCACCAAGGCCATATTTTCCAACTACTGAACCTTCCTCTTTGCTCCCAACCTTTGCATTCCAATCACCAGTAATGATCAATACATCCTGATTGCATGTTTGCTCGATTTCAGATTGATGAAGTTGGTAGAGTTCTTCATTTCATCCTCACTGGCTTTAGTGGTTGGTGTGTAAATTTGAATAACAGTTGTATTAACTGGGCTTCCCTATAGGTACATTGATATTATCCTATCACAGACAGCGTTGTACCTCATGACTGATCTAGAGATGTTCTTTTTAATGATGAATGCAACACCATTTCATTTCAATTTGTCATTCCCTGCATAGTAAACCATGTGATTTTCAGATTCAAAATGGCCAATACCAGTCCATTTCAGCTCACTAATGCCTAAGATATCGGTGTTTATGCATTCCATTTCATTTTTTACAATTCCTAACTTTCCTAGATTCATACTTCGTACATTCTATGTTCCGATTATTAATGGATGTTTACAGCTGTTTCTCTTCATTTTGAGTTTTGCCCCATCAGCAAATGAAGGTCCCGTGAGCTTTTCTCCCACAGGCTTTACTCCATTCGCATCATCACGGTCAACTTTACTTTGAGGAGGCAGCACTTCCCCAGTCGCATTTTGAGTGACTTCCAACCTGAGGGGCTCATTTTCCAGCACTATATCTGACAGTGTTTCTCTGCTATTCATCAAGTTTTCAGTGACTAAATACTCAGGAGTAGTTTGTCACTCCTTCTTCCTAGTCTTTGTCTGGAAGCTCACCTGAAACCTGTCCACTATGGGTGACCCTGCTGGTATTTCAGTTTGTCATACTGTGGTGGCTTGTGAGTTGCTGTGATTCTGGAAGCTATGTCACCGGCATTTTAAATACCAGCAGGGTCAACCTCTTAGTTTAGAGGTTAACAAATTCAGTAAACCCAGGCCTAGGGAGAAGGCAGCAAGGGTTAATGTTCTCCATGTACACTAGTTCAGGCCAAGAATGATCATATCATTGTGGCATGAGTAGCAGAAAACGACTGCTAGAAAAGCCACGCGCACACATGCATTTTATAAGGTCAGGGACAGCAGGCAGGCTGGAGGCATGGGACACAGAGTCACGTGGCATCCTCCCCCTCAACAGCAGGGGCCCCGGGAAACAAGGTCAGGACCACCCAGGCACCCGCACAAGGAGGGAGCTGTGTCTCCTCACACACACCCCAGCCTGGGCATCCACAGCTACTGGTCCCTCCGTCCCATTCCCCAGGGTTCCCCTCCTCTCCCCAGCTCACAGTTATTCTCCAATCTTCCTCCACCCTGTCACTTCTCTTGTTAGCTGCCATCAAGCCAGCCTGACTCATGGCGACCACAGGCACACAGAACACATGCTGCCCAGTCCTGCTCCATCCCGTGACAGAGTACAGATTGGATCATCATAACCCAGAGAGTCTTCAGTGACTGATTTGTGCAAGTGTATTGCCAGGCCTTTCTTCCTAGTCTGTTTTAGTCTGAAAGCTTCGCTAAAACCCGTTCGGCATCCTAGCAACACATGAGCCTCCCCTGACAGACAGGTCTGAACTGTGCAAGAGGTGCATTGACGGGGAATCAAACCCAGATCTCCACATGGAAGACAAGAGTTCAGCACTGAGCCACCACTGCCTTCATGCCCTTTATTGTAGTTGTTGTTGTTAAGTGCCAAGGAGTCGGCTCTGACTCACAGTGACCCTGTATAGGGTTTCCAAGGCTGTAAATCTTTATGGGAGCAGAAAGCCTCATCTGTAGCCTGAGGAGCACCTGAGAGGCTCGAATTGCTAACCTTGTGGTTTGCAGCCCTGAGCTTATCCTACAGAGCCACCATGCTCCCCCACACCCACCATATACTTCCCAAGGGTCAATCAAATTCATTCAACTATCCAACCACCACCACCACCACCCAGGTGTGTCCTCTGCTTAGAAGTGAATGGGACAATTTGGTGTACTTTACAAGACCAAGACTTCACGGCCCTCCCTGTAACACACTGACCGGCGGACACACACAGATTAGAGGCCTGGCAAGCTGTTGGGGAATGAGGGTTACAAAGGAAGGCGTGCTGGGCCAGTGAGGCGGCCACCTTTGATAAGGACACACTGAGTAACTGTGGTCCCGGGGGACACTGCTCTTGGGTCAACTCAGAGAGGTTAGAGAAAAGCCGTCTTCCCAGCTTCCCCATCTCCAGGCTGGCCCTGGACTCCCCCCTTTGCAACCTCCAGGACCACTGGAGCCTCCAGGGAGTTCCCCTCCACAGTTGTTCAGGACCTCAGGTTGTTTGGCCCCTCCACATACTCATAGGGGTACATATGCTGCAGCCTCACTGTGGGGGTGTCTCATCCCGAACCCCCGACACACCCGGGGGCACCACAGAGAAGGTAGCCCCGATCATCAGTGTATGTAGAATGAAACTGCCCTCTCTCTGCCCACCAACTATCCCGGACTCCCTGCTTCACTCAGCCTCACTGTGCACCAAACTCAGCGCTTGGCTTTGGGGAGACAGCAGGGGGAAGGACAAGCCCCTGGCCAGCGAAGTCTACCTCATCAGCACTTCCCAGAGGGAGGAGGTACTTACAGCTCCGTGGACCTGGACAGGATGGCAGACAGGGTGAGCAGGATGCAGCCGTAAGGACCCGTCTCAAACTGCAGGGGAGAGAAAGGGATGAGCACACACCATGTCCCTCCTCTGTGGGGGCCACACCTCAGGTGCAGCCAGGGTCTGGGCAGACCTGCCTGAGTGGCAATAGGGGCAGATGTGGGTAACACAGTTAGCCCATGGAGCACGTCCCCACCCACTAAGTCCTCCAAACTATGGATACTGCAGCGGTGGTAGCCTCCTGTTTAATGTGTAAGCATCTGAAATGTGCACCGTCACATCTAGTGCTTCTAACCAACCTATGAGATGGTGGCACTAGGTTAGGCATTGGGTTGCTAACCTCAAGTTCAGTGCTTCAAACCCAAAAGCAGCAGTTCCTCAGGAGAAGGATGAGGGAAGCTGTCTGCAAGAATAAAGATGTACATCTTCAGAAACCTCACACAGGGCCACTATAAGTCACTTTTGTTCCCCAGACAAACGCCTCTCCCCAGCTACAAGTCAGCCTGGGAATGATACCACAAATGTAGACCACAGCTGAAGACACTTCTGTTTTAATAGTTGGTGTTCCTTACATAAAGGTCTGTGTGACCAATTTCTTGTCTCCATTAAGAATTATATATTTTGTTATGTTTCCATTTTTGCCTTGACTGCCAAGAAGCTTACAGCCAAGTAGAGTGCTTAACTGTGGCGACTCTTTCAACTCAATCTCCTGATAAAAATATCATTTCTCTTCCTTAAAATCCAGTCATCAACCATACAGGGAGAAGAGCACGAGTGGAATGTGAGATTCTATCCAGAGAAGCAGCGACACCAGCAATGGAGGCAAAGATGAGGACAGGGAGAGAGAGAGCAGCTGAAGACTCTACACTCATGGAAAGAGAAAGGCTGTGTGCTGGCGGCCCGGAGGCAAGCTTGTAGAACGTCCCCTTTGGTTGTTTAAATGGTTATATCTTCCTGAGTGTTTTTATGTACACCCCCACTAAAAAAAACAACAAAAAAAATAGAATAGAAGCAAATACTGTTAAATGATGATGCACAGAGGTGATTGTAATCATTGCAATGAAACAATGAGTGTAAAACAAATGTTCTCCCACATAAACTATCACTCAATTCACAATACAACCAAAAACAAATGAAAATACAGTCATCAGTTCAATTACTCAGTCCATCAGTTATTTTGTTTTGTTTTGTTTTTAATTACTGAATGCACGTTCTATGCCAAGCAGATGCTCTATGCTAAGGCTACACTTGTGAGCAAAGTGGGTATTGATCTGCCCTCAGGGAGAAGTAACTCAAGGGAGAAAGAATATGCACATTGAGAAGCGGGGAAGAGACTGCTCTGATGTGAAATACAGGGTCCTCTGGAAACACACAATAAGGGCCATGGATATAGATTGTTGGAGAGATGGGACATGCCAAAGGCTGGCTTTCTGGATCAAGTGGTGCCTCAACAAGAAGCCCAGACACCAGCAAGGATCAGAAGAGAAGGGGACACTATTCCAGGCAAGAAGAAAAGTCCATGCAAAGGTCCAGACAAAAGACAGGGCAAATTTACTGTGGCTGGAGCATAGGAGAATCCTGAGGATGTCCTTTTTGATATCAGAAACTCCAAATCATTTGGGCAAGTGGCAATGAAGCAAATGAATGAACCAAAATCTTAAACCAACCTCATCTTAATTCTATGATCTCAAGCCTGTTGATTCATTTCTGTTGTCCTCAATTTCCCAATTTACAAAGCAAGGATCATGCTCCATTTCTCCTTGGGTTATTTACTGTGGACACTCCATGACACAATGTCAGTGGAAGTGGTCTGACAACTACACAGACAGACAGAGACCTGGGAGGACGTGGGCCACCATCACCGTTGTCACGGCTCCAATACTAACTCACATGCTGCCTGGGGAGAGTTGCAAAGCTTGCTTTGTGTCTGTTTCCCCTTCTGTCACTCTTACCTACTTCTGCCATCAGCTTGCAGCTCACCTTGGGCATGTCACAGCCTAGCATACCACCTTATGAAAGCTGCAAAGCTTGCTTTGGGCCCATTTCCCTTCTGTAACGCCTAGTTACTTCTGGCCCAGATGTACACATTGTCTTGGGAACACAACTTTCTCAGTCTATTCTCCTCTGCCATGCCTGTAATGCCCACCCTTCACAGGAATGCAATGAAGTCGTGGACATAGAAGCACATGGTAGGCGCTAACTCTTTCTGTAAATGTGGGTGGCTGTCATTACTGTGAAGGAACCCTGATGGAGCAGCAGTTAAGCACTTGTCTGCAAATCCAAAGATTGGCAGTTCAAAAGCCCACCCAGCTTCTCCACAGGAGAAAGGTCTGGCAACCTTCTTCTGTAAAGACGTCAGCCCAGAAAACCCTGGGGGCACTTCTACTCTGTCACGTGGGTCACTATGAGTTGGATCAGCTCTGTGGCACCCATCAAGAACAACATCATTACTACTATATGCCAATCATTTCCACAGCCCATGGAAAAGCCTCAAGGAGATGTAGCCTGGGCCCTGGTCATGCCCCTTCATTCTACATGGACTGGCTAAGTGAGGCAGCAGAGGGTGGGAATGGGGCCCCTGCTTGCCCTTACTGGAACACAACTGAATTGAATGGCACCAATATTCCATCTTGCTCTAAAAACATTTAGTTAAAGTTATCATATCAAATTCAAGCTGCCAAGACACAGAAAGCCCCAAGAAAAGCATACCCGACCAGGCAAATAGGCAGAAACCATGATTTAGGTCTACAAAAGTTTCTGGTGCCACTTAGAAAGAAAGTGCCGTTCTTCCTCCTGACTCTGTGGCCCTGGAGAGTCCTGCACCCACCAAGGAACTCCAATTGGAGGCTGGGGCAGACCATCTCCCCAGCTTGTGCAAGGCCTGCAAGATACCTCGCCCACAGGGTGAACAGTAATGAAAGCCCAGCAAGGAGGCTATTTATTTTGGGCAGAGATGGCTCAGTGTTCATTTCCAGACCTGGCATGAGGAAGCCCTCTTAGGCCCAGGCCATGAAAAATGAATTTGGTTAGAGTAGTGCTGAGGCAGCTTAACCACTTCCAGCAAAAACACAAATCAAACTGCAAGGGGGAAACATGGCCTTCCAGACTGAAGCAGGCCAAATATCAACTGGCCGCCTACACCTAGAGACTCATTAACAAGTCTCATTAATGAAGACTCATTAACGACCTGCGATATGCAGATGATACAACCTTCTTTGCTGAAAGTAAAGTGGACTTAAAATACTTACTGATGAAGATCAAAGAGCACAGTCTTTGGTATGGATTGCATCTCAATGTAAAGAAAACAAAAATCCTCACCACTGGACCAATAAACAACATTGCTATCAACAGAGAAAACATTCTTCTTGGATCAACTATCAACACTCACGGAAGCAGCATTCAAGAAATCAATGTATTACATTAGTCAAGTCTGCTACACAAGACCTTTTTAAAGTGTTGAAAAGCAAAAATGTCAGCTTGAGGATTAAGGTGCTCCTGACCCAAGCCATGGTATTTTAAATAATCTCATATGCATGCAAAAGCTGGACAGTGAATAAGGAGGACCGTAGAATTGATGCATTTGAGTTATGGTTTTGGAGGAGAATATTAAAAGTATCATGAGTTGCCAAAAGAACAAACAGATCTGTGTTGGAAGAAGCGCAGCCAGAGTGCTCCTTAGAGGCCAGGATGGCCAAACTTTGCCTCTCATACTTGGAACATATTGTCTGGAGGGACCAGTCGCTGGAGAAGGATATCATGTTTGGTAAGGTGGAGGGTCAGATAAAAGAGGAAGATCCCCAGAGAGATGGATTGGCAAAGTGGCAGCATCAATGGGCTCAAGTGTGGCAACAATTTGTGAGGTTGGCCCAGGACTGGGCAGTGTTTCGTTCTGTTGTGCATAGGGTTGCTATGAGTCGGTACCAACTCGATGGCACCTAACAACAACACACAGAGATGCAGAAATGATTGAACAGTATCATCACTATCAAACACAAGTAAAATTTTGCTAAAGATAATATCCAAAAACTTGATATATTATGATGTTGCAGTATATTGACAGAGAACTGGCAGAAATTCTCAGATTAGATTCAGAGAATCTAATCTGAAACTTCAGAGTAATCTGAATCTTCAGAGTAGATTCAGAAGAGGGGTGGAGTAATGAATATTATTGTTGATGTCAGAAGAATCTTGACTGAAGGCAGAAAATACTAGAAATATGTTTACTTGTGTTTTATCGACTCTGTGAAGCAGATCATAACAAATAGTGGGTAGCATTGCAAAGCATGGAAATTCCAGAACATTTCATTGTGCTCCTGCAGAATATATACATAAACCAAGAAAGAGAGAACATGGAATGGTTTTTAATCAGGAAAGATGCACACGAGTGTTACATCCTTTCACCATATACGTATACTTAGTCTGTGTGCTGAGCAAATAATCCAAGAAGCTGGGCTATAGGAAGAAGAGCATGGCATCAAGAGTTGAAGAAGACTCATTAACAACCTACGATATGCAGATGATACATCTCGTTTGCTGAAAGTGAAGAGGACCTGAAGCACTTAATGAAGATAAAACACCACAGCCTTCACTGTAGATTAAAGCTCAACATAAAGAAAATAAAAGTCTTCTCAACTGGACCAAAACACAGCATCACAGTAAAAAGAGAAAAGACTGAAATTGTTAAGGATTTCATTTTACTTGGATCCACAATCAACACCCATGGAATTAGCAGTCAAGAAATCAGACACATAAGGGGGCTTTCAAAAAGTTCATGGGAAATTTTATTAAGAACTTTTTGAAGTCCCTTTATCTTACTTTAGGAAAATCTGCTGAAAAACTTCTTCAAAGTGTTGAAAAGCAAAGATGTCACTTTGAGGACTAAG
>NW_006408524.1:20424793-20426277 GCF_000296735.1 Chrysochloris asiatica
ATCAATTCTTCTATGGTCTTCCTTATTCACTGTCCAGCTTTCACATGCATATGAGGTTATTGAAAATACCATGGCTTGGGTCAGGCTCACCTTAGTCCTCAAGCTGATATCTTTGCTTTTCAACACTTTAAAAAGGTATTGTGCAGCAGATTTGCCTAATGTAATACGTCATTTGATTGCTTGACTGCTGCTTCCGTGAGTGTTGATAGTTGATCCAAGAAGAAGGAAGTCCTTGACAACTTCAATCTTTTATCCGTTGATAAGAATATTGTTTATTGATACAGTGGTGAGGATTATTGTTTTCTTTACATTGAGTTGTAATCCATACCGAAGGCTGTGCTATTTGATCTTCATCAGTAAATATTTTAAGTCTTCTTCGCTTTCAGCAAGCAAGCTTGTATCATCTGCATATCACAGGTTGTTAATGAGTCTTCCTCCAATTCTAATGCCATGGTTTTCTTCATAGAACCCAGCTTCTCGGATTATTTGCTCAGAAAGCAGGTTGAATAAGTATGGTGAAAGAATATAACCCTGTTGCACACCTTTCTTAATTTTAAACCATTTAGTGTTCCCGTGTTCTGTTTGAACAATTGCCTCTTAGTCCATATACAGATTCCTCATTAGCACAATTAGATGTTTTGGAATACTCATACTTCGCAATGTTGTCCATAGCTTCATGATCCACACAATCAAAAGCCTTTGCGTAATCAATAAAGCACAGGTAAACATCTTTCTGATATACTCTGCTTTTAGCCAAGATCCATCGGACTCAGCAATGATATCCCTCGTTCCACAGCCTCTTCTGAATCCAGTATGAACCTCAGGAAGTTTTCTGTCAGTGTATGCTTGCAGCCATTTCTGTATACCTATAGTAAAATTTTACTCGCATGGGATATCAAAGATATTGTCTGATGATTCCGTTGGGTCACCTCTCTTTGGAATGGGCACAAATACGATCTCTTCCAATCAGTCAGCCAGATAGTTGTCTTCCAAATTTTTTGGCAAAGATGAGTGAGTGCCTCCTGTGCCGCCTCACTTTCTTGAAAGATTTCAATTTTTATTCCATCAGTTCCTGGTGCCTTGTTCTTTGCCATTTCCTTCCATGCACTTGGACTTCTTCCTTCAGTATCATTGGCTCTTGGTCATATGCTATCTCTTGAAATGGTTGAACATGAACCATTTCCTTTTGGTACAGTAACTCTATGTATTCCTTCCATCTTCTTTTGATGCTTTCTGCATCATTCAATAATTGGCCCAGAGAACCCTTCAATAACAAAAGTTGAGGCTTAAATATTTTCTTCAGTTCCCCCAGCTTGAAAAATGCTGAACATGTTCTTCCTTTTTGTTTTTCTGACTCCAGATCTTGGCACATTTTGTTGTAATATTTGGCTCTATCTTCTTGAGCTGATCTTTGAAATTTTCTGTTCAGCTCTTGGACCTCCTCATTTCTTCCATTTGCTTTAGCATCTCTATGCTGGATAGCA
>NW_006408524.1:20431857-20433357 GCF_000296735.1 Chrysochloris asiatica
CTCCTAACCATGAAAAAAGGAGCTCTGGTAGCATAGTGGTTACGAATCGTGCTGTGAAGCTCAAGATCAGCAGTTCGAAACTACCAGCTGTTCCGAGGGAGAAAGATGAGGCTTTCTTCTGCCATAAAGATTTACAGCCTCGGAAACCCTGTACAGGGCCACTATGAGTCGGAACCGACTCCATAGCACATAACAACAACAACAACCATGAAAAAGTTGGACAATGTATAAGGACAGCCAGAGAAGAATGGATGCCATTTTGAATTACGGTGTTGCCAAAGAATACTGACTATGCCATGGACTGCCAAAAGAGCAAAAAACTTGTCTTGGAAGAAGTACAGCCAGATTCTTCCTTAGAAGCAAGGATGGCCAGATTTTGTCTCATATTCTTAGACAACTTATTTAGAGGGACCCATCTCTGGAAAAAGACATCATGCTTGGTAAAGCAGAGGGTCAGCAAAAAAAAAGGAAGACCTTCAGTGAGATGGGTTAGCACAGTAGTCGCCACATGGGTTTAAACATAGCAATGAATGTGTAGATGGTGCAAACTTAGTGGTATTCTGTTCTGTTGTTAGTGGGGTCTGTAGGAGTGGGAACGGACTTGACAGAATGCAGATGCTATCACATGTTGCTCAGGTCTCACATGGTTTGATGCATTTAATGGTAAGTTTCCATTGTGCTGACTGAAACTGTTGGGCTATTGACCACAAATCAATGGTTCAAATCCACCAGCTGCTCCAAGGAAAAAAGGATGAGGCTGTGTGGTCTAAATACAATTTATAGCCTCTACTGCACTTAACAACAACAACAACAACAACTGCTGCAAAATGGATCACATTATGAGGTCCCATGTAGAATAAGAGAAAATGTGGGAAAAAACTCAAAATTATAAAATAAAATTAAATTGAAAAAAGACTGGGCTTACTGGTCAGAAAGAGACTGGAGGAACCCAAGACTATGACCCTTGACCCGCCTTCAGGACTGGAAAGGAACTCACCCTCGGGCCAAATTTGCAGCCAAGTTTGAACCTCTATGCCTGTGGTTGGAGACCTGGTGTGGCGCTGTAGGATAAGCTCTTAACTGCTAACCACAAGGTTGGCAGTTCACGCCCACCAGTCACTCCTTGGAAACCCATATAGGGTGGCTACAAGTCAGAACCTTTCACAGCAACACTTAACAGCAACATGCCTGTGGTTATAATCCCATTTGGGAATGGGCTGTCTTCGTTTAATTAATTAATGAGACATAATTAGTGTCGAGTTTGTCTTAAATCAATGCCTTTTGAGATATAAAAGAGATTATGCAAGCAAGTGAGAGAAGCAGAGGTAAGTGAAGACACATGGCCAGCCACATGAAGGACAGCCACATGAAGGCCACCCAGTCAGAAGCAGAAGCTTAAAGAGACAGGGAACTGCCCCCAGAGCTGACAGACAGAGAAAGCCTTGGAGAGCCGGTGCACTGAGCATAGACTTCCAGCTTTCTAAACTGAGAGAAAAAAAA
>NW_006408524.1:20433457-20460376 GCF_000296735.1 Chrysochloris asiatica
GCCCATTTATGACATTTGTGTTCTAGCAACACTAGATAACCAAGACAACCAGGCTACCAATGTGAAAAGACTAGGCAGACCTGATACACCACCTACCCCCTTGCCGTATTCCTGTTATGACAACACCAGGAAACGAAGACAGACAGTAAGAGCTGGACATTATCTGACCACTGCGCCATCTTCCATTTTCCAGATGAGGAACCTGAGGCCTGGTGACTTCCCCTAGGCCACATGTGAATGAAGAATGAGCCAGAGATGTCACTGTATCCCTGCTGGAGGAACCCTGCCACACGGGGCCAGGCAACAGTGATGGCAGGCAATCTACAGGGCTATGCAGGTGAAGAACCACAGAGAACAGTGACAGGACTAAGGGATAGCCTAGCCCAGGCTACCTGACGCCTAAGCCAGGACCCATTGCCTCCCACCAGCGCCCCCAGCCCACCGCCTAGCAGGCCGGATGGACTAACCAGTGCTGAAAGAACATCATCCCAATCTATATGCTTATGCCACACACCAACACTCTCTCCTTGAGCTGAGTCCTCCGTCTCAAGGATAGTCCTAGGGTAACAAGACTTCAGGTAGATCCACCTTCACTGACTCCATTGCCTGCCTTCCTGTTTCTCAGGGCAGGGCCCGTCTTCTAAGGTCTGACACCTTGCCCAAAGACCACCTGTGGCTGTCAGGGCCAGGATGCTTTCTGTGGCTATGACAGGCTCTCAGCTACAAAGGGGACATCAAACCTTTGAGAAACTGTGCTTGGGATGTAGACTCTGATAGCATGGACCTCAGGCCTGGTTCCAAATCCAAGAATGTCACCACCAACTCTCCTAATGCTCCCTGGATCCTAGAAGAACACACACCACACTCCAGAATGCTGAAGAAAAAGCAAAGAGGAGGAACGGAGAGTTTGCTTATACACCAGGAGACGCAGAGACCATCAGAATTGTGAGGCCTTGTGGCTGGACAGGATCTCAGGAGTCATCTGGTCCCCTCATCTTGGCTCACACTATAAAGCCCCCCTCTCATTTCTACATGTCCATAACTAGTCCATCTCCTAAGGCTGCCCTTCACTAATCATAACAAAGATGATTGATTGTACTATCAATGCCCAAATTAGCATGAGCTGAGTATACCAAGCAAGGTTCTAGGCCCTGTGTGCAATGCTATGGAAGCAGCAGTCCAGTAATCAGATGATGTATTTTGCATTAGGCAAATTTGCCACACAAGACCTTTTTAAAGTGTTCAAGCGAAAAGATGTCAGTTTAAGGACTAAAGTGCACCTGACCCAAGCCATGGTATTTTCTATAGCCTCATATGCATGTGAAAGTTGGACAGTGAATAAGGAAGATCATAGAATTGATGCATTTGAGTTATGTTATGGTGTTAGAGAAGAATATTAAAAGTACCATGGACTGCCAGAAGAACAAACAAACCTGTGTTGGAAAAAATATAATTAGAACGCTCCTTAGAAACCAGGACGGTCAGACTTCCATCTCTCATACTTCAGACATATTATCAGGAAGGTCTGGTCCCTGGAGAAGGACATCATGCTTGGTAAAGTGGAAGGACAGTGAAAAAGAAGGAGACCCCCAACAAGATGCACTGGCACAGTTAGCAGCAACAATGGGCTCAAGAGTAGTAACAATTGTGAGGATAGTGTAGGACCGGTCAGTGTTTCATTCTGTTAAACACAGGATCGCTGTGAATCAGAACAGACTCAATGGCACTTAGCAATGAGATAGGCACTGTTGTTATGCACATTTCCAGAGGAAAATGAGGTACAGAAAAGTTAGTCAGCAGGTCACAGAGGCAGTGAGGGGAGTCCCCTAGATGCAAGCACAGGCCAGCCAGATCCAGACCACGTGCTTAACCCACAAAGCCAGAGACAATGCAGTCCTCTTTTGAATTCCCACAGCTCTCTGACAGCTGCTCTTAGGTCCTAGCTGTGTGTTGAACCCCAGGTCTCAGCCAGGATCTCCTCAAAGCCACTGGGTGCTCCAGAGCCCAGCCAGCCCCGCCCCGCCCCCCAGGCAAGCAAAGTTCTTCACTGAGCAGGCCCTTCATCAACATGACTCAGACCTTCAGCCCCACCCAACCATCCACTTCTCTTCCCTTCTCTAGCTGGTGTCTGAACCCTTCCAGGGACAGACCCCATTGTGTCTAGAGATGCCTGATGCCACTTGGACAGACAGAAAGTCCTTGCAGCTCTGGTCCAATATCTGATTCCACCTCATGCCAACCCACCCAGTCCCTCCCAGCTATGCTGTCTGTAACCCCTGTTCTGCTGGCATCCTGTGTCCAGGACCTTGCCTCAAGGAAGCAGTGGCAGAGGTTGGACCCCCCTGTGGCCAATCCAGTCTTCTGCCTGAATCACTCATTGTCCTCAGCCATGTGCCTCTGAGTCAGCACCAGCTCCTTCCTGGGGTTGGGGGAGGGGTAGAGATGTTGGGTGGTCTCCAATTTATCAGCATCTCCTCCAGAAAGCAATCAGAAAGTTTAAAGATGCCCAACCCTGCAATAACAAAACCACCATTCATACCTGATAGATGCTTTGCTGAAGAAACATCTCCAGTTCTTCGTAGCAGGTCAGACTGTGGAGTATGAGCTGAGGAGGGGCAAACACATAGGATAAACTGCTGAGCCCCCCAGTCTGGGCTTAGACTGGGTCAGCTTCTGTGGGCTGGCTTCACTATTGGAGCTCCACTTGGACATCACGCACAGTTAGAGAGTAGCATTCTGGGGGGTCAGGAGTCACGCCCACATCTGCATGCAATTGCAAAGCCTGGTCCAGCACTGGTGGAGTTTCTAGGCTTGAGTCTGCTCTGCAGCAGTCCCATGTCTATACTTGGAGTGCCCAGGATTGGACATACCATGGGAGAAGAGCAAAGGTCCTGGCATTACACATGAGCCCAGTAGTAGAGGGCGGCATATGGGGTGTGAGTGTGGGCTAGAGGGATACATCCAGGCCACAGTGGGCAGGCCAGGGACAAAGCTCAACAGGCAGTGTCTCAAGTTCAACACCATAGGAAGCAGGAGGTAGGGATGGCCTTTGCTTTTCCAGGCAGACCAGGAAAAACCACCTTTCCAGAAAACATTCAGCCAAGTGAGGCTTAATAGGGATCTCAGGGCCATAGGTCTGCAAATGAGGTCCAATGAACCAAAAACTCTCAATGAAGAGAAGGTTGAGCTGTGATAGGTGTGTGTGTGTGTGTGTGTGTGTGTGTGTGTGTGTGTGGTGTTGGGGGTGGGGGACTCCATCTTCTCTTGGTATTTTCATACTTCTTTCTCATTTGTTCTTTGTCTTCTAAAAGTTGGCCTTTGGCAAATCCAACTTTGTGGCAGGTGAGCTGATCCACTAAGTTCTTCCCACCTTCTAACTATCTCTCCTTCTCTGTTACACAACCCATGGCCCTCTCATAATAACCCCAGAGAGGATGCTAAAGAAATATCAAGAGGGACATAGAGAAGGTTGAGGTTGGGGCAAAAGGCATTAGGTACAGATTCTACAAAACTTCCTGGGAACAAAAGTTGATCAGACTACAGGCAATACAACTAGTTCCAGCAGGAAAGAACCCCAAAGCCATCCCCACCTCTGCCCCCACCCCAATCCCAGGTGGAGGATTCTTCAGGCCTGGGCTGCAGCGAGGGAAGGCTGACCCATCCCAGCTGGGGAAGGATTTACTTCTATGAAAGGAGACAGTCCCCAAACAAAGCCAAAGGTTGCGTGATAATTTTCCAGAAAGCCGTACTGTTTCTAAGACTCCATCTGCTTTGTATTTCCCGGTTGGACTGAACTGCTGTGTTCCTGAAACCCTAAAAAGGAAAGGGAGATGCATGAGTCCCCGCCCGGAGCAGTGATGTGCCCTTCAGCCAGGGCTAAACCGCATGTGCCATGAAATGAGGGCAAATCAAAAAGTGGCTCCGGAGAAAAGAACGCAACAAGCACTTCTTGTTTTTCCCTTGTTTGACCTCAGCCACTAGGCTGGGTCCAGAGAACTCCACTAGCCAGAAAAAAGAAAAGAAAAAAAAAAAAAAAAACCAGCAAAGGGAGACCTTGTAATAACCAGCCCCACACACGGCAATAGGGAGTATGCCTGTCACCCTTGGTTCTCAGGGGCACAAGGCATCCCAGTCTCTGTCCTCTCTGAATGCCCACCCACCCCACGTGACATCTGTATACTCTGCCTTCATTGAGGGGGCACCCCCATGAGGCACTGCCTAGATGTAGGACCCCCTGAGCCATAAGCTTGCTGTGTGGTCTTGGACCTGCCACTGGCCCTCTCTGGACTTCTGTTTCCTCATCTGTAAAACAGGGAGCAATTGAATTCCTGTTCCATGTGATCTCAGGGCTGCTGTGCAATCCTGAGGGCTGGGGTAAATAAATTAACTGTGGCATGGGCACTGAAGAGAAGAACTTAATATTCTATAATGGTGACGATGATAATCCCAAACGCTTACAGGGTGCTCACTGTGTCAAGCATTATCCTAAGCAGCCCAGGTCTATCATCATTGATCATTTATTTATGTGGATAAATGATGTGAACTCATAGTCATTTATTCATAATTACTTGTTTCATTCTCATGGCAATCACATTGAGTTACTGTGATCCCCATTTTCCAGATGAGTAAATCAATAAGGCACAGAGAGGTTAGGTGAACTGTGCAAAGCCACACAGCCACTGAAAAACAGCAATGGGAGCTGACTTGAGAGTCACTTCTCTTGACCACTATGCCCACCAGACTATGGTCTTTGGCCCCAAAAATGACCTTCACTACAGCTAAGCCGCATGGGACAAAGTGATGGCATCAGTTTGAAAGTCGAGGCCAAAGAGCCAGCAAACTCTCCCTGTGGGTTATATGGGCCTGGGCTCCCCCATCCACTGCTCACCTCTCTGTGTCTGCCTGCCTTCATAGACCAGAGGTGCTTTGGGGGCTGAGAAGAACAGGTACACATCAGTGGTGTAAGGGATGAGACAATCCTGAGAGCATCTGCATCAGAGAACTACAGAGGGAGCTGGGCTGCCTGGGTCAGGGTTTTCTCCATCACATCCCAGGGAGGAAGTCTGAGCAGACAGCTCCTCTGAGATGAGCATCAGAGCCCAGAGAGGGTGTCAGCAGAGCTCTGTGGGACTGGCAGTCCAGGGCTGCTCACCACTTCAGGCTAGCTCGCTGCCTTTCACGGTGATGCCTGGCACTGCAGGGCAGGGTCTACCAGCAGCAGCGCCGACCTGACGCCCACGTTGGCAGATGGCTGCCCCAAGCACAGGGAATTGCGCAATTGCACAGCCGTCTTGCCTGCGTCTCTGCCAGCCCAAGGCTAAGTGGTAGCGAAAGAGCCCTTGGAAGCACTTACAGTGTGACCACGGCTCTCTCTTGGTCCCCAGCCTGCCACAGAATGTCCGCAATGGCCTTGGCCAGGCAGTGGGTCCTGTGGGTGTTTGAAGGCTGCAACTGCCTGAGGACAAAACAGGGAATGAGTCTGTGTTTACGGCAGCACATGGCAGAGGTGACCCTCCCTGTCAGCACACACTAGTCCTTTCCTCTGCCCCCAAAGGAACAACTTTCAGTCCAGAGACTCCACTCAGGTGCCTGGGGAGGAGGGACCTCTGCAGACTAAGGGAGGAGCCCTGAGGAGAAGGAAGTAGAGGAAACCTCCCATGTGAACAAAGGAGGCTCTTAAGACTTGGCAGGGCCCAGAAGTGTGTGTCTAAAAGTTCTGCCAGAGGCCAAGAACCAGAGCCAGATAAGCTGCCGCAATCCGAGGAAAGACACTTGCTGAGCCACTTGGTTGTCCCCCACAATTTTGTTGTTGTTGTTAAGTGCCGTCATATTGGTTCCGTCTCACAGAGACCCTGTGTAGGGTTTTCAAGGAGCATCTGGTGAGCTTGAACCACCAACCTTACAATTCAAGACAACCTTGCAATCCAGCGCATTAACTCACAGCACCACACTAGGACTCCTGGGAACAATGACTGAAATGACTGGTCACCCTACCCACCCCTCACCTTATCCCCCACCCATCGGGACACGAGACCACAGATGCTGAGGAAGAGCCATCTGGATGCTGGTGACTTAGATTCAGGGCACAGGAAGGTAGGGGGTTAGGATTCGGGGATGATCCCCATGTTTCTAGTGGGAGGTGGTGATGCCCCCAACTGAAACCAGGTACAGGGAGGGGGCACTGGAGAGACAGCTGGAGGTGTTAGAGAATGAGCTCCACACTTCAGACTTACTGAGCTTGAGGTGCAGGTGGAACCCCACTCCTCAGGAGAATATGTTGACACACCAATAGCCCAGGAGGACAATGGGCATTGATGTAGCCCTTGGGGGCTGGGACTGAGAGTGAAGTGGCCAGCTGGTCTGAAGTGCAGGGAGGGAGATGTGTGTGAACTCCCAAACTTGCAGTTAGTACCCATCTGACCTAGCTTGGACGGCAAGTTGACCAGAACTTGAACTGAGGACGATCAAGATGGGTCTTTGATCCTGAGAGCCAGTGCAAATTGTTTCAATTTGACAAGCTAGACTTAAAGAATGCAGTGACTCAAAATTCCAACCGAAATGGAAGAATTCTTCATATCAAGAAACCACCTTGTTTTCTCAGTGTACTGGGTTGATAGGGATGAGAAATTTAGACACTGGCTACCAAAAATGGTGGTGGGGGAGGAGACTACAAAGGCACAAAGTACCTGGCTTACAGGTTTTCATGAGTATGTTTAGTTGAAGACTGAGGTGGGTAAGGTAGAATCCCCACTGAATAGTTTCCTTCCTTCCCAGATGGATCTTGTGAAAGGGGATGAGGGACGACAATGGTAGGTATTTATGACTCAGGATCAATTGCAATTGTCGAAGATGTGTAACTAAGAGGAGGGGGTAGGTAATCTTTCATTTCAGGAACAGACGATCCCAGGACCATCAAGAACGAAGAACATAAGTGGAGCGTCAGATCCTACCTGGAAAGTGGCGACAGCAGAGACGGTGGTAGGAGGCTGGCTGGCAGAATGCAGATCAAATATTTTTGCCTTGTTTCATTTGTGAAATATAAGATGTAGGTGGGGAGCCACAGGAAGGAAGTGAGATAGATGTTGTTGCAGGGAGGGGATTGTCATCATTGAGATGAAACAATGTGTATGGTTTGTTGAATGTAGAGCTGATGATCTTGTCTGTAAACCTTCACCCAATTCACAATAAAATGCTTAAAAAAAAACAAACTTTTTTTTAAAAACCCAGGAGGAAAGTCAGGGTTGAGTCTAGGTATGCAAGTCATCAGTATGTGAGGAGTCCTTGGCACTTGGAGTGGCTAAGATTTCCCAGCAAGAACAGGAGGTATAGCAAAGTAGGAAGTCAAGGAATGAACCCTGCAGAACTCTTAACACCTCTGTGGAGGTGAAGTAAGAACAATCAAAATGCTAAGAGCAGGACAAGGAGAGTGAGTGACTTTACACAGTCTTGGGTTTCAAGAAGATGTATCAGCAGACCTGTAACTAACTCTGGTGGAGTTGACTCTAACTCATGATGTCTCCATGTATGTCAGAGTAGAACTGAGCTCCCTCGGGTTCTCAGTGGCTGGCTGATTTTTCCAGAAGTGGATCACCAGACCTTTCCTCCGAGAAGCCTAAGTAGGAGGAACCGCTAAGTAGACTGGAACCACCAATGCTATGGTTAGCAGCCACCCAGGGACTCCAGCAGACAGCAGCATCAAAGATGGAGAAGAGATCTCTTCAGATGAAGATGGTAATTAAGAGGTCACTGATGCATGAAGTGAATGAGGGGGCAAAAAAGAAAACAGCCAAATACAGACTCTTCTTTCAATTTCACATAGCCAGGCATCCTTAAAGTTATATGTCTTGCCTACTCCTGGCTGCTGTGGATTTTTTTCTAAATTCTTACAGTAAACGCTAGCTTGAGTGAGTCTCTCTTCGAACAAACACAATAACTGTGATGGACACTCTGCTGGAACTCAAAGAAACATAGGGGATCCTTCCTTGCTTTAAGTCGCTGAACAGAAACCTGAGCTGCAGGCTGAGAGAAGGAATTTGGGGGGAGCTAAAAGTTATAAGCTCAGCTGCTAACTCAAAGGTCAACTGTTTGAATCCACCCAGTGGCACTGCGATCTGATCCCATGAAGATTACGGACTAGAAAGCCTTATGAGGGAATTCTCCACTATCACATGACATCACTAGGAGTTGAAATTGACTCAACAGCACCTAACAATAGGTTGAGCTGTGTGAGGGCAAAGGGCAGTTTGTCTGTCCCTCCCTTATACAACAGGCAAATGGGAACAAGGATCCAGGCCACCACTGTGGGACAGCCTGTGGCCCTGGAACAGTCAGTCAGGGATTGACACTCAGGCTGACGTGGCCCAAGTACTTTAAAGTGAGAGACGCTTATAAAGCAGGGATCTCTCAGCTTCTCTATCTGTAAACTGGCCTATCACGGGGCGGATGCTCAGAAATGGAGAGAGTTAACAGTACGTATGTGCTCAATAAACACATGGTTCATTATTGCTGTCTTTATGAAAACACAGAGTCCCCACGTGGGCTGGGTGATAGGAAGGTGAGCTGCTGACATCTACTGTGAAAGTGACCCGAGGCCCTGACACAGGAAGTCCTTCACATCTAATGAGACAAACCACAAGCACTCCAGTTTATTGAAAACGTAAACCTCCAGACTGCCTGACAGTTCGTCCGTGTCAGGAAACCCATCGTGTTCCTCACCATGCTACCGCCAAGCCAGGCGGCTTGAGCGGTTGGGGTCACTCGTCAGGGTCACCATTAATTGTGAAAACAACGTTGTAAAAACACTGTTCTAGGCGGCAGGAGAGGCCACGCCAAGGACTAACGGGGCCTGTGAGAAGAGCTGGTCAGGCACAGGAAGGAGGCTTGAGCATCTATGTCTTTAGACTCAGAGCCCACAGTGTGGCTGCCATCCTTGCTCACAGCTGCTCCACCTCATACCCACCCTCACCCCACAAAGAGCCATGTCCCGTCAACTGCACAACGCCGAGGGCCTCATGTCTTCCCCAGCCTGGCTGGGACAGACAGCCCATTCCTGATCAGAGAGCCTGCCTCTAGACTATCTTCCCCGCCCTCCAGCCCCATGTAAATTATCTAAATGCTGCTAACACAAAAATACCACTAGTGGGTGGCTTAAAAGAACACAAACAGATTTTCCCACAGTTCCGAAGGCTAAAAGTCCAAGTTGGGGGCCACTGGCTACAGGACCATGCTCCCCCTCTTTGGGCTCTGGGGGAAGATCCTTGTCTCTTTGCAGTTTCTGTCCCTTGGTCTCTTGGTGATCTTCATGTGACATCTATCTATCCCAGTTTGTGTTTGCTTGGTTCCATGCCTAATCAGCTCTTTTTATGTTTCAAAACTGAGGGACCAAGGGCAAGATGGCGGCGTAGGCAGGCGCACTGAGCAAACCCTCTACAACAAAGCCATGGGAGGCTAAGTGAAACAGATACAGATGGTGACCCTGGAACCCAAGCATCAGAGGACAGGACAGAGAGGTGGAATGAGTGCTGACTGGAAGAGGAAGCTGAACAGAAGCAGTGAGAGAGAAGAAAAAGGTGTGGATTGTGGGCTGGTGTAGAGTGGCACAGCCATCTTGGGCTTTTGTTAACACAGCAGCCTGTGGGCACAGGAAGAGGCTGGAGGTCGGCGGCACAACAGTGCTCTTCTCTCTAGTTCCTGTGCCCTCTGGAAACCAGGGGCATGGCCAGTCCTTGCCCTCTCCAACCCAACAGCCCTGACCCCCTCACAGATCCTGCGCAGCCTCTGTTCTGCCTATGGTCCAGCTCCTGGCATAGCGGCCCTGCTTCCGGAGGTGCATGAACAGAGAACAACTGTGTTCACACTTCCAGTCTCTACATATCCAAGAGACAGGTGGTGAGTCCCTGAGAACACACCACTATACAATCATCAGTCACATATAAATACAACACGGCAATCTCTCGAAAAAAAGCAGATCATTTCAGCTTACACAAAATAACAAGATAGAGTGCTTCAAACAAGTGACCAAAATACAGTCAGAAAATATAACACCAGAAATGGTATCAGAACTATCTGATAAGGAATTTTAAGGAATGTTAATTAGGGGCAACTTCAACAGACTGGAAGAATGATAGAAAAAACTGCAGATGAAATCAAACAGAACATGGACAAAACTTTAGAAGAATCCAGGGGGGAAACCTGGAAAAATGGGAACCATACAAAAACAGTAACCAGAAAGCCAGAAGGTTAACACTAAGACTTCAGAAATAGATAATACACAGTAAGGGCAAAGAAATAAAATTAAAGCAATGGTAGGCTGAATTACTGAGCTTGTAGAAAAATTTCTCATTGTTCATCTGCTAGAGGAACAATCAAAAAAAAAAAAAAAAAATCTGAAGAAAGCCAAAAAATTAGTGGGATACTATCAACAGGAATAACTTATGTGTGATTGGAATTCCAGAACAGGAAGAGACAAAAAAAAAAAAAAATCATATAGTATATTGTCCAAGAGTTGGAAAAAAACTTCCCTAACATCATGAAAGACAAGAAGATAGCCATTCAAGAAGTTCAACAAACTCCAAGCAGGATAAATCCCAAAAGAAAAACTCCAAGACATAGTATGATAATCAAACTTTTCAAAACTAAAGACAAGGAAAGAATCCCAAGAGCAGCTCAGGAAAAATGAAAAGTTACCTACAATGTAAAACTAATAAGACTATACTCTGATTTCTCAGTAGAAACGAGCCAGGTAAGAAGACAACGGAACGACTTATGTAAAATTCTGAAAGAAAAAAACTTGCCAACCAAGAATCACATATCCAGCAAAACTGTCCACCAATTATCATATCAAAATTAGGTCATTTTCAGATAAACAGAAATTAAAAGAATTTGTAACAACCAGACCAAATTTACAAAAAAAATACTAAAGGAAACTCTCTGGACAGAGAACCAGTAACAGAAGACAACAACCTGAGACTAACATCTATGACAGTATCACCCAAACTGAACCCAGATATGGAGGTATTCAAAGAAAGCCTAACTCACAAGACTGAAATAGAGAATACAGTTACAACAACACAAAAACACAAAGTAAAAAGAGGGAATAATGGAATAATGTACTTACAGAATTTCCAAATAAAAAGGAAATCAAGTAGATGTTAAGAAATAGATACAATAAATAAATTAAAATAAACATAACTGTAACCCTAAAAACTAGACCAAGGCTTATTCCTAGTCCTAGCCCAACCTTCACCCCTAACACTAATCTTTATCCTAACCATAGTTCTAACCCAAACCCTAACTCTCACTCCTACCTACTCCTCCACCCACCAACCAAAAAAAAAGGAAATACTGAGTACCTAAAAATTAGATTTAAGAAACATCCTACATTGATATGGTCTCATTAACAAAGACAACCCTACTCCCATTGGGACCATATACATGGGTAAAGGAGTCAGGGTTCCTACACATACTTTGGGGGACACAATTCAGTCCATAACACTCCCCCCTCTCTCCAATCCCCATTACATACACTCACTAGGAGTTCTATCTACCATACAGGCATGACCAGGGTAACATTTTTTTAAATTTCAGTAACTGTTGAGTCAGTTTTGACCACTACAACCCCAGGTGTGTCAGAGTAGAACTGTGCTCCACAGCATTTTCAATGGCTAATTTTTCTGAAATAAATCGCTAGTTGGATTTGAACCTCCATCCTCTGACCTTCTTGTACCACCCAGGGAACAGTGTGATGTGAAAGGTTAATAAAAGCTCTACATGTAGGTCAGAGTTGGCCAAAACTATTGCATCCTCTAGGTGTTAAGAACAAATTGTGTCCCCCAAAATATGTACTGAAATTCATTGGGCTGCTAACCAAAAAGTCAGCTGTTCGAATCCACCCGCCACTCTGTGGGAGAAAAACCTGGCCTCTGAAACCCTTAAGGAGCAGTTCTACCTGCCCTATAAGGTCACACTATGTGTTAGAATTGACTTTATCACAGTGGGTTTATACCTATAAATATGATCTTGTTTGGAAATAAGGGTTGGTTTTTTTGGGGTTTTTTTTTTTTTTTTATGTTATGTAGGCCATATCCATATCCATGTAGGGTGGGTTCTAAATCTAATTACTTCTGAGTTATAGGAAGAGCGAATTAGACACAGAGACATATATATGGAGCAAGACAAATGCAGATGCCATGTGAGGAACACCCAGGGCTACTTACAAGGAAGAAACTGACACAGTAGAGACTCCGATGTAGACTTTTCAGCAGTCACAACTGAGAAAATAGTGTCCACTCTTTAAAGCCCCCCAGTTGTGGTATTTGTGCTTTAGCAGCACTAGAAAACGAAGACACTGGGAAACGTCTGAATTTAGAACTAAGGAGTCACCTTTCTTGTGGTCATAGTGGTTACTAGTAGGTCAGCAGTTCGAAACGACCAGCGGTTCCTCAGGAGAAAGATGAGGCTTTCTGCTCCCATAAAGATTTACAGCCTCGGAAACCCTATGCAGGGTCGCTATGAATGGGAACCGACTCCACGGCACACCACCACCGCCTCTGTCACACACTATCATATTGAAGCAGGTAACTCTGGGTGGAAATCTTGATATCACAGCAAATCCGATGTGAAAAGCTAACAGTTACTGAGTATCTCTCATGTACCTGGCCCTGTTATAAACACTTGATATGTATTATTTCATTTGATCATGTAAACTACCCTATGAGGGAGGTAATATTATTACTATCCCATTTTAAAAATGAGACAACTGAGGCATAGAAATGAAGTGGTTTATCCAAAGTCATGCAGTCAGTAAAAATTAGAAAAATTAAGGAACACAGAGGAAGGAAGGAGCCTTGGTGGTATGGTGGGTTAAGTGTTGTGCAGCTAACTGCCAAGTTGGATCAAATCCACCAGCTGCTGCTAAGAATAAAGATGCGACAGTCTGCTCCCATAAAGCCTTATAGTCTTGAAAACCCTATGGAGTGGTTCTACTCCACCATATAGGGTCACCTGGAGTCGGGATCTACTTGATGGCAGTGGGTGGAGGAAGGAGGGAGAACTTGGGGAAATAGAACCAACTGTCCTGGGCACTTGGATTCAGGAGTTAACATCCCTTTGTCTGTGAGCCTAAGTTTTCATCTCTGTTGTTGGTATGCGCCGTCGAGTTGGTTCTGACCCATAGCAACCCTGTATAGGGTTTCCAAGGAGTGATTGAACCGTTGACCCTGTGGCTCAAACCACCGATGGTCCTGTGCATTAGCTCACAGTGCCACACCAAGAGTAGGCAGCACTAGATATAGTCATGGACCTGGCGTGTCTTCTTCATCTTACAAACTCAGGCTATAGGCCCAAACCATAGAGCCTCCGCTTCTCTAAACAAAAGTTGTCATTCTTTTTTTGCCCCCAGTCCCGCCAATGGCAGCAGCTCTATGGAAGAAAGATCTGGTGATCTGCTTCTGTAAAGATTAACGAAACCAAACGTACTGCCGTGAAGTCAGTTCCCACTCCTAGCAACCCTGCAGGGCAGAGTAGAACTGCCTCATAGGGTTTCCAAGGCTGTAAACTTTACAGAAGCAGACTGCCACATCTTTCTCCCACAGAGCGGCTGGTGGGTTCAAATCACAGCTCTTTCTGTTAGCAGCCGAGCACTTGGACCTCTGCTCCACCAGGACACCTGTAAAGACTGAAAAAAAAAACAACCCCACAGCCATCAAGTCAATTCAGATACACAGCAACCCTGGTTAGGGCAGTGTAGAACCGCTCTGTAGTGATTCAAAACTGGAAATCTTTACAGAAGTAGACTGCCTCTTCATCCCCAGAGCAGCTGATCAGTTCAAACCACTGGTCTTTCAGTTAGCGGTTAGCCCACCGCACCATCTGAACTCCTGTCTACACAGCTATGGGGCTGTTCTACTCTGTCACATAGGGCCTCTAGGAGATGGAAGAGCCTCGACAGCGAGAAATAATAGATATATATATTATATATAATAATATGTGTATTATTATATATAATATTAGCAATTATATATATATTGTTATTAAGTGCCGTGGAGTCGGTTCCAACTCATAGTGAGTGACCCTTACAGGGCTTCCGAGGCTGTAAATCTTTATGGGAGCAGAAAGCCCCATCTTTCTCCTGCAAAACAGCTGGTAGTTTCGAACTGCTGACCTTGCGGTTCACAGCCTGATTCGTAACCATTACACTACCAGGGCTCACATATATAAAGATGAGGCGTTCTGCTACTGCAAAGATATATAGTCTTGGAAACCCTATATAGGGTCACTATGAGTCAGAATTGAATCGATGGCAGTGAGTGTTTAAAATATATTGAGAGAGAGAGAGTCCCGGCTTGGTGCTCTAGGATAAGCACTGGACTGCTATACAGGGTTGCAGGGTTACTATGGACGGAACCAACTCAGCAGCACTTAACAACAAACAACAGACTGATAGCAAACCCGTGTAGAGTTTCCAAGGCTTTGAAAGAATCTTCATGAGAACAGAAAGCCTCCTTTTTCTCCCATGGAGGGGCTGGCCATCTCAAACTGCAGACCTTGTGGTTCCGGGTCCAGTGTTTTATCGTATGGCACCCCATTGCTCCCTCACATATATATATATATTCCAAAAAGTTCACAAAAGAATTCTATTGTCTTTCAATTCCATTTTGCCTGTATTCTTGAAAGCCCTTCGTGTGTATGTATGTGTGTGTGTAAACATTTGCCATTTCAGCATTTTGCTGTTTCAGCAGTGATACTGTGTTCATCATGTTATACAATCATCAGCATGATCTGTTTCTAAAAGTCCTCATCACCCATAACAGAAGCTCAGTGTCCCCTAAGTCCTTCTTTTCTCCCTCCCTGTAGTAACTCAGCCTCTCCATCCTTCCCTGGGCCTTCTCCAAGTTGTAAAGATTTTTTTCAAATCTTCTTAGACTTCCTAAAAAGCACCGGGAAGTTGTGGGAAGCGCACTCATTGGCTCATAGGCGTTGAGCACACTCCTTCTCCTCCCTGGCCTTTGCTTCCCCCTTTAAATGAGGGCACGGGGCCAGAAGCTAGTGTTGCCGTTCTGTCCTGAACCCCTCCCGGTAGAGACAGGCTGTGTGTGCGTGTGCGTGCCTGCATCCACCACGGAGGACAATGACAAGGAAGGAAGTGTCGTGCCCCAATCACCTAGACTCTTCACCCTTCGCTGGATCACCGCGTCTCTGCCTGTAACTGCAAAATATCACAGAAGGTCCTGCCTTGCCTTCCACCTGTCAGACACCCAAGATATCCAGAGAACTCTCTTTAAGAGACGAGCCGAAGTCCACACAGGAGAAGTGCAGCAAGAATGAAGGCATCTGTCTCGGGGTGGGCGAGGGATGGGAGCAGAGAGTCTGCTTTTGCCTGAATTACCCAAACATTACATGTTAAGTATTTATGTTCCTACCTTCTGGTGTGGCACTGTAGGGTAAGCACTGGACTGCTAACCACAACGTCGGTGGTTCAAACCCACAAGCCGTTCCTTGGAAACCCTACACAGGGTCACTATGAGTCAGAAGTGACTCGAGGGCACACAACAACACCCTAATTATCTCAGAACAGCGTCACCTGTCCTCTCTGATGTGCCTGACACACAGAGTCTGAAGTGGGAGTGAGCATCATTTTTGTTCCCTCCAGCGTTTCTGCTCCCTCTCAGGGTCACAAGCTGCTGGACAGGGGGAAAAAGAAGGTGGACTGGGGGCTAGAGGACCTGGGGTCCAAGCCTGGATCTGTTCCCAAGGTCTTGAGGGCTTTGGGCAAGTGCCCATCTTCTTCTGGGCGTAAAAGTCCCCTAATTCAGAAGGACTGTGTCTGGGCCCCTGGGCAGTCTCTAATGCCCCTCCTGGTCTGCTGCTCTCTTCAAGCTGACAGGGAAAATAAGAGCACATCATCTTTTTCCACTAACCCCTCCTCAAGTGGAAAAACACTGTCCACCGCCTGCCTCTGTCCTTTCCGATCTGGCCTGATGGAATTAGTCCTAATGAAGCTAGACACTCCTGGAGAACAAACAGCATCCCTGCCAAGAAGCCTTTATTTCAGCCTGGCCTCCCTGGAGATCATCCTTGTCCGTTCTGCTTCACAGAACCATTTTCCCATCAGGTCACAGAGACTATGGATGTGGGGGGGTAGGAAGGGGGCCTCAACCGCAGAGCATGCATCCCTGGCCCCAGGAGTGAATGTGCGTGTGGTCCACAGTTCCCTCCACAAGCTCCCCAAGGACCCAGAGCCGGAGAGCCAGGTGCTGGCCAGGCAGGTGATCCGGCATTCCTGAACAGAACAGAGGAGTCTGCCCTGGATGGGTTTTTGTGTTTTTGTTTTGTTTTTAAGCTGAGGTCCTGGAATTTCAGAGTCATAAAGGAGGGCTAAAGCTGCCGACCCAACCCAGTGCACACAGCTTGTAAGTTACATCAGTGACCCAACCAACGGATAAAACACTTCATAGTTGTCGTTCCTATTGTGTGCCTTGGAGTCCCATTCCAATTCATAGTGAGCCTGTAGGCCAACACAGAACTGCACCACGGGCTTCCTAGCCTGTAAGCCCTTATGGACATAGACTGCCAGCTCTTTTTCCCACAGAGCAACAGGGTGGGTTCCAGGAGGCCACCTGTGGGCTAGCAGCCAAGCACTTAATCACTGCAGCATCAGGCTTCCTTATGTTACAACTAAGTCAATGCATCTACAGGAACTGGGACTGGGAGAGGTGAGCAGGGTGACCCTTTGCTAGCACTGAGCAGCAATGGTTCCATCTATGGGTGTTTGCTACATACTGTCTGCACTCTTCTGGATTTGTTGTTGTTGTTAGGTGCCATCGAGTCCCCATGCACAGCAGAATGAAACAGTGTCTGATCCTGGGCCAACCGCATTACCGCTGCCACACTTGAGTCCATCAATGCTGCCACCTGTCCAATCCATCTCATTGGGGGTCTTCCTCTTTTTCTCCGACCCTCCATCTTACCAAGCATGATATCCTTCTCCATCAACTATTCCCTCCTGACAATATGTCCAAAGTATGAGAGATGAAGTTTAGCCAACTTGGCCTCCAAGGAGCACTCTGGCTATACTTCTTCCAAAACAGATCTATTGGTTCTTTTGGCAGTCCATGGCACTTTTAGTATTCTCCTCCAATACCACAATTCAAAGGCATCAATTCTTCTATGATCTTCCTTATTCACTGTCCAGCTTTCGCATCCATATGAGGTTATTGAAAATACCATGGCTTTGGTCAGGCGTACCTTAGTCCTCAAGCTGACATTCTTCTGGATTTATTTATCCCAAATTAGGAAAAAGGAGCCCTTCATAAAACAGAGTCGCCTCCTTAGTCACTGTGAGGGTCCATCCAGGTGTTCCCACCTCGTCTGGCCAGTGTGGCTCTCCAGGGACTCTTCTAGAGTCCAGCACTGAGTGGGACAGACCAGCTATCCAGGGCCAGCCTCAGCTCTGCTGATGCTGTCAGATGTGGCTCTGAGCAAACAGCTTTCCCTCTCTGGGCCTCAGCTTCCCCATATGCACTGCAGTGGGCTGAGTTAGATGGTCCTATTCACCTGCACTGCCCCAAAGGATTTCGTCTGTATTTTCTTCTAGAATCAAGCTTAGGCAGGGTGGAGAGCACATTTCCTGATGTACAAACAGAAGACACACTTCCCACAATCACAGTCCAGCTGTCCAGCCCCACATCCAGTTCTCCCTCTACCCACCTGGACAGGCTCCAGGCCACAGAGCCCAGCTTCCCTTTTCCAGCCCTGGTACCAGTCCCCATAGGCTACACCAATGTCCAGAGGGCAGGGGACACTGACCTGCAGGGTCTTGGCAAAGCAGGGACAGGGGCTCAGTTTCTGATACCCCACACCTCCCTCCTCACCTGCCTGTCCCCAGCACCTCTGGTCACACCCATGACCTTTGCTTGGTCTACGTCCTAACCTCTACGTTGAGGGGTCTCCCCTCTTCACTCCATCTACCTCCAGCCCCTAAAGCACCCATAACACCCCAAGGCTCAGGTCCAGAGCTCGGAGAGTGTGAGGAGAGCATCTGGTGCCACGTGCCCCAGATGGTCTTCTCACCATAGGAAGAGCAGAGTCCTCACTGTGGTCAGGAGAATGGGCCTCTGGGCCTCTCAAAGCCCCCTTTTCCTGCATCCCTTCAGGGTTCTCCAGCAGTCCTGACTGGATTAGAAACCCCAGCATCTGAGCCAAGGTCTCTGCTCTTCCCTCTTGGACCTGCCCCCAGGAGAGAAGCCAGTGGCCTCACCGAGGGCACCAGCCAACCAGCTAGACTCTACCTGCAGACAGAGCACTTGTGTGCACGGCCCAGGGGCAACCAAGGCTGGAGAGAATGAAAGGTAGCACCCAGTGTTGGAGAGTCCCTGGGTGTGCAAATGGTTAATGGACTTTGCTGCTTAACCAGAGAATTGGCAGTTCGAGTCCACCCAGAGGCACCTCAGAAGAGAGACCTGGCAATGTATTTCCCCAAACTCATCATTCTGCTCTGAGATCCACGAGTCATCACTAGACGGCAACTGGCTTTTACCCAGAATTGGAGGCTCCTATATTCGATGAAATCCAGAAAGACTTTGTGGAGGATGCAGGCCTGACCACCTCGAGGTTCAGCACTGACCTCCTCTAGTGCATCCTGCCCGCTTCCCTTCGCCCACACATAACCCCCAGCTGGCCAACAGCACCTCCTTCCCCCATCTTCTGCCCACCTCACTGACTCCAGGACCACCTCAGCCCTGGTCTCCACCTGCAGCCTGAGAACCTTCAGTCGAGCTCCAGCCCCAGTTCCTCACAGTTCCTCACTAGCTTGCCCTCACCCCCCAACAGGACGCCAGCTACAGTCCCTCCTCCCCTGATACCCCAGCCGAGTCTTGACTGCTGTCTGTTGTTGTAGTTAAGTGCCGTTGAGTTGGTTCCAACCCATAGCGACCCTGTTAGGGTTTTCAAGGAGCAGGTGGTGAGTTTGAACCACCGAGCCTGCGATTAAAACAACTTTGCAGTTCGGCGCTTTAACCCACAGCGCCACACCAGGACTCCGGCTGCCCTGTCTGGAAGGTGTTAATAGAAATTGGGGCCTTAGTCAATACTCAGTGGCCAGGATGTAGGGGGTAGAATGACATTTCCCATAGCTTGGTATGGTTTTCTTTCTACCCAGAGCCCCCAGTTTGGATGGTATTCTGCCTTTCTAAACCAGGGTTCCTCTCTTGTGTAGACAGCAGAGTTCTGTCCTATGGAGATGCTCCAGAACACAGAAGCACTCAACATCCCTCAGTAGGGGTGGGGGTGGGGGGGTACGGGACAAGATCATATCCTGGAACCAATTCCAATGTTTCATCCCCAAGTTCCCCCAGAAAGTCCAAAACTGAAGTTCAAAAACATCTCAAAGAGGGCATTTGAACTGAAATGAGTCATGACCCTTCTACACCAAGGTCTGGTAGTCTGGTGCTAACTGGTCTGCTTAGTCTTCACGTTCCTCCAGTCTCTACCGAGCCACGCTCCCCTCAGCTCCCATCCTCCTCCCCTCTGCCCTAGGGTCTTTGTATATACGGAACACCAGACTTGTCTCCCCACCCGATTTGTCCGAATTACTCAGTTAACTGCCCATGCATTGCTCATTCAACAACAATTCTGCAGGCCTGTACTGAGCTCATGGTCCAGGGCTGGAGGCCAGGGACACAGATGTGAGCTAGGTGGCCCAGTGACATGACTGTTCTCATAGAGCTGGTAGGCAGAGGCAGGTCATCAGCAGAACCAAGCGAATTAGTAGAATGATACCTTGAAGGAGTCCTTCGAGGCAGGGCCAAAGTTGGTCTTAACTAGGAAAGTCTCCCCAAAGTACAGAGTCCGGTGCCATGAAACGAACTAGCCAGGTACACAAGGTCCTTGGGGGCTGGGGATGGAGTTTGGGATTCTTTACTGGGAAGGGAAAAATTGAGGGAGAGTGAAGAATAAATGGGTGCATTCATATGTAAGAGGGAGGAGGGATTAAGAGTTTTGCTCAACCTTCAAATCTCAGTAAGGTTAAAACGGTACCCCTCCAGGAAGCTTCCTGTCTCCCTTCACTGTCGTGGCCTGTTCCTTTGTCTGGCTCTCCTATTTGACTGTAAGTGCAAGAGGGCCAGGTCATTCCTGACTTGTTCATCCCTGCCTTCCTGCCAAGCACAAGTGAGACCTCTGCTTGTTTCCAAAGGAAAGAAAGAATGTGTGTGCTCAGAAAGGGTCCCTGAACATGAACAGGGAACTTGAATTTAAACTCTCTGAACCTTACTAAGGTTTCCTTCTGCTCATGACATTAAACTCCAACTTTCTAGCACTTCGCTGGGCTGGACTCCAGAGAAGCCGTGGAGAATGGTCCAACACAGATACGAAGCAACCCTGTTGGATCTAGGTGGGAGTATGAAGAGAGAAGAAAAAGGTCAAGATGAGAATTTGCTTTTTCTGTGGAGATGTCATGTTTCTGTACAAATAAAAGAATCTTGTGAGCATCTTTCGGTGTGGAAGAGAAGATCTTGATTTATTACTCTGCAAAACTGTTAGACAGATTATAAGACGCCAAGCATGAAAAGCTATCTTCAGCTGGGTTTAAGGCAAAAGCATCTTTGCCAGTGGAACATGTTTCATTAGACAGCCGAGTGTGGCTAAATGTCTAGGGAACTAGCATCTCTCCCAGGAATCCGAACCCTGAAGAAACAGGCTATGAATCTTATTTGCTTCTATAACACCCAGGCTTTTTTTCAAAACGGCTTTAAAAAAAAACAGACTCTGAAATTGCCTGTTTCAAAGGGAGCTGTTGTTGTTGTTAAGTAGAGTCATAGCAACTCTGTATAGGTTTCCAAGGTCGTAAATCTTTGCGGGAGCAGCAAATGCCTTTAAATAAAGGTCAGCAACTAGCAAAACTAAGCTCAGCTACAGTTCTATAAACAAAACAAAACAAAAAGTCAGCTGCCATTGAGTCAGTTCCTACTCGTGGCAACCCTATGTATGTCAGAGTACAACTATATCCGTGGGAGTTTCAATGACTGATTTTTCTGAAACAGATCTCCAGGACTTTCTTCCCAGGAACCTCTGGGTGGACTCAAAACTCTAACCTTTCTGTTAACAAGCATTTTAACCATTGCATCATGCAGGCAGGGACTCCAGGTTCCAACTTCAGGTTCTGTTGTTAGGTGTCGTTGAGTCGATTCCAACTCATAAGGACCCTATGCACAATAGAACAAAACACTGTCCGTTCCTGTGCCAACCTCAGAATTCTTGTTACATTTGAGCCAGTTTGGGATCTAAAATCCAACGCATGATCATCTTTGGGAGTACGGTGGGGTTATTTACTAGGCAAGGACAGGAGGGGTCTTCTGAGTTGCATCAACCAGTGTTGAGATAGGTCAGGATTTATTAGAGCTTTTGTCTGCCCCTCAGCCTTGCAGAGCCATTCTGGAAACTAACGAAGGCGTTTTCCTCTGTGTATCACTTGTGCCTGCATAGATGTCCCAGGAATGTCTGCTGAATGAATGAGCTACCCATGTGCAAACACTTAATGTGTGAAATGGAAAATAAATAGACTAAGGGAGTGGAAGACATTTCTGTGGGGTTGGCTGGAATGTGCGGTTATGGGTGCTGGAAGAGATGAGGTAACATGGGAGGGAGGAAGACCTGGATTGAGTCAGTCAGCAGGTCGACATGGACCTGGAAGGACTCGGGGATCTGCTGCATTGAACAGAAGGGGGGTGCGCTTGGTTTTGATACCATTCCAGGTGCCCAGCATTTGGAACGTGGCATCCCCATCCTCCCTGCTTCTGGAAACAATTTCAGACTGGTCCACACTGATCCTGTTAGCCAGCTGTCATTTCCCCTTTCTTACTTTTCCCGTCGCTGTTGCGCCAATTCTGACTCATGACAACTCCACATGTTGCAGAGTAGACCTGCTTCCTAGGATTTTCCTGGCTGTAATCTTTATGGAAGCAGATCACAGTGCCACTGAGCTGGTTCGAACCACCAGCCTTTTACATAAGTAGTCAAGGGCAAGCTATGTGCAACACCGAGGGACCTGCTTTATCCCCAGAAAGCAGGAAAGGTCAGGGAATGCCCATGTTTCCTTGCTTGGTTTTTCTGGACACTTAGAGAAGCCCTGGGAAAAGAAATGACTGCTGGAAATAGCAGTGGACTTACCGAACAGAGCTGGCTCTGCTCTCCCCTTCAAACAGGAGCTTTTTTAAGACACATCCTTGGACCGCTGCCAGCACCCCACAGGGACCACCCTGCAAAGAACCACACAGTTTCTGCTGACAAGAACTGGCTCAGGACAGAGCTCTCTGTTCCCAGGACCACCTCCCACCCACAGGTTACAGGGACCCCAGGCTGCCCAGCCGTATCCTCTGAAACAAGGGTTCTGTGTCATACCATGGCTCTTATGAAGCAGTGACCCTGAGTCAGAGAGAGGGGATGGCAAAGGCCTCTGCATGCATCACTCATGGGAGGAGAGGGTCTGCAGTGTCCGAGAGGAGGAAAGTGATTCTTCAACCAGTCTTGTGTGAAGCCATGGAAACATCACTGCAGGTTTCCAGACATACCAGCAAATATTCTCAGGTCCTCAGGACAAAGGAGCCATCATCTACACAACCCTCGAAGTCCATCCTAAAAGTCACCTCCTCCAGGGAGCTTCCCCAACCTTCTCAGCTAGAAGGGAAGTCCTCTGACAGCCTCCATTTAAGCCACCCTGCCCTCATTGTGCCCAGCCTCAGCAGCCCATTTATGTCCCTTTGCTCCCTCCCAAGGCACCCTGAGAAGCTTATTTCTGTAGGTGTCATGAGGCCTGGCCTATAGGACACAACAGCAAAGGCCAGTGGAACTGAACAACACAAACTGGTCCCAGCCAGGTACAGAGATTCTCAGAGCAGTGGGCAGGGGAGTCGGCCAGTCCTTCACGCTGGGGGCATGGGGTGCAAGAAGACACACAGAGCTTGGCCGAGCTAGGGTGGGACAGAAGCTGGGGCCGGGGAGCAGGGGGTTCCTGTGGTTTGAGAAATGGACTCTGGATGAGCTACTCCACCTGCCAGTCTTTGATCCTAGACTTAAGAGTCTTATTTGGTCCTTAATGAGTCTATCTTGTGAAATGCGTATAAGCCAGGTTAAAAATTAGCCACTGAAAGCCTACCACCATCTTGCCCCACCCTACAATTCTATCCCTTCCTCCTGACAGGCCTTCTGTTCCACATACTTGATGCCTTTGCCTTTGCCTTTTCCTGGGGCCCCTCAGCCTCACTTTTGTCCACACTGCCCCCTACCTGGAATGTCCTCTCCCTGCAAAATCATCACACATGTTCTCAGGGCTCAGTGAAGGCCTCTCCAGTGTCCCCAGCCGGATCTCACTGAGGACCCCACCTTTACACACCACTCACAGGAAAAAGATAATCAACACCGCTACCATCAAGTCAACTCTGACTCATAGCCATTCTCTCTAGGATTGATTGCTGAGGGTTAGAATCTTTATAGGAGCAGACAGTCTTGTGGTTCTCCCTTGGAGTAACAGGTGGGTTTGAACCGCTGACCTTGGAGTTAGCAGTCCAGTATTGATCCCACCATGCCACCAGGGCTATACTCCTTAAATGCATGCCTGTTTAAAAGTCTTCAAAGCAAAAGCTCTCATTCGCCAGTTCTGGCTCCATCAGCCACACTTGAAGTTCCTGGGGGTCCACATTTACTGGGTAACCACACACAGCTCAGCAGTTACTGCTTCAAAGATTTATCAGACTTGGGCAGTGCCCCACTCCTACCCATGATGAACCCAGCAGAAAGATCCCTGGGGAACTTGGCAATCCACCTGCCTTGTTCTGCACAATGCCATATTTTAAGGAAGCTGTGTCATTAAAGGAAAAACTCTGCAGTTTCCATTCTTCATTGAAACAGCCAAAGCTTGAACCAAACAGAAGAATCTTTATGTCCTGTAAATAGAGACAAGAGTGTTTCTGGTTATTTTAATAGCAAACAATACTACTGTCCTCTGAGTATGTTTTCCTGTGATCATTGATCTGAAAACCTTACAGGACAGTGATTTTTTTGTTGTTTGTTTGTTTATTAAAAAGATCCTCTATTTTCTTTTTATTTTGCAAACCCATTCTTTGCATATTTGAGGAAAGAGAAACTGGTCCCTGAGGGTCTTACCTCTAAAACATCTGTCGACCAAAGCAGCTTGTGCTGAGCCAAGGCAAGATCTTATAAGGAACCTTCAGAAACAAAATTTTCATTTTACGAAGGACCTTGAAGATCCTCTCTTCCTCCACAGGAAAGGACTCCAAACCCAAACCAAACCCACATCCATCAAGTTGATTCCAAGTCACACTGACCCTACCTAGGGTTTACACGACTGTCACTATTTACAGCAGCAAACTGTCTCATCTTTCTCCAGTAGAGCGGCTGGTGGGTTTGAACCACCGAACTTGCCGTTAGCAGTCCAGTGCCTAACCCACAGTGCCACCAGAGCTTTTCAAACGTGACTGCACATTAGAATCACCCAAGGAACTTAAAATTCCCAACTCTCAGCGTACCTGCAATGTCAGTTAAATCATAAGCCTGGGACTGAGATTTCAGTATTGGTATTTTAAAACTCCCCCAGGTCATTCTGATGTGAAGCCAAGTGTGAGAATCCATGCTCTGTGCAAGATCGGTAAACTCTGGCCCTGGGGCCAAATCCACTGCAGCACCTGTTTTAGGAATTACTGGACCATTGTCATACCCATCCATTTATGTATTGTCTATGAATGCTCTGGAGTTCATGCGCCGAACCGCAAGTTCGGTGGTTCAAGCTCACCAGCTGCTCCTTGGAAACTCTATACAAGGTCACTATGAGTCGGAACCGACTTGACAGCACTTAACAACAATAACAATGACTGCTCTGGGGCTGTTTGTTGTTGTTGTGTTGTAGAGTCGGTTCCTACTCTTAACGACCCTGTGTAGGGTTCCTGAGGAGCGGCTAGTGAGTTTGAAACCATCTACTTTGCAGTTCAAACTGACTTTTCAGTCCAGTGCATTATCTATCCTACAGCATGACGTCACGTCCTAGAGCCGCCGTGGACTCCATTCATCAAACATGTCTTACACAGGCCTATATGTCATAGTTTAGAGACCATCTGACCCACAAAGCCATAACTACACTGTGTGGTTCATAACAGGAAAGAACCCCTGTTAGGCATCACCCACAACCTCTGCTTCAACACTCCAACCACTCAGTGGTAACCAGTTGCCGTCGAATCAGTTCTGACCCACGGTGATTCCATGTGTGTCAGAGTAGAACTGTGCTCCACAGGCTTCAGCCAGCCAGGTCTTTCTTCTGAGACACGTTAGGGATAGGTGGCCTCGAACCACCAGCCTCCCAGACAACGACCAAGCACTTAATTGTTTGTACCACTCAGGGACACCCTTCCATTTTTCACAGCTCTGTCTTCTCTAAAATTCTGACTGATATTGAACATACCGTGGGTCACCTGAGCACCTCCCTCCAGAGCCCCAGAAACACAACCTGACCCGTGGGAAGGAAAGAGAGTGGCTCCCCTCCCACCAGCCCTCCCTGTGCCCATCTCCCTCTCTACTGTGATTTGACATCCAAGGGGCCTCTGAAGCCTTGAGCAGGCCCCAGGACCAACAAGTGGCCTCTGCGGCCACCTCCCGTGGACCCTTTATCTGGACCAGGCCTTTCCTACAGATCACATCCTTTCCAGTGGAATCAGATCTTCTGTAGTTTTCATTCAGAGTAAGGAAACCCTTTGTGCCAGAACATTTGTGTCTGTGTCATCCAACACAAGCTAGCTGCACACAGAAAACTTGTTTGCACTGAGTTTCTTGAGAGCCTGTAAACTATGGAATCTTGCATGTTCTGTCAGGGTCCTACCTCTGTTCTCCTAAAGGCAGGATGGCGGCTCCCAGAGAGGCAGAGGGGCCCACAGCACCAGGGCTCTGAGCCTGGACACCTGGGTTCTTCTCCCCTTGGTCGCCGTACGCCCTTGGTCCTCGTTTTCCCTCCATGGATCTCAGACTTGCTGGCTGCTCTTAGAGAAGCTACTGCTGGTCTTCAGAGAACTCTAAGGGTTAGGGTGGTGTCAAGGGTTAAGCACTGGGCTGCTAACCAAAACAGCAGCAGGTCAAACCCACCAGCTGCTTCCTCAGTAGAAATGAGACTGTTTGTTCCTGTAAAGATTTCCAGTCTTGGAAATCCTATGGGGCGGTTCTACTATGTCTTATGGGGTCGCTGTGAGACGGTGTTGACTTGATGGATGGCAGGGGGTTTAAGGACTTTTTCCAAGAGTTGTTGTGGCGCAATGGTTAAGCAACCGGCTGCTAACTGGAAGGTTAGCAGTTTGAACCCACCATCTGCTTCTTGGGAGAAAGATGTGACAGTCTGCTTCTGTAACGATTTACAGCCTTGGAAATTAGATGGGGCCGTTCAACTCTGTCCTGTTGTGGCTAAGTGCCTTTGAGTCTGTTCTTACTCATAACGACCCTCTACACTGGTTTCCAAGGTTTTGGGGTTTTTTTTGTTTTTTTTAAATTCTTTGCAGGACCAGAAAACCTTATCTTTCTCCCACGGAGCAGCTGGCAGGCTTGAACGGCAGCCCTTGTGTTTCTCAATTCAGTGCTTATTGTATGGTGCCACCACACTCCCTACTCTGCCCTACAGGGTCTCTGGGATGGAATCGACTCAACAGTAGTGGTTTGGATTTTGCTTTTGTTTTTTAATGTTTTATTGTGAATTATGTGATAGTTTACATGGGAGAACATTAGTTTTACATTCATCCTACTGTATATTGTTTCATTGCCATGGTTACAATCCCCTCCATGCATCAATCATCAACCAACCAAAGGGTATGCCCTACAAGCCTGCCCCCAGGTCATCAGCACACAGCTCCTCTCCCTCTCTGGGTCTAAGCTCCC
>NW_006408524.1:20460981-20502078 GCF_000296735.1 Chrysochloris asiatica
GCAAGTGTGGGTGTTCTTATGCATATGCCCTCTCTTCTTATCAGCTGGATGCTTCACTCTCCACTCTAGTCCTCTGTGGCTATGTCACTGACTCTGGGTGCAAGAAGCCCCAGGTCTTGCCACACTGCTGGCCAACCAGGTCTCCACCTGGGTTCACAGGAATCTATTGAACGTTGTAGGGCTTAGCTTGCAGTGGTTTGGGTTTTGAAGGGCCTTTTTGCCTTATGGTTACAGACAGCCAAGCACTCTTATTCCCAGGTTTGGACCATTGAAATGTTTCTGAACCTCTGGAATTCCAGTGCAATCAGGAAAGAAAAGGAAGAGAGAGGGGAGACCATTGCAGGAGAGGGAACCTACTCTTTGATCTCTGTACTAAGTAAATATTTGGTGACTGGAAAGAGAAAGGGGTCAGCTGCATCCCCAGGAACTTTGTTTTCCCTTCTGGATCCTGACTGAGAAGTCAGTGGGGGACAGCAGGAGCCACATTCCACGCTGCAGGGACTCTTGGCCAAAGGGAAGTGCGAGGCCATCCTGGCAGCTGAGGATAGTGAGGAATCCAGGACATCCCTGCAGAGGAGGCTGCCAAGGCCAGGAACCTGTGTGACCGTGGGCAAGAACCTAGATGGAACTGAAGAGTCATTAACACCCCAGTGTCCTTCTCTGGAGGTAACTCCTGTGTAGCCTACCAGAGCACTGTGTTCCCATCCCAACTCTGGAGTTGCCTGGGAGGCACACGGGGAAGAAGCCATGGGCCAAAGGGAGAGCTCCAAGTTTGACTGGGAAGGGATAACCCCTCCCACCTTTTCCCAGCTAGGGAAAGGGACCACTTTGTTCCTCACACAGATTTCCTGACTCCCAATTCAGGTTTTCTGTTACTTCACATCCAAATTTCCATTTAACAATGACAGAGAGATTACAATGAGATGGCTCAAGACCAGAAAGATCCAAATCGCATCATCCACTCTAATTCAGGTCAAGACGTATTTAACACAGAATATCGAGGAGGTTCTGAAAGTTGGCGGTGCCTACCTTTGCCACTGAAAGGTCGATTGGCTTCGATGCTGTTTGCAGCTTGAACACTGATGGTGCTGGGGGCAGGATAACTTCATCCCTAATCAATTCATCCTCCACATCCTCTGAAAGAAGACCAGAGGACCAAAGTCATGGAACACCGTGAACACAGAGACATGTAGAGAAGTTTAAATGAGAGGCTCCTACACCACCCATCCCACCTCCCACTCGGGACCTCCCAGACATCCATCAGCAGGAAAGAACACAGAGACAGGGGCCTTGTTCTCTGTCAAAACCCCACCCTGGCCCATGACACAAGAGGCTGGCTGCAGGTGGGACTTTGCTATGGGTCCTCAGAAAGTTCCCATGCAGTGAAGCAAATGACCACAGCTTAACACACTGAATCAGACCCAGAAAAGACATGTTTCTTACAGAGGCAGGCATAACCCACAAATCTGTTTCTGTGAAGACAAATGTGAAGTAGACAGAATTAGGGAAAATGCCACCATTCCTGTTCATGATAATGTTGTTGTAGTTGCTATGTGCCATCGACTCAGTTCCGACTCATAGTGACTCTATATAGGGTTTCCTTGGACTCCCAAACTTCCAGTTACCAGTCCAGTGCTTACCCTACAGCATGGTGCATGTATTAGCCACTTGAATTTTATCACCTAGACCCTTTCACATCCCTAAGAACTATTAGTTATCATTACCTCCCTACTGTAGATGAAAGGTCTGGCTGCAGCAAGCAGTGTATGATTAACTACAACCTAAAACTTGGCTGTTCTAACCCACCCAGTTGTACTTCAGGGAAGAGAGGTCTGGTGGGTGATGTGCTTCAGTAGAGATTGCAGACTAGAACACCCTACGTAGTCGCCAGGGGTCTGAGTAGTTTTGACTGAACAAGTTCATTTGTTCTTGTTTTGTTTATTGCAAATGGGGAAACTGAGGCTGAGAGCAGTAACTGGCCCAAAGTCACGCAGATGAAGAGTGGTGGTGATGCAGATATTATGGCTTGAACTTGAGTATGTGGTGAAGTCCTAATCCCCAATCCCTATACCTGTAAATATGACTCTATTTGGCAAGTTTTTTGTTATACTAATTAACTCATGGCGTGCTGGTGTGGTGTTGTCAGATAAGCACTGGACCCTGAGGTCCATTTGAATCATCAGGTTGGTGGTTCAAATCTACCAGCCGTTCCTCAGAAACCCTATCCACTGCCGTTATGAATTGGAACCAACTTAACAGAACTCAACAACAAGGCCAAATGAGCTCATACCAAAACAGGGTGAATCCTAAACCTAATCATTTCTGATTTACAAAAATAGTACAATAGATACTGATACACATACAACAGGAAGACAGACACAACAAGATAAAGATCTAGCTACAAACAAGGAAGCACCCAGGGATTGCTGGCAGAAACCAGAAATAAAGATTGAGGCCCACAGAAGGATCCCACATGGTTGTTGTTGTTGTTAGGTGCCATCGAGTTGGTATCGACTCATAGCAACCTTATGTACAGCAGAATGAAACACTGCCCAATCCTGGCTAACCTCACTACTGTTGCCAGGCTGGAGTCCATCAATGTTGCCATTTGGCCAATCCATCTCATTGGGGGTCTTCCTCTCTTTCTCTGACCCTCCACCTTACCAAACACGACATCCCTCTCCAGCAACTGGTCCCTCCTGACAATATGTCCACAGTATGAAAGATGAAGTATGGCCATCCCACATGGTTGTGGCCCTGATTTGGACGGTTAGCCTCCAGAGCTAGGAGGCAATAAATTTCTGTTCTTTAAAGTCACACATCTGTGGTATTCATGTTACAGAAGCACTTGGATATAAATCCAAGAGGATATAAATCCAGACCCGCCCTAATAGCCTACCCTCCCGCCTCCCTAGAGCTCCTGGCACGAGGAACACTAAGCCAATTCAGATACAGACATCCTACAACTGAGTGACGAAGCCCAGAGAAGGCCCAGACTTTGGCAGCTCCAGACCCTGTCTTCCCAGCAGGATGAGGTTCCCTCCTGACATTACACCTGCTCCCTAGACCACTCGGCTGTGTTTCCTAGACCACTCGGCTGAGGACTTAGAGGATGCAAGTAAAACATGCTGACCACTGTGCTGGCAAAGCCTTCAGTCCGTGAAGCCAGCTTCCTAAGGGAAGCTTTGTAGAGTCGGTCTGTTTGGGTGGGGGCTGAGACATTGGTGTGAAAAAATCAACAAGTGGGATACACATCTTATAACTTATTCTCTAGCCTTCTTCCTTCCCCTGGGGAAAAGCAAGGCAGAGAAGAAGGCAAATTCCTGGAGTCATGTTGTTGTTGTTGTTGTTGTTGAGTGTCGTTGAGTCACTTCTGACCTATAAGGACCCTATTCAGAGTTTCTTAGGAGCAGCTGGGGTTTGAACCAGCGACCTGGAAGTTAAAAGTCCAGTGCTTATCCTACACACCAGGGCTTTCCTGGAGCCACAGTGCGTGGAAAAAGGAGGCAGAGTCTACCTTGGGACTGAAACGAAATATAAATGTGGAATTGCAATGAGAACTTGAATTTAAATGAGAACTTCAAAGTTAAGGTCTTAGGAAAAGCCACCCTGTGACCACGGCTTACAGAAGTAGTCTAAAATAAACATGAGATGTTCACTCAGCAGCATGCATGGACCTGAAAAATCACAGGGATGCGAGGGAGAGGGAGAAACCACGAGACAGAAAACATGGCACCGTTTGCATAAATGAAGACTAGATGACCAGAGAGCACTGCTGCTCAGTTTGCAGGAGAAGAGGGAAGGAGGGGAGGGAAGAAGGGAGAGACAATGAGAGAAGGTAGGGGGAAAAAATAGGGAGGGGAAAAGGGAAAGGGGATGAATGAAACAAAGAAGGAAGGAAAGCTTGTGGGGCAAGAAGAAACAGGAAGAAAGGGAGGGAGGGCGTGGCAAAAACAAGGATGAAAGGAAGTGGGAGAGCGTGGCTGATGGACGGGCTTTGCAAACATCATTGTGGAGACTTGGAGGAACCCAGCCAAAGCAAAACCTAAACCCGCTGCCCTTGATTGATTATGACTCAGAGCAACGTTATAGGGCAGAAAGGAACTGCCCCATAGAGTTTCCAAGACAGTAAATCTTTAAGTAAATCTTTAAGGAAGCAGACAGCCTCATGTTTCTCCTGAGAAGGGACCGGTGGGTTTGAATTGATGACATAGCGATTAGTAGCCCACCGCCTAATGCACCATGCCACCAAGGCTCCTTCAAGAAACAAGAGGTTCATTCAGTCTTCTGCACCTGAGGTCCAGAAGCGATTCCACCAAGCCCGTGGGCCAGACTGTCTCCTGGAAACAAGGAAGGAGCGATGTTTCAGCCTATTTGGAGATTTCTGTTTAGTCTGAAGTTGTCAGGGAGGGGGCCATTCTAAGACTGGCGGGGAGGAAGAGGACCTCGGGGCTGTGCCAGAGTGAGCCCCCTGGAGGAGGTGACTTCTCCTGACTTCTGTCTGGAGGAGGTTGGTCAAGTGTAGGGAATTGGTTCAGGACCACAGGCAGCCACTAGGCCCCGATGTGGTGGTACCGCCGTGCAGGGGAAAAAACAAAACCTTCCAGAATGACATGTTGGACAAACCAAGCAGACAAAACCAGCTGCAAATGCCGGTGGTTTGAGAATGCTATTTTTATGGCTCTGGTATAAATGTCTGGTTGAAAAGAAGCAGGGGTTTTTGTTTCTCATACCATTTCATTTAGCCTTTGGAAGAAGTAAAACACACATGACAATTCCGTTTCATTTTAACATTTGTGTGGCGCTATAGGATCTGCACTCGACTGTGAACCACAAGGTCAGCAGTTCAAATCCACCAGCTGTTCCTCCAATACCCTACACAGGGTCCCTATGGGTCAGAACTGAATCAACGGCACTTAACAACAATGACAACAAGGTCACTTAGGGGGATGATGATCATTCTATGGATTCAACACGACCTGCCTGCAACAGAGCCCCTGCCTATGCCTGGCACATAATTTTTTAATAAGAGTTAACTAAATGGAATCAAGAGAAAAGTGGATTGTGGTGAGGAGACACAGTGCTACTCCTCTCAGCAAATTGTATTCCTGTTTCTACCCCTAAGACTTCTCTTTCTCTCTTCCATAAATTCTCTTGGAAACGATCCTGCGATCACTCATTTTGTATCTCCTTTTCTAATTGTTACCTAAGCTACTTGCAAAGAAGGGGTGTGTCTCCCTCTGGGAAACATAGATGTTCACACACAATCGTGCATATGTGTGCACACCCTCACACACATCCAACACACACCCTCACACATTCACAAGCACACTCACAGGCTCACAGAACCATTCACACACTCACACACAGACCCACGTTTCAAAGAGTTGGCTTCTGAGAGAATTGCTAAGAAGCCTTCATCAGACAGATGCTTTCGGGGTCTGAAGGCCAGAAACTGCTTCTCTTGGAAAATCTTTATGTGCAGCGCTTTACAGAAAGCTGTTGGATGCTGGAGCTTCCTGGCCCCACACTTCATCATCGCACCAGGCAGGCTGCGTCCCCATGTGCAGAAATCTGACGAGTGGTCCCCACCATCCGTTTCTGATCAGGAAGACTCTGAGGAAGCTGAAGTGAGCTGCCTCTGTCATTCTGAGGTCTCCCCAAGCCTTTCAATTCCATCAAAGAAAAATGTCAGACAGCCTGTCTCATACAAATAATGTCAGGAGGAAACACTGGGGTTTTTTTGTTCTTTTTTCCTGTCAGCTTAAAAGGAAGTGCTTAAAAGAGAGAGGAAAGGCATTTGAACAGCTATTTGATGCTGAAATGGTCCAAAGGTAATGTGCTGCTTTTACCCAGCAGCCACGGTCAAGGGCTGTTGGCCTCATCCTTTCATGTTCAGTCACTGGGCGGCCCGTCTCCAGTCCTGCTACCTCTGCCAGGACTTGCAAACACATCAGTCATTGAGGAATAAAGAGTTACAGACACAAAAAACCAAGATCATTTCTAAATGAAGCATGGGTGAAGATGCTGCAGCTCTTGATAGAAAGAAAGTGGTTAGGCTAATGGAAATACAGATACAGATGTATCCAGCAGAACACTGAAGATTAGTGTACTTTCAGCACATATTTCTACTTTGTTGTTGTTTGTCTCAGTCGAGTTGTCTCTGTCTCCCTTCCATACAGCAGAACACAACGTTTCCTGTCCTGCACCATCACCAAAATCATTGGCATGTTTGAGTCCAATCAGACAACGTTCACCTCTGATCCACAGAGTTTTCATTCGCTTACTGCCTAATTTTGGGAAGTAGATTGCCAGGTCTTTCTTCCTATTCTGTCTCAGTCTGGAAGCTCCACTGGGTGACCCTGCTGGTATTTGAAATACCACTTAACTAGTTTCCTGCATCACAGCAATATGCAAGTCAGCGCAATATAGTAAACTGACAGACGGGTTTAGATTTCATTCTTCAGCAATATATTCATTAAAATTAAGAGTAGATGTAAAAGGGTGACTTACAGACAACACTATCCTAATATTCTGACTTAGACCTATTTTCTGGAGACTCCAGTAGTTTGTGAATGACCCTAAAAGGATCTCCAAATCCAGAAAAGGCTCATCTGGACACTAGTGTGGATCCAGAAATGGCAATATTTCTTGTAAGGATTTCTCTGAGAAAACCAGCAGTGGAAGCAGTGTCTTTGACAAAAAGAGAAAAGCTTACTTTACTCTCTCAGCCATCCTTCCTGAGACCAGGTGAAGGACAGAAACACTCCCCCAGCTGATGGGGAGTCTCCCACCCATCCACCCACCGACTTCCAGAAAATGCAAACATAGGCCCTCTGGGGCCCAGAGACAGCAACACCACCTACCAAGATGCAGGGCATCCAGCTCGCCAACTGCATCGTCAGACACCAGCAACGGATTTCTCCTGGAAAAAAAAAAGGAGACAATGTTAGTGTAGCAGGGGAGAATGTAGGCGGGATGTTTCATGGGAGTTCAGGAGACAGGTGCATGTTGGTCCTGTCCCTGACACTCTGGGTGGGGCAGTGCACCGGTCACTCCACAGGGTCCCTATTAGACGGGAGCAGGTAGCCTCCAAGACTCCTTCCAATTCTGTGTTCTGACAAAGACACATGCACACACCAGCCAATTAAGATGGTAAACACTGCTTGATATTGCCAGGAACTGAATGCAAAAGCATTTTACTGATGTAACTGTGGTGCTGCTGGGAAACACACACAAATATATCAGGTTCTTGTAATCATTGCACAGATTTTTGTAAATATCACCACTTTTTTTGGTCCTTGTTTTCTTTCTCCCAGCTTTTCTGTAAAGCTATCAGCAGCCATTGGCACACCACTCCTGAAGCCCACTAAGGTATTTCAAAGAACCTGTCCTTTACTTTCTGCTACCTGATAACCTGCCCTATAATTCTGATTTTTAAAGTCAGGTATATGCATTTTCATATTCCTTAAATGATCCCCCTCTATTTTAACTCTCTTTAAACTTTTTTTTTTCCCTTCCAGCATGCATGGATCTGAACTAAAATATAAATTGAGTTCTTAAAAAGAATGTATTAAAAATAACACTATGACATCAGTCTCTGAAAACCCATTTATGATTTTTTTTTTTTTAATGACAGGCCTTTTGAACAAGGCATTGAAATATACTTTCCTCCAACGTCTTTGCAGAGTAAGATATGATTGAAGTAACAATCGGAATGTTGCTAGGGTACGTTCTATTGAATTGGCTTCCTCTTGAAGATGTATGAAGGGGCGTGAGTGGAAGACCATGTAGGACACGCCGTACCAAATCCATGAACACAAGCTACTTTGGACTCTTGAGTTTCTGGTGTTGGAACACAGTGTTCCTTTTATCCTACTGTACCCTTCCCTTTGTCCTCCTCTACTCTGTCAAGTTCATTTTGTTCAACTGGAAATCACAAAGTCCCTAAGCCCCTATGGCACCAGGAATTTACAGGTGTTCTTGTGGGGAAGGTTGGAAAAATGAATTAGGATAGATCGTTGAGCCTGGAGAAGGACGTACTTGGGGGTCAGCACTGAGACTTGTGGCAGCCCTGGCCACGATGAGAAATTGCACTCTCATGAGAAGCCTCTTGCAGCCATGCCTCTCCTACCCCCACCCTCACAGCAGCAGAAAGCTGAGGGTCTGAGTGCTGATACCTCTTTGTGCCCTAGGTCACTGCTTTATCTAGACACTCAGGCAGGTGCTTCCTCTTGCTGCACCTGTCTGGAAAGCAAGGATGGTGGTACTTGCCTGAGATGGCTCTAATCTCCCCAGCAAGTCATTAAAGGCAGGGAATCGGAAGAGCTGAGACATCGCTCCAACCTGTATGCAAGTCCTACATCTCTGCTCTCTACCTCCTCACCTGTCTCCTTATGAGCTGCTGTGGAGTGACCCCATGCACAACTAGAACTAAACACTGCTGGGCCCTGGGCCATCCCTGGGGTCAGCTGGGGGACCCACTGTTATGATACAAAGGATTGTCACTGGCTGCTTTTCCAGAAGTTGATTGCCAAGTGTTTCTTCCTAGCTCATCTTGGTCTGAAAGCTACACTGAAATCTGTTTGACATCATAGCAACTTGCCAGGCTCCATTGAGAGGTGGACGGTGGCTGAGCTGGAAGTGTATTGGCCAGGAGTCAGGCCCAGGCCTCCCTCAGGAAGGGAGCGAATTCTACCACTGCCCACCTCTCGCCTGGATTACTTGAGTAGACTCCTCTTCACTGGTTCTATTCATGGTTTCCAGTTTGACACTCCCCACACCTTAGATCTTCCCACAGCTCTCAAAGGTCAATCTGACCAGGCCACTGCCCAGCTGAAATTCCTTAATGTTCCACAGCAGCAGCTGTTGCAACAGTGATGACAAGAATATTTATAGCAATAGCAGGAATGATAACATCAAATACTTTCTGACTTTTCTGGTATGTTCGAGACCCCATGCTAAGTGCTTTATAATCTTCTCACAACAATCTTCTGAAGCAGTTCTTCAATGAGTCTCAGAGAGAGTCAGTCATTTCCCCAGGGTCACACAGCATCTAAGTGGCAGCACTGGAATTGGAACGTGCGCAATGACTTTAAAGATCATGGAAGTAACGGGCATATGTGCATCTTCCTAGGGCCATCTGGGTACTTTACAAGACTAGCCGTGACCTGCCCATCTACTGCCCCAGTCTGAACTTCCCCTGCATCCTCACACTCCACCTGCATTTCCCCAGGTAGAACGTCTCAGCCCATGCCTCTGTACCTTTTCATAAACTGCCCACTCTGCCTAGAATATTATTTGACAAACTCATGTTTTTGTTGTTGTTAAGTGCCAGAGAGTCAGTTCTGACTCATAGCAACACGGCATAGGGTTTCCGAGGAGTGCCTAGTGGATTTGAACTGCCAACCGTGTGGTTAGCAGTCGAGTGCTGATCCTACAGCACCACACCAGGACTCCTGGGAAACTCCTAGTCATCTCCTGAAGCCCACCTAAACAGCTACCTCCTCTTCAACTCCGAAGCACACAAGTGCATTAATGCGCTCACTCTTCAATGTAACACCACAGGTAGGTGTTTAAAGAACAGAAAAGTAACCCCAGCTGGGCTGAGAGGGTGGGATGGTGTCCCACTGGGTGAGGTGCATGTGAAACTCTCTCCCCAGTCATGAGACTTCCCCTCAGCAGGCTACCCAGCAGCTGCAAGCACCCAGCTCAGAAGCGGTGCCCATTTCCCATAGATGCCCTCACCAGAGGGGACGGTCCCTTAGGCTCACACTCGGAGAATGTGTTCATTGTTCCTTTCATGTGCTCCTTTGTGGTACAAGCATTGCAAAGTTTAGAAGGTCAGTTTGAGAGCGTGTTCTTGGTTTTGAGTGAAAACTAGTATGAACAGCGATGACAAAAAGATAAATCAAGTGATTCAAAACACTTCTTCAAAATGTGATTGTGTAGATAACCCAATGTGCAGTGAATAAATAAATCTAAGGGAGAAAGGCTGCAGAGCTCCGACTTACTGTTTATCTGAGTCTTCCACATTCCACTTGATGTCCTGACAGAAATATGCTGTTATTATTGGGGGCTGGCAAGTCAATTCTGAGACTATAGGTCAGAGTGCTAGTGTGATGCTGCGGGTTAATGAGCTGAACTGCAAAGTCGGTTTGAGCCACAGGGTCAGCGGTTCCAAGCTCACCAGCCACTCCTTGAAAATCCTATACAGGGCTGCTGTGAGTCAGAACCGACTGTATGGCATGTAACAACAACAACAACATTGATCAGAGCAGAACGGAACCACAGTGTCCCCTAAGCTGTAAATCTTTACAAAGCAGAAGGCCTCATCATTCTCCAATGGAGCAGTTATATTTGAATTGCCAACCTTGCTGTTAGTAGTCCAAATGGGACACATAAAAATAAATCCACACTTATGCATGTCATGGAAACTACCAAAGGCAATAAATAGTAAAAAAAATTCCAAAAGAAACTCTAGAGAAAATTTAAATCACTTACAAATGAATGCCAATTACTGTAACAGCCAACTTCTCACTGACAACAATCAAGACCAAAAGACAATAAAAGTAAAATCTTCAAGAGTCTGGAGAGAAAACGACTGTCAACTTTGAAATTTCCAGCTCAAATATCACTGAAGGTAAGAACAAAACGAAAACATTTCCAAGAAAAGACCAAAAGAATACCATAAGGCAGTTATTTCACTGAGTCTCAGAGAAGTTCAGTAATTTCCCCAGTGTCACACAGAATGAAGTGGCAAACAGGGAACTTGGGAAGGGGACGTGATCAGGGATAACCAAGCTTTCTAAAAATCTGGCATATTTTGAGGGGATAGAGAGAGATCGGTTAACTTTAAACTTTGAGTTAATTTATGATTAAAATTAATGGTACCAGTAAAACAGTTAAAACATCATGGATAACTTCCAAATCAGAAAAGAGAAGAAGAATATATATGCATATTAGTTAATTGACAAGAAGCAAAAAAAAAAAGGAGCAAGAGAAAATAAAACTGTCGCAAAAATAAAAGTATAAAATATAAAGTTGTTTTTAATTCTGACTTACAGAGTGGCTGGTGAGCTTGAACCACTGACCTTGTGACAAGGTTCAAATCGATCTTGCAGTCCTGGGCATTATCCCACAGCTCCACATTGCAGTGTATCAGTACTTATAATGATCCACTGGTGTCAAGACAAGTTCAACTCATAGTGACGCTGTAGGATAGAGTAGAACTGACACAGAGTCTTTCCAAGGCTGTAATTCTTTACAAAAGCAGACTCCCACGTCTTTCTTCCACAGTGTGGCTGGTGGGTTCGAACCACTGACCTTTTGGTTAGCGGCCAAGCATTTTAAACATTGTGCCTCCAGGGCTCCCCATGTATTTATTGCAAAGGCAGTTAAAAGAGTGAGACACTGAGACTGCATTTCATTTATGGTGTTTTTAAATTAAACAAATGCTATTTCAGGAGACATTTAAAACATGACTCCAACTGGTAACAGTGCAGCATAGGAAAAAATACGCCATCTGTGTGTTGTTTCGGCTGTTGTTGGTAGATGCCACTGAGTCGGTTCTGACTCACAGTGACCCTGTGCACAACAGAGCGCAGCACTTCCTGGTCCTGCGTCATGCGCACAACTGTTACTGTGTTTGAGTTCATTGTTGCTGCCACTGAGTCAGTCCATCTGATTGAGGGTCTTCCTCTTCCTTACGGACCCTCTACTTTATACCAAGAATGATCTCCTTCTCCAAGAACTGATTCCTCCTGACAATACGCCCGTAGTAAGACAGACCAAGTCTTACCATCCTCGATTCTAAAGAGCATTCTGGGTATACTTCTTCCAACACAGATGTGTCTGTTCTTCTGACGGTCCATGGCACTTCGCCAACACCCAAATTCAAAGGCATCACTTCTTCATTCTTCCTTATTTATTGTCCATCTTTAAATTGTGCATGTTGTTAAGTGCTGTGGAGTTGGGACCAACTAATAGCTACCTCGTGTAGGGGTTCCTAGGATCGGTTGGTGGCTTTGAGCTGCCAAGTTCAAATGACTTTGTGATCCAGTGCTTATCCTACAGTGTCACACATAGCTTGAGTTAGTTTTCAAAGTGACGTCTTTGCTCCTTACCAGTTTAAAGAGGTCTTTTACAGTAGATTCATCTAGTGCAATATGCCATTTGATTTCTTGGCTGCTCCTTCTAAGAGCATTTGATTGTGGATCTGAGCAAAATGAAGTACTTGGCTTCATTCAACCTTTTCTCCCTTTATTTATCATGACGTTATTCATTGCTCCAGTTGTAAAGATCTTATTGCTTTACTTACTTTGAGGAGCACTGCTGAAGGCTGTATTCTTTCATCTTCATCATTCATCAGTAAGTATTTCAAGTCCTCTTTGATTCCAACAAGCAAGGTCGTGCCATCTGCTTATCACAGGTTGTTCATGAGCCTTCCTCCAGTCCTGAGGCCACAGTCTTCTTCATTTAATCCAGCTTTTCAGATTATTTGTTCATCATACAGATTGAATAAATAGGGCGAAAGGATACAACTTTGGCACACACCTTTCCTGATTTTAAACTATTCAGTATCCTCGTGTTCTGTATGAACCACTGCTTCTTGGTCCACGTACAGGTTCTTCAAGAGCACAAAGAAGTATTCAAGAATTGCCATTCTTTTCAGTGTTACCCATACTTTGTTATGATCCACACATTTGAATGTCTTTGCAGAGTCAATAAAACACTATCCATCTAACATGTGGCACTGTGGGTTAATGCGCCAGACTGCAAAGCCGTTTGAACTGCAAGGTCGGTGGTTCAAACTCACCAGCTGCTCCTCGGAAACTCTATACAGGGTCGCTATGGGTCGGAACCGACTCGACGGCACTTAACAACAACATCTGACATCAGCAATGATTCATATCCCTTTTTCTATGTCCTCTTCTGAATCCAGTTTGAATTTCTGGCAGCTCTTTGCCAATGTAATGCTTCAACCGTTTTAAAATTATCTTCAGCAAAATTTTACTTGCCTGTGGTTATTGTTCCTTTGTGGTATAAGCATTAAAAAATTTAAAAGGTCAGTTTAAAAATGTGTTGTTGCTGTTGAGCATGTTTTTGCGTGTACTATAATTATATGTTGTTCAATAATTTCCGTATTCTATTGGGTCACTTTCTTTGGAATGGATACAAACATGCTTGTTTTCCAATCAGTTGGCCAGGTAGCTGTCTTCCAGATTTCTTGGCACAAATGAGTGAGTGCCTCCAGCGCTGCGTCAGTTTGTTGAACCATTTCAATTTGTATTCCGTCAATTCCTGGAGCCTTGATTTTCTCCACTGCCCTCAGTGCTGCTTGGACTTCTTCCTTCAAAATCATTGGTTCTTGATCATATGCTATCTCTTCAAAAGGTGGAACATCGACTAATTCTCTTTGGTGCCGTGACTCTGTGTATTCTCTCCATCTCCTTTTGATGCCTCCTGTGTCATTCAGTATTTTGCCCATAGAATCCTTCAATATTTCAACCTGAGACTTGAATTTTTCCTTCTGTTTTTTCAGCTTTAGAAATGCTGAGTGTATTCTTCCCTTTTGGTTTTCTAACTCCAGGTCTTTGCACATTTAATTATAAAACTTGACTTTGTCTTCTCGAGGTGACCTTTGAAATTTCTGTTCAGCTCTTTTTTGCTTCATCATCTCTTGCAGTGGCTTTAGCTTCTCTATATTCAAGGGCAAGCTTCAGAGTCTCTTCTGATTTCCACTTTGGTGTTTTCTTTCTTTTTAATGTCTTTTTTATGACCTTTTGCTTTCTTCATGTATAATGTTCTTGATGTCATACCAAAACTCATCTGATTTTTGATTACTAGTGTCAAATGCATCTAATCTGTTCTTGAGAGGGTTTCTAGATTTAAGTGTGATCTACTCAAAGTCATATTTTGACTCCCATGGACTGATTTTCATTTTCTTCAGCTTCAGCATGAACTTGCATATGAGCAATTGGTGGTCTGTTCCATACTCGGCCCCTGGTCTTATTATTTTGCTGATGATTTGGAACTTCTCCATCGTTTCTCTCTTTTTTTAACTTTTTATTGTGTATTGAAGGAGCTCTGGTAGCGTAGTGGTTACGAATCGGGCTGCGAACCTTAGGGTCAGCGGTTCGAAACTACCAGCTGCTCCGCGGGAGAAAGATGAGGCTTTCTACTCCCGTAAAGATTTACACCCTCGGAAACCCTGTACAGGGTCGCTATGGGTCGGACCCGACTCGATGGCACTTAACAACAACAACAACAACATTGTGTATTGAGTGAAGGTTTACAGGCCATCAGTTTTGCATTCAACAAACCATGCACTGTGTTTCATCTCAATGATTACAATCCCCTCCATGTAACAACAGTTATCCCACTTCCTCCCTGTGGCTCCTATTTGCATCCTATCCACCTTCCTATCCCTTCTCAACTTTGTCCTCAAGTAAATGCTGCCCTTTTGATCTTGAATGACTGACCATTCCATAGTGAGCATACATTACTGGTATTGTTGTCCACTCTATATACCTATCTACTACTTGGCTGAAAACTGGGCCACGAGGGTGAGTTCCTTTCCAGACCTTAAGTATCCATTGTTTCTTCCCACAAATGTAGTCAGTGTCATTCCTGTGTATTCCACCTGCTGAGGTACATGTGCATAATTGCCATTTATGTTGTTCGAAAGAGTTTTTTGCAAAGAATAAGTTGTCGGTCTTGCAAAATTATATCAATCAATATCCAACATTGTTTCTTTTACAAAGGCCGTATTTCCCAAATACTAACCCTTCCTCTTTGTTTCCAACTTTCACATTCCAATCACTAATAATTATCAATGCATCCTGATTCCATGTTTGATCCATTTCAGACTGAAGAAGTTGGTAGAATTCTTTCATTTCATCATCACTGGCTTTAGTAATTGGTGCGTTAATTTAAATTACAGTGATATTACTAGTCTTCCTCGTAGACATATGGATATTACCCTATCACAGACAGCGTTGTACTTTTTGATAGATCTTGAAATGTTCTTTTTGACGGTGAATGCAATGCCATTCTTCTTTAGTTTGTCATTTCCACAATAGTAAACAATATGATTACCCAATACAAAACAGCCGATACCATTCCATTTTCATTCACTAACGCCTTAGGTATCAATCTTTATGCATTCCATTTCTTTTTTGACAATTTCCGATTTTCCTGGATTCATACTTTGTGCGTTCTATGTTTCAATTATTAATGGATGTTTGCAGCTGTTTCTCCTTATTTTGAGTTCTTTGCCCCATCAGCAAATGAAGATCTTGAAACCTTTGCTCCATCCACATCACTAAGATCAACTCTACTTTGAGGAGGCAGCTCTTCTGGAGTCATATTCTTGAATGCCTTTCAACCTGAGGGATTCATCTTTCAGTTCTATATCAGACGACATTCCCCTAATATTTTCAGTGGCTAACCATTCACAAGTGATCCACCTCTCCTGCTTCCTAGTCTGTCTTAGTCTGGAAGCTCTGCTGAAACCTGTCCACATGGGTGACCCTTCTGGTATTTAAAATACTAATTGCATAGCTTCCAGCATCACAGCAACACACAAACCACCACAGTCTGACAAACAGACAGGTGAGTGGTGTATGCCACTTACATACTACCATTTAAACCTGATGTCACCAGAGTACTATCAAATAAAAACAGACATTTGGAGGGGGAAAATATTATTAGTGATAAACCTATTTGTTATACCATAAGAAAAGCTGTGATAAAGGAAAAGGAAGACTTAACCCACATGAATCTCTATGTACCTAACAGGATATACTCAAAATATATAAACAAAAAAAATGGATAGAAATGCAAGGAGGAATTGTTCAGTGTATGACCACTCATTTGTCAGTTTGTCATACTGCAGTGGCTTGTGTGTTGCTATGATGCTGGAAGCAATGCCATTGGTATTTTGATACCAGCAGGATCACCCATGGTGGACAGGTTCAGCAGAGCTTCCAGATGATGACAGACTAGGAATAAGAAGGGGCCGACCATGTCTGAATGGTTAGCCACTGTATACTTTGTGAATAGACATAGGCCTGGAAGATAAGCCCCACAGGTTAAAAGGCACTCAAAATACAAATGGGGAAGAGTTGCCTACTCAAAGAAGAGTTGACCATAATGACCTGGATGGATCTTCATTTTCTAATGGGGCACAATTCAAAATGAGAAGAAACAGCTGCAAATATCCATTACTAATCAGAACGCGGAATGTACAAAGTCTGAATCTAAGAAAATTTGAAGCTATCAAAAATGAAATGGAACACATAAAGATCAATAACCAGGACCAGAATCCAGGTTTTCTGGTTCTGAATTCATTAATCTTGACATCATACATTTCAAACAGAACATCATTTTAGAATGGTCAAGAGGGTTAGGTGGTAATGAAGCATGTTCAGTTTCAGGGCACATAAAATGAATTGAATAAACACCACATGATTAGCTCATCCAGCGAAGACTCATCCCATGGCAATAAATGAAGTCTTTTCCTCTCAACTTCACTTTGCCAGGATCAGTTTTAAGGTAGAGTAGTCTGGGATTGAAGCCATTTGTAGGGATCCCTGGTGGCATTATGCACCCCTGGTCAGCACTCTACCAACCTCCCTGTGGCCAATAGGCCTCTGAACCAACAGGACAGACCTCCTGGGCAGTTTGCTCCCCCTTCCAGTTGGGGTTGAGGACTGCTGAAGGAGGCTGCTGTGTGTGGAGGCTACACCCACAGCCAACATATTACAGGGAGGATTCTGACAGCAACAAAGCACACCTCCCCAGAGGCCCATTTGGAGCATGACAGTCTCTTCCCCACCCAAACACTGTCACTTGTAAGCCCTCTGTGAATTACAGAAGAAAGCCCACGCAGTGGAGTCGGCTCCCACAGTCAGCACCCTCTCCATCTCCCTGCACACCTTATGGCTCTGGCCTCTGAACCCAAAAGGACACATCTTCAGGGTCAATCTGAGTCAGTCTGCCCCCATTTCTAGCCAATACTGAGGGCTGCTGACTAGAAAGCATGAGTCTCAAGAGGAAGCTGTACTCACACAACAATCTAGCAGGGAGACTGTTTTATATACCAGGCACTTGTTGGTTTCCAGGCTGTTACAAACTGCGACAAGTCCCAGAAGTGGAGTCAGCTCCTGCTAGTCCCTGCTCTAGCAGGCTGTATGTGTACCCAAGTGCTGAGGCCTCTGACACCAACAAGATACACCTCCCTGGAGATGGGTTTAGGTCAGTCTGCACTGAGGATCCCTGGCTGAGGCTGCCTTAGGGTAGGAAACAGACAACTTGAGTGGAGGCTACGCCCATAGCCAACAAGGCAGACCTCCCTGGGGGGTCTATCTGGAGTGTGACTATCCCAGCCCCAAACCAGTAACTGTTAGCTGCTGGACTCCTACAAACTCCTACAACAGGCTCCCTATAGGAGGTGGATCACCTAAATGAAAACTGCTCCCCCAACCATAACAGAGTCACTGGGGCTCTGAAACCAATAAGATATCTTCTGGAAGTTCTTCTGGGAAATGCCAGTTCCTCCTTCTACTGAAATAGAGGAAACTCTCCCAGCTCAGACATAAGCAGCCCCTCAACAGCAGAGAAGAAAACTGAGGGAAACACCCAGCCCTTAAGGGAGATCACTGGGTGTGGCTGTTCTAACTAAAAATATGAGTGCAGACACAGAGAAGGAGAGGGAGTCGTCACCAGAGAAAAGACGCTGCACCCCCTGGTGAACAGATTGATTCGTACACAACGTCTCGCCTGAATGGCAGTGCCTGCTGATGGACAGACAGACTGACCATAGTGTGTGCTCTGGCGTGCTTGAGAACAACTGAAAATTGAAAAATGAGATCTGCCACTCTCAAATCCCAATTAAAACTGGAAAGGAGAAAAAAACTGTCACACAGTCAGAAAGGAACTGACTAGCAAAAGTCAAAAGCTCTGCTCACCTAAGTGTCTTGCAGAAAGTAATGAGGGTAAAAACGCCTAAAGGGGAAAACAGAGAAAGTGAACACTCGCAAAAAATCCAACGCCACACAAAGAACAGAGAAATAACTGTCCACTCAAAAAAACGTGACAGAGAGAGTAAAACCACATCCAGGGATGGTCAGGTAATGAAAACAAATGGGAGGATAAAATATAACAGCGATAAACGTAATTAACAACTAAGGGGAAACTTAGACAAAGAAATAAGGAAAACCACACAAGAACAAAACGGGGCTCTAAAAAAAATGAGATATTGCATCTAAAAGGGTAAGTTATTGCAATATAAGAAATAACTTACCAACAGATTTTCTCAGGAAGTAGAAACAATCCGTGAATTAGAGGATTGCTGCTGTTGTTAAGTACTGCAAGTCGATTCTGACTCATGTTGTTGTTGTTAGGTGCCATCGAGTCGGCACCGACCCATAGCAACCCTATGCACAGCATAACGAAACACTGCCCGATCCTGGGCCAGCCTCACTACTGTTGCCACGTTTGAGTCCATCAATGCTGCCACTTGGCCAATCCACCTTGTTGGGGGTCTTCTTTTTCTCTGACCCACCACCTTGTTGTTGTTATGTGCCATCGAGTTGGTTCCGACCCATAGCGACCCTGTATAGGGTTTCCGAGGGTGTAAATCTTTACGGGAGTAGAAAGCCTCATCTTTCTCCCACGGAGCAGCTGGTAGTTTCGAACCGCTGACCTTAAGGTTCGCAGCCCGACCCGTAACCACTACGCTACCAGAGCTCCATGATATCCTTCTCAGTGACTGGTCCCTCCTGACAATATGTCCAATGTATGAGAGATGAAATTTGGCCATCAAGGCCTCCAAGGAGCACTCTGGCTGCACTTCTTCCAACACGGGATCTATTGATTCTTTTGGCAGCCCATGGCACTTTCAATATTCTCCTCCAACACCACAACTCAAAAGCATCAATTCTTCTATGGTCTTCCTTATTCACTGTCCAGCTTTCGCATCCATATGAGGTCATTGAAAATACCATGGCTTGGGTCAGAAGCACCTTAGTTCTCAAGCTGACATCTTTGCTCTTCAACACTTTTAAAAGGTCTTGTGCAGCAGATTTGCCTAATGCAATACGTCGTTTGATCTCTTGATTGCTGCTTCCATGAGTGTTGATAGTTGACCCAAGAAAAATGAAGTCCTTGACAACTTCAATCTTTTCTCCATTGATAAGAATGCTGTTTATTGGTCCAGTGGTGAGGACTTTGTTTTCTTTACTTTGAGATGTAATCCATACTGAAGGCTGTGCTCTTTGATGTTCATCAGTAAATGTTTTAAGTTCTCTTCACTTTCAGCAAGCAAGGTTGTATCATCTGCATATCACAGGTTGTTAATGAGTCTTCCACCAAATCTGATGCCACGTTTTTCTTCATATAACCCAGCTTCTCGGATTATTTGCTCAGCATACAAGTTGAATAAGTACGGTAGAAGAATAGAACCTTGTCCCACACCTTTCTTAATTTTAAACCATTCAGTGTTCTGACTCATAGAGGTCCTATATTATGGTTTTGGAGGGGTGGCTAAAGAATTTGAGCCACCAACCTTGGGTTTAGCAGTCTAGTACTTATCTATAACGCCACACCAAGACGCTGAATTAGAGGATGTTGTTGTTGTTGTTGTTAAGTGCTGTCGAGTCAGTTCCGACCCATAGCGACCCTATATAGGGTTTCCAAGGAGCAACTGGTGAGCTTAGAGGATAAGATAGTAAAATTGTAGATACTGAAAAGCAACAAGAATGGACACTTAGGAAGGTGGAGCAGTTTAATGGAGTTATGAAACAAGAAGAGACTTAAGATATGCATCCTAGGAATTTCAAAAGGAGATGAGAGGGAAATGGAAAGAGAAAAGCAATATTTGAAGATATGATGACAGAAATTTAACCCAATCTAACAAATGACATGGCTCTATAAATCCAAGAAGTTCAAAGAACTTCAACAAGTAAAAACCCAGAGATCAACATGAAGACACACCAAAGAAGCAAACAATCACATCTGAGGATTCACCAGTAAGATAAACTACCAAGTTTTCCTCAGAAACACTTGTGACCATTAGGCAATGAAATATTTAAAGTGACAAAAGAAAAAAAAAAAAACTTTTAAGAACGATGGGGAAATTAAAATATTTCCAGACAAACAGAAGCTGAGAGAGTTCATAGCCACGAGAATGTTCCTATAAAAAATGCTAATGGGAGTTCTGTAGATGTAAGGGGAAAGACACTAGAGAAGAATTCAAAGTTAAGCATAGAAGAAAGTTCCCTAATAAAGGGAAATGCATGGACAAATATAAAACCAAACCAAACCCACGGTTGTCAAGTCTGCTTCAACTAAAAGCAACCCTAAAGGAGAGAGTAGACTAGCTCCCTAGGGCTTCTGCCGCTATAAATCTTTATAGAAGCAGACTGTCTCATCTTTCTCCTATGGAGTGGTTGGTGGAGTCAAAATGCTGACCTTTCAGTTAACAATTCACCACACTTGACCCACTGCATCATCATGGCTCCTTATTGTGGTGCTGGAGGATAATGCACTGAACTGCAAGGTTGGTTTGAACCTCAAGGTCAGTGGTTCAAACCCACCAGTCACTCCATAGAAACCCTACACAGGGGTCGTTAAGAGTCAGAGCCGACTCAACAGCACTTAGCAACAACAAGGCTAATAATAAGATATCCATGCTTGATAACTCTGAAAGTTGTAGCCTTCATGTATGTTTTAAATAACAAGTATATAAAAAACAAGGATTAAATTATGTTACAGGGCCCATGAAATGTAAAGATATAATTAGTGATGTTGTTGCTGTTGTTGCAATGTGCCGTGGAGTCGCTCCTGACTCACAGTGACCCTGTACAGGGTTTCCGAGGCTGTAAATCTTTACGGGAGCAGAAAGCCTCATCTTTCTCCCATGGAACAGCTGGTAGTTTCGAACTACTGTCCCTGAGGTTCGCAGCCCGATTTGTAACCACTATGCTACCATTGCTCCTTATAATTAGTGATAGGAACAACAAAAGGGGCCAGAATTTCTCGTATGCTACTAAAGTTAAACTGGTACCAATTTACTTTAGAATGTTTTAAATTGTTCTTGTTGTTAAGTGTCGTCAAGTCGGGTTCCAACCCACAGCGACCCTATATAGAGTTTCAAGGAGCAGCTGGTGAACTTGAACCACAGACCTCCAGGTCCAAGTGGACTTTGCAGTCCAGAGCATTAACCAACAACGTCACACCAGGAGTCCAGAATAACATTCTAAAATTTATAACATTTTAAAATGTTATAAATATAAGCTCTTAAATGTAATATTCATGATAACCATTAAGAAAATATATTTAAAACATGCACAAGAGGAAAGGAAAAAGGAATCAAAGAGACAACAAAACAGAACTAAGAACTTAAAAAAAATAATAAGACAGAGAAAGCTTAAAAAAGAAATAATAACAAAATGTCACTTCTTGTCAGTAATTACAGTGAACGTAAATGGACTAAATACTCCAATCAAAAAGCAGAGATTGACAGAATGGGCTTTTAAAACAAATGGTTTAACTGTATACTGTTTGTAAAAGACACTCCTTAAACTCAAGGACACAAATTAGCTAAAAGTGAAAAAATGGAAAAATATATTCCATGGAGTGTTGGAGTGATGATCTTATTATCAGATAAAGTAGACTGAACTCAAAATCTGTCAGAAGAGATAAAGATGGATACAATATGGTGATAAAAGTATCAATTAACCAAAATCAAAATCAACAAAGGACCTAAAACTTAGTCATAAAATTAAAACTAAAATTATAAAATTCTTATACAAATTTTATATAAGAAGTGAGGGCATTAGTGTCAGGTCTTGCTTTCAACAATGGAACATCTAATATAACAACAAAAGTACAAACAGCAAAAAGCAAAATAAATGGAACCTTATAAAAATCGAAAACTTTTATTCATCAAAGACATTACCAAAAAAAGTGAAATGATAAGCTACTGACTGGAAAAAAATCTTCAGCAACCATATATCCAACATGATTCTAATAACAAAGGTGTATACAAGACTTCAATAATTAACAACAAAAAGGCAAATAAGCAATCATAAAATGGGCAAAGAACTTGAATAGACATTTCACCAAAGAGGACATTCAAATAGCCACCAGACACGTGAGAAAATGCTCAGTGTCATTAGCCAACAGAGATACAAATCAAAAGCACAATGAGGTACCATTTCACTCCCAATAGGATGGATACTCACAAGGATGTGGGTAAATTGGAACCTTTATCCATGGCTAATGGGAATGCAAAATGTTACAAGGTCTGGAAAACAGTGTGGTGTTTCCTTAAAAAACTGAACACAGAACTACCATATGACCCAATTCCACTCCTACGCATATACCCAAAAGTCTTAAAAGCAAAGTCAGAAAGAGTCCTACACCAATTTGCATTGCAAATACCATGCATAGTAGTCAAAAGGTGGAAACAACCCAAATGCCCATCATCAGATGAATAGATTAACAAACTGTGGTGCATACATACAATGGAATACCACTCAACCACTAGGAGAAATGAAATCTTGATACATGCTACAGTATGGATGGATGTTGAACACTTACGCTGAGAAAACAAATCAGTCACAAAAAGGCAAATATAGTATGACTTCACACATATAAAAAGACAAGAAAAAGCAAATGTTGAGAGATCTAAGTTGATTAGACATTAACGGCAGAACGGAGATGGGTAGAGGAGGGTTAACGGTGATGGAAAAGTCGCACTGGTTAAGGCTAGGGCTGCACAGCTGATTATCATGATTGCTATCAATAAGTTGTACACCAGTAAAATGTCGTATTGGCATAAATTGTGTGACAGACATATTTTAAAATAAAATGAAAAAAGTAGTTGCTGAGGCTGCCTGTTGTTGTTGTTAAGTGTCGTCGAGTTGATCCCAACCCCTAGCGAGCCTGTTATAGGGTTTCCGAGGAGCAGCTGGTAAGCTTGAAGCACAGACCTTGAAGTTTAAATGGCTTTGCAGTCTGGCACATACAGTGCCTTGGTGGTGGTGGTGGTTATGTGCCGTGGAGACGGTTCTGACTCAGAGTGACCCTGTACAGGGTTTCCAAGGCTGTAAATCTTTACGGGAGCAGAAAGCCTCATCTTTCTCCCGAGGAACAGCTAGTAGTTTCGAACTGCTGACCTTGCGGTTCGGAGCCCAATTCATAACCACTACACTACAAGACAATTCCTCATGGAATTTATTTCCTTGCTTTAGAGGTTTAAGGTCATAGTTTCATGGGACATTTGAGCTAATTTACCTAATAGAAGTGTGATTAGAGCTTCTATTCTACCTCCTATGCTGTTGTATTTGTTGTTGTTGTTAAATGCTGTCGAATGGATTCCGACTCATAGCATCCCTGTATAGGGTTTCTGAGGAGTGGCTGGTGAGATTGAATCACCAACCTTGTGGTTCGAAACAACCTTGTAGTCCAGTGCATTAACCCCCAGTGCCACACCAGAACTCCAGTATGTTGCAGAGTGCCCAGGATTTTAAAAAACTTGCAAGTCACCATGGAAAGCACAGCAATTGACCTGTAATCACCTGGAGTAACAAAGGAAGGAACATGAGGAACAGGAGACTATGGAATGTGCCACCAATTGCCTCAGTGACCAACTTCCTCCTTTGCTATAATACCAGAAGAACAGAGTGTTGCCCAGCTACCTAACTGAGCATTGTGATCAAAGGTTCCACAGAAAAATCCTGATTAAAAGAGGGAGGGAGGGAAATGCAGAACAGAATTTCAAATTCTCATGGACTCCAGACTTTCTGGAACCGGGAAGGGTGGATGAGCCCCTGAAGCTAATTGCCCTGATAGCATCTTTAAACCTTAAACCTGAAATATTCCCTGGGGTCTTCTTAAAACCAAACAATAGTGTAGCTTAACTAGTAAAACAGATCAGTATTATGCTGTTTTAAGAACTGTATGGAATCAAACTGGCAACGGCTCCTTGAAAGATTTGCTAGGAACCTTAAGACGCAATGGGTTTATATTAATGAGATGGTGGTGTGTGGTGGAGCCGGTTCCAACTCACAGCGACCCTGTACAGGGTTTCCAAGACTGTAAATCTTTACGGGAGCAGAAAGCCTCATGTTTCTCCCGCGGAACAGCTGGTAGTTTTGAACTGGTGACCTTGAAGTTCGCAGCCCAATTCGTAACGACTACGCTAGCAGAGCTCCCGTTATGTTAATGAGGAAGGAAAATTCTAAGAGGGAAAAGGAGAATGTTTGCACAATGTGAATGTCATCACTAAACTGTAGGTAGAGAAACTGCTGAGTTGGCGTATATTCTCTGTGTATTTTCTCAACAACAGCAACAAAATAAGTAAAATTCAAAAGAAAAAGAAATAAATAAACCCTAAGGATCAGGATGGTGGGATCCCATATGTACCAAGTCCAGGAGTCCAGGGTTGACTCAGGTGGCTAACAACCCCAGCAGACCACACTATCTAATGATGCTGAACTTCAGCTCCTCCGACCCCACCCCATCCCCATCCTGGCTTCCTGCAGGAACAGACACACAGGAAGTACCTCTGAGGCTTTACTGTGCTGTATTCTTTTCCTGCTTTCCTAAAAGTACTTTCCACAGCCCCTTGCCAAGACTCTTGCTTAACCCTGAGCTGCTGAAGAAGCAGGCAGCCTTTGTGAATTAGATTCCTGGAGGCAAGCTGATTTTTAAAAAAAAAAAACTATTTTAAAATCTAAGTTCTCCATAAAGAAAGGATTTTCCCCCCCTTTGGACTTTCTTGCTTTCCAGTTTGCTCTGGCTTCCTGTAGAGCCTTCACCTAACTCCCCCAGATAAAGATGGTAGTAAGATCTACTTGGAAGATGCACAGGGATCGCCTGGCATAATCTTTAGGAATTGTTGTTATTACATGCCTTCGAGTCAGTTCCGACTCATAGTGACCCTGTATAGGGTTTCTGAGGAGTGGCTGGTGAGTTTGAAACGGCGACCTTGCGGTTCAAACCGACCTTAAAGTTGAATGCTTATCCTACAGCGCGCAGATGAGGAAGGGATGGGTCAGGGCCGAGCCTTAGGAAAGTGCTCCAGCTCTCTGGGCCACTGGACTGAACCCACAGACGTTTTTAAAATCAAGTCATAAAGACATTGGGTTATCGAAAAGCCATCATGCACACTAACTATCACAATGTGAAGCCTTTTTAATAGATCTCAACTTTGTAGCCTGCAGTCGTCAGTTCTGCTACTGACCTTCAACTTACAAAAGGCATCTTTTTTTTAATCTCTCTTCTTCTCTCTGAAGGATGTGGAAAACCTGACTAAAATTGCCTGGTCTGACATTTCCTGTGAGAACTCGCTCTGCTTGGAATACTGCGAAAACAATCTGTCTTAACAATTCAACCCAAATAAATTATCTTCCTGCAACGGGTGAAAAAACCATAATTGGGAATTGGGCCGCAGATCCAAGTCTCTCTCATCTGGGTCCATGATGACGAAGGTTGGACAAAGATAAAGATCGCCCAGTAAGGACAGATGAGGGGGGCTCGGGGGCGGGAGGACATTGATGGGCATTGCATCCTCCTGGAAAAACTATCGGGCCCAGGCTGTTTAGCCAGAGAGAAATACACCCTGTACTGCAGCCTCCCAGCCATTGTTCTTTTAGGTGGGGGGGTGGGGATGGTGTGTGATGATTTCTCGGCTTAACTATCTTTCATTATGAATCCCTCCCCACCACTGGCTTTGACACACGCCCTTGAAAAGAAGCATTCAGGACAAGATCCAAAATCAAGTCCAGCATTTCTCCTTCCTGTATATCTATTCCTTGAGTCCGAATGGATTCTGGAACATTCCAGGAACAGAGAAGAAATTTACCCGAGTCATGGGGAGGGTTCCTTCAGTGGCATAGAGGACAGAAACTCACACAGCTGCTAGAAACTGGACTTGATGTGCCCTTCCTTCAGGTGTCTCTCCTCTTCTTCCCCTTTGCTATTTGGCACAAGGTCTTGGCATACAGCTAGTATTTAAGGATGCTGCTTCTGGAAGCTGAGAAGTACTCCATACCTAGATTCACTTTGTCCATACGGAAGGGCTGGAAAGGCCGATCCAGAACATTTCGTCTAATCTTTAGTGCTTGGCATGAAGCAGAACAGTGAGTAAATTGGGAGGTGAATGGATGCCTATTACCCTTGGGCAGTATGCAAAGCTAGGCTTAGAACTTAAGGCTCTGGACTCTTGTCTTGGTGCATTTTATCCACTTCATTTTCTTGGACCCCAAACTATAAGAACAAGTTGTTCTTCCCTGAAGGGACAGATACCCTCAGGACACAGTGGCTCTCCGTATCTGTATTTCCTTGCCCTTCTCTTGGAGTCCCTAAATGGTTAACAGGCTCAATGGCTTACATAGGATTTTGAGCTTTGTGTCCACCCAGAGGTACCTCAGAACAAAGGTCTGGTGATCCACTTGGGACAAACCAGCCAGGGAAGCTCAGTAGAGCGCAGTTCTACTCAGACACACATTGGTCTACTGGCCCTTCTCCCAGGCTGAACTTTTCTAAGTGTGGCCAGCCTCAGCTCCACAAGGTGGCTGGTGCAAAGGCAGTGAAAAAGGGAAGAGAGGTGACATCACTCCAGGGAAAAGAAAAAAAAAACAAAATTCTTGATGGAAAAGTGGTCTTTACAAAGCATGTCTCTGGGACATTGCCAAATTCACTAAATAACGCTCCTTTCACCTCAGATATGCAGTTCATCAGGCAAAGCATCCCTAGTCTGGGATCTTCCTTCATGCTGGTCTTGCTACCTCTCCTTTCCCCGCCCTTTCCCCCTCCCCCCAGCATATGGCTGCCTGGCCGAGACCAATGATCGTCCTGGTGAGGCTGATGGCCAAGGCCAATACTAAAGACAAGACAAAGTGCCAGGTCCACCCTATGAAGGAGACCCAGGTTACAGACCCTATTGGCTGAGATCTCCAGCAACTAAGAGCCCAGGATGGAAGAATGCCCATCCAGCTTTGGTTCTGTCCCTGGGAGTCTAAAATCATATTGGGAGTCAGACCATCAGAACTTCTTCTACAGAGGAAGTCACTAGGTGGTTTCAAACTGCCAAACTTGAGGTTAATAGGCAAGCACAAACCGTTTGCACCAGCCAGGTGCCTTTTTTCTTTTAAGAGTCCAAATTGTGTACATATCAGACCCTGAAAGTCTGAGTCTGATTCTGAACCTCAGGTTGGTCCCCCAGTTTCATTTTTATGTGTTTTACTGGTCCAGGAACTCCCATAGTCCCACCGACTGCACGAGATGGATGACCCAAGGTGTCCTCCCAGCTTGGACAGTCTGTCATGCCAAGACAGACTCCTGAAGCTGCTCTTCCTTCCACCTCACCCGGCCCCGCAGTGAAAAAGGAATTTTCAGGAACATTTGACTTACTCCAAGACACAGAGGACTCATTGTTTCTGGGTATTTCTTAGGGGGGGGAAAGAGAAAGAAAGGAACGCATTTTAAACCCAAGTTAACTTTGTAGACTTGGAGCACTCTGCCATACACAAAAAACCAGAGCGTGGTGGAATTTCCTAGGGTGAGCCAGCCCCAACTCGGAACAGCACACCCTGGGCTAAACTTAGATATGCAACTTCCCTAGGCAACATCCCCGTGCCTCTCTTGGGGGCTGTTTTCATCTGAAATGGGGTCTGAGGTCCTTGGGTACTAGAGTGAGGAATCCATGCCTCTCTGTCCCTCTGGAATTTCCAGCCTCCTGCTTCTAAGGAGGATTCTGAGTGAACAGCACAGGTGGCTGACGGGCAGGAATTGGGCAGGTGGGCGTCTTCCTTGAGGCAACTGGAACCCTGCTGCTAATACACCCACTCAAAGGGGGAGCCTGGGTTTAAACTTTCTAGGACCCCCAAAGAAGAGGGAGCCCATGGCCCATTTCAGGCAAGAGTCAGGATGTGGGGATGTTAAAGGTTAGCACAGGACAGGTTTCCCCTCCCAGATCTTTGTTGTCAGGTGCCATCTAGTCGATTTCGACTCATTGTTGTTAAGTGCCATTGAGTTGATTCCAACCCATAGCGACCCTGTATAGGATTTTCAAGGAGCACCTGGTGAGCTTGAGCCACCGACCTTGCAGTTCAAACGACTTTGCAGTCTGACGCATTAGGCCACAGCGCCATACCAGGACCCCATTTTGACTCGTAGCAAACCTGAATAGGGTTTCCAAGGAGCAGCGGGTGGGTTTGAACCGCCAACCTTGCAGTCCAGTTGCTAATCCTATGGTACCACACCAGGACTCCTCCCAGATTCATAAGTGGTAACAAAATTGTATGTGAGTTTGTAAGAGAAGCAGGAAATCAAAGCTGTACAATCTCTTTTCTCCTTATTAGTGAAACTTGTACAGATGCGGAATGAAGGCTTCCCTGGTTCTAATAACTCAGGCATGAGGCAAAAAGTACACCCCCTTCAAAGTCCAATCTTTACTTGTCCAGGTTGCACCCTTCTACCTTCACCTCCTTCTCCCCTTTCTGGACCCCCTGCACTCCTCCCCACCCCAACCCTTAGACCTACAGGGACCTGTGGGCGAGAGATGGCCCTGGTGGCACGGCCAACAGGAAGAGCTCTGACCAAAAGTATCTGGAACCATTTCCAGAACAAATATGAAACGACCTGAGGCATCTGGACCCACTTTAGGCAGTCTCCTGTTGGAAATGTCACGCTGGGTCTCACCCTGTGGATGTAATGAAAGGATTTGGGACTTCCAGAAAAGGTCCGGAGCATAGAGAGAGGAACGAAGCAGCAAGTTTGTGGTGGCCACCAAGGACTTGTGCTAGGGGGTGTAGTTAATGGACATGGTAAGGGAGGGAACCGCTGCCCAGCTACCATCAGGAAAACATGAAAAAGAGGCTGCTTTTTTCAGCATCAGGAAAAGAATTTTAAGCTATTTTTTCTGTACGATTCCTAGGTGGCATAATGGGTTAAGTATCCAGTTACTAAACAAAAGGCTGGTAATTCAAGTCCACCTAGTGGCACCTGGAAAGAAAAAACATGGCAATCTACGTCCAAAAAGGAATACCCATTAAAGCCAGAGTCCTTGTTGAAGCTCTTAGATCTCTGCCTCTGTTACGTGTACCCTGATGGAGCTATTTTCTTTAAAAAAGAATACAACAGTGTGATGTTTTTATTAAATATTAGATAAGGTATAGAGCAGAATCCTGGTGTGCTGCTGTGGGCTATGGCACTGAACTGCAAGGTTGGTTTGAACCCAAGGTCAGTGGTTCAAGCTCACCAGCTGCTCCTCGGAAATACTATACAGGATTGCTATGAGTCAGAACGGACTCAACGGCACTTAACAACAACAACAACAGGCTGTGGAGAAGGTCTACTCTGCACACATGGGGTCACCATGAATCAGAACCAACTCAGGGGCAACTGGTTTCATTCTTTGGGCTTGTGGAGGGTGTTCTGTAGCACCCACTGAGTCCTTAGAACTCTAGGTTTGAAGATATCCACATACCAGTAAAGGACTACCATGCTTAGCACTGCCATCAGCCATGATGGGGTGCTCCCCCAGTGTTTCTTGGGTGAACCTTATGTTTTGTAGCATCACCCCACCCAGATGCCAGTATCTAATGGCATACCTTGTTATTTGCTTTTACAATCCTTACCAAGAGACATGGGGTAGAGTCTGTCATCTACGTGTTTTTCCTATTTTTCCCATGGGTCTTGGATTTTTTTCTTTTTATTAAAAAAAAAGTGCAACCTACTAGAACATTAAAAGAATACAATGAACTCCACTACTCCGTTCACTGCAAGTGTCAAATTGTTAACATGTTACTCTATTCGCTTTTTCTTTTGTCACTCTCTTTAAACACACACAATTCGGGGTGGGGGGGAGGAGTTTGGGCTGAAATATGAAAGCAGGTTTCAGACATCATGGCACTTCATTCCTAAATACTTCAGCCAGTATCTGCTGCGAGCCAGAGTCTCCTATATAATCCCTGTGGGGTTTATTTGTTGACACCACTTTTTAAAGCCAGGATTCTTCTTTAGGATCTCCCAGATCTCTGCATTTAAGGGTACCCTGATGGAGTTATTTTCCTTAGAAAAGAAGGTATCAGTTGCAATGTCTTCATTAAATATTAAATGGGCTAGCTTTGCTTGTGTGTGGATTTTTTTTTTAATCTCAAATGGATGCTTTTTCTTCTTCTTTGAATATATTCCTAGGTGTATAGGCTTTTAAGGCTGGCTGATAGGCCACGTCTAGGCTAGAAAATGACTTGTTAAGGAGCTGAGGGAGCTGGGAGAAGACTGAGGTGTGGACATCTGTATGTGAGCAGAGTCCCCCGGCCATTCTTCAGGTTGACTTCTATACACCTCTCAAATGCCCTCACAGGTTCGTTTATCTGTTAAGGTGCCCTGGTGGCACTATGGGTTAAACAGTGGGCTAACTGCAAGGTCAGCAGTTCAAACCCACCAGCCACTCTGCAAGAGAAAGATGAGTTACCGTCTCCAAAACCTTATGAAGCAATTCTACAACTGTCTTACAGGGTCGCTCTGAGCCGGAACCAATGGGATGGTAGTAGATCTAGAGGCTTCTGGGACATGAGTGTCCAACATGTCATTGCTGCATGGGAGGTCGACTTGAAATAATGGAGGAGACTCTAGTTTCCCAAGGCCCCAAACCAACCCCACTGTCACCAAGTCATATAGGGTTCCCAAGACTGAAAATCATTATGGGAGCAGCCCCTTCATCTTTCTCCCAATGAGCAGCTGGTGAGTTTGAACCACCGACCTTGTAGTTAGCAGCCCAGGGCATACCCTACAGCGACACTAGAGCTCCAAGACCAGAGTCTTCCAAAACAGCCCCCAGGCCTTGGAGGGGGGCAGACTACTAGGTTTTGGTTTCTATCAATAACTATTTTTGTTTGCGTGATGTTTTTTCTTATTAAAAGGATATTTTATCTGAAGCTAGAAAGCCTAAGCAAAGTGAAACTGGGACCAAAGGAAGCCACGCCATCAACTATAAACTTGTCACCGTCCTCTCAGAAACTTAACTTCTCTGTACTCTTTTAAAGATCCTGGTTAACACCTTAAGGATCTCTGGCAGCATGGTGGTTATGAGTCAGGCTGCCAACCTCAAGGTCAGCAGTTCGAAACTACTAGCCATTCCATGGGAGTAAGAGAAGGCTTTCTGCTCCTGTAAAGATTTACAGCCTCGCAAAACCTATGCAGGGTCACTGAGTCAGAACCGACTCCACAGCACACCACCACTACGTCATACTCATTATTGCATTCGTTGCTTAGTGGAATTTTATAAAGTAGGTATTATCATCCCATTTTATAAATGAAGAAAGTAAGCCACAAAGAGGTTAATTTTTTTTTTTTCTTTTTGTCCAAGGTCACCCGGTTAGCATATGGTCAAGCTGGGATGTGAAACCCAATTTGTCTACTTGTAAAGCTCAGGACCTTTCAACCTGTCCATGAGAACAGTGACATGATATGTTAAAGATGGAGAGCCCAATTTTAGTCTCAAGATACAGTGTTTCCCAAATAGCAGTTCTCAATAACTGGATGAAGCAAAGCTTTGTTTAATTGAAAGTCATTTCAAATAACTCAAAAACTGTTGAGCAGAACTGACTTTCACTGAGGATTCACAAGGCTTTCTGGAGACTTGTTATGCCCTGGACCCATCATCATGGACATCAGCTGTCATTATGCTGACGGAAAAGGAGTCTGGTTATTGTGGCTCTACCCCGTCCCTGTCCCCACCCAAGCACGGACTCCCAGGTTTCTGTGAATGATTTAGTTCTCCTCTTTGCTGGCTCCCAGCCCTTGCCTGACAAACATGCTCACATCTCTCCCATTCTAAAAAAAAAAAAAATCTATTCTTTAACACTCTACCCTTTTGAGTTACCATCCAGTCCCTAGACTCCCTGTCACCTTGCAACTTTTAAAGTGCCCATGTTGTATGTGCGTGTCCTTACCTCTCACCTACCTACTCCTCAGCTCACTACTGTTCACCTTCTGCCCCTGAACAAACACCAGCTGCCATCATTGGACTCCAACTCATGATGGCCCCATGTGTGTCACAGGAGGAGTGTTCTCCATAGGGTTGTCAATGGCTGATTTTTTGGAAGTGAATTACCAGAACTTTCTTCCAAATCACCTCTGGATCTACTCAAACCTCTAACCTTTTGGTTAGCAGCCGAGGGTGTTAACAGTTGCACTGCCCAAGGACACCAGATTCTGCCCCTAATAAAGCTATAAAAAACTCCAAAGTCACACAGGAACCCACATCACCAAACTCAGTACATTTCCAGTCTCACCTAAGAGGATCCAAAATTGACAACCCCTCACTTCCTTGGAACTCTTCTCCCCTCACCTGGAGTGAGACTGGACAACTCCTTTCTACCCCACACCAAAATTGTGGGTCTCTCCCTGTAGGATTCTCGCCTAAGGAGCTCTGGTAGCATAGTGCTTACGAATCGGGCTGTTATCCTCAAGGTTAGCAGTTCGAAACTACCAGCTGTTCCACGGGAGAAAGATGAAGATTTCTGCTCCCATAAAGATTTGCAGCCTCGGAAACCCTGTGTAGGGTCACTATGAGTCGGAACCGACTCCACGGTACAACAACAACAACCCTGTAGGATTCTAGCCTAGGTGCCTTTATCATTCGCCTTTGGTAATGTCTACCTCTCCAAGGATGTCAGCTTTTGGTCCATGCCAAGACCTCCCAAACACCCCTCTCCACCTTCCATCTGGCATTTCTCAGGACCTGCATTTCTGCCTCACTTCTGACTTTGGAAACAGAAGCTCAACTGAACATTTCCAGAAACAGACTTCTCATGGTCTTCTGATCCAACCAGGGGACCCCCTTTAGGTTCTACTTTCTGCTAACTCATCCCCATTCCTCTCTCCCCACCAACCCCTAAATTCTCCCATACTTCTGACCCACAACCTCCTTAAACACCATTATGGATTGAATAGTGCCCTCCCTTCCCTCAAAAAAACAAAATATGTGTTGGAATCCTAACCCCTCTGCCTGTGGATGGAATCTCATTTGGAAATAGGAGTTTTCTGCGGAAATGTTAATGAGGTCATTTCAGTGTAGGGTGTGTCTTAAACCTAATCACTTTCAAGATATACAAAGAGCAGATTAGACACAGAGACCAGCAAGCAAATGGAGGGGAAATAGATGCCGGATAGAGATCTTCTCCAAGGAACAGAGGAATGCCAGGGACAAGGACCCTCCCCCAGAGTGGACAGGCCTTCCCCCGCAAGCCTGAATTCAGACTTCTAATCTAAATGGAGTCCTGGTGTGGTGCTGTGGCTTAATGTGCTGGACTGCAAGGCTGGTTTGAATCGCAAGGTTGGAGGTTCAAGTTCACCAGCCGCTCCTTGGAAACCCTATACAGGGTCACTGTGAGTCAGAACTGACTAGATGGCACACAACAACAATAACAATCTAAATTGTGAAAAACTAGATTCCTGTGTGTTAAAGCTACCCACTAGTGGTATTTCTGGTGCAACAGCACTAAGAAACTCAGACACACGCCAAGTCCTCTGGATTCTCCTTGTTGGGGTTCTCTGGACCTCACTCCCCTAGCACAGCCAGGTCACCTCCTTTCTGGCTCTGGTTTTGATGACCATCTGTCTTCTAGGTGAATCCCTGCTGTGGTCGCCTTGCTCAGTCCCACAATACACCTGGGTCTATCATTCCAAAGCACAGCTCTAACTGGTTAAATAATTACAACCATGTAACCAAAAACGCCAAAGACCTTGCTCTTCCTCTCTAGTGCTTAGGGAAGAAACTTGTAGCTCGTTAGCCTGGTATTTGCAGTGTTTACCTAGTTAGTTCCTTCAGTCTCATGTCCTCCTGGCCCCTACTCATCCCCTGTGCTCCAGCTACATAGACACCTCCCCAGACTCAGCAAACATCCGGCCACTTCTTTGTCTCTGTTCACACAGTCTCCTTGCTTTCATTCTCGGGACAGTCAGACAGACCCTCCGAGTCCTAGCTAATGTCAGCTCCTCAGCTGTCCTTCCCCAGGAAGGGAGCTGAGAATAGTGATTACGACTGAGGCCCCTAGAGCCAGACAGCCTGCTTGGAGCAGAGCCTGGCTGCTCCAAGTACAAGCTACTTGGCCCCCCATACCTCAGTCTCTCCGTGTAAAATACGGTAACTAGGCCTCACAGTGTGGCTGTGACAATGAAATGGGATAATGATCGTGCCTTGAGGCCTGTCCAGGAGTGGCTGCTCAAAGGCGACAGTTTCACCTCTCTGAAACAATGCAGACATGACTCCATGGCCCTCTGCCCAAGACCCTGGTCCCTCTCGGCCTCATTATTGATATTATTATTATCCCGCAATATACTTACATGTCTGATTGTCACAGGCTCGCCTTCACCATCTCTTTCCCCAACACCATTCGAACAAGCCTCCATGTATATGAGGGGGCTTCACAAACTTAGTGGAGAGAAAAAATAAATGGAATCAAAAGATAATGGAATTTTTCCACAAGCTTTTTGGAAGCCCCCTCATATTTGTGGAATTTAATCAAATAAAAGAATATGTATCTAGAAGGAGATCAAAAACTGTTTATTCTACTGGGAAAAGGCACCACTTCTAAAGGACCCATGACCACAAAACTGGCCTCGACAGGAAATGGAAAAAATCTCATGACTTTAGTAACTTCTTGTGTAATGAGCCGAGAAAACAAAGTCGAATATTCTGGAATGAAGCAAAAACACACGGACTCTGGTTATACAGGAAACCCTGGCCGGTCATCTTTGTGATTTGAAGAACTATACCCAAAATGCCCCGACAAAACTTGGCATGAAAGGCCATCTTTCCAAGGTGGGGCAGGGCCTGAGAGTGAGGCAGAGCAGCATTCTAAGCCGCAGCCACATTCAGTAAAGCCAGCTGGGAGCCCCCGAGGGAAGGGTCCCACACTCCAGTGTGATGGAATGGGATTGGCCAGCAGGTCTTGCCTACCCCAGCCTCCACGGAGTGCAGCCAATCAGAGTTCTACTCAGAATGAGAACAAGGATACTCATCTTTGCCCTAAAGCAATAGTTTTTTTCCCAAACCGTAGGGGAAAATATAAGCTTAGACTCTTCCTCCATAAGCTACCATAAATGCATGTGATGCAAACGCCCTGACAAAGGCGGTAGACCCCAATGCAGATGCCAGAAAAGAGGGCTGAGGGAGAGTGAGAACGCTGCTTCAGTCTGTAGGGATATCCCAGGAGCATCAGCTAATTTTTCTCAAACACATTTCAGGCCAAGATGAAGGTGAAGGGTAATGAGTACGCTGTTGTAGGCACAGCAGTGTAGCTATAGCTAGTCCTCCAATCGGGCTATTCAAACCCTCCTCAGTGTTCACAGTTCAGCCGGCTCTGCCTTATCTGGTAACTGCCCTCTCTTCTACAGTCTTGTCATTATTAGCTACCATTGAGTCGGACCCTAATTTCATGGTGGCCCCACGCACAACAGAATGAAACACTGCCCAGTCCTGCGCCATCCCATGATCCCATTGTACAAGTCTCATTGTAGATTACCAGGCCTTTTTTCCTAGCTAAGATCCATCTGGTCCAGGACCAGAGACTGCCTGGTATTTTTAGGTGATTTTTCCTGTTTGCTAAGAATGGAAAAAAGACCTCATATTTCACATCCCTCCAAATTCACTGCTGTTGAGTAGCTTCCTACTTCCAATGACTCTACAGGACAGAGTTTGTGGAGGGTTTTTGAGGCTGAAAATCTTCACCAGAGGTTAATGGGTTTAAACCACTAACCTTGCAGTTAGCAGCCAAAAGCTTTACCCACTGGGCCACCAGCATCTTTTTCAACCTCTTGTAAAGCCAATTAATTCAGTTCCACTATCCTTTATTGGAATAGTTCTGAGAACATCTAAAGAAGGCAGGGTTATAGACAACTTACCCCCAAACTCAAGCAGCTGACAGCCAAGCAAGAGAAACAAGACAGTGTCAGCTCATTCCAATGTGCCATGAGCGGTACAAGAAGACAGAATCGAATCCAGGCTTACTGAACAAGACAACACTCAAGATGACTTAAGAATACTCAAAACTCAAGATGACGTGTACATGCAGAATACTCAACACTCAAGCTGACTTGTACGTGCAGAATACTCAACACTCAAGCTGACTTGTACATGCAGAATCTCAACACTCAAGATGACTTGTACATAAAGAATACTCAAAACTCAAGATGACGTGTACATGAAGAATATAGTTTGGATTAATTGGTTGGTTGGTTGGTTGGTTGGTTGGTTGGTTGGTTGGTTGGTTGGTTGGTTGATTGGTTGGTTGACTGGCTGAATGGTTAGTTGGCTGGTCAGTTGGATGGTTGTTCTGTTGGATGGTTAGTTAGACAATTAGTTGGTTAAATGAATGTATGAGAAAAAACATGAGTGGCTGAATGAATGAATGTAATAAGCAAACTTGAGGATAAAGTTATAATTGTCCCAATTCTATTAAAGATCATCTATTTACATTTCACACCACTGTCCTAGTCAGATCAGCATGATCTTCTCTCCCTTTCTCCTTACCACAAGCATTCCCTCCCTCATTTAGTCAATATTTACTGCCAGGCCCAGGGATATTGGTGGGAAAAGATAGATAAATAAGGTTCAAGTCCAGTTCCTGGAAGTAAAGATGGGGTATCGAATCCTTATACTATTTGAGGGCTGCTGTTTGTGATACCAAGGGAACAGAAAAGAAATAGCCAGACTGTGTTCACTGGGGCCAGAATTAGGATAAGACAAGCAACGCACCTACAGTGCAAAATTTAAGGAGGCCCTCACTCTCATATTCAAGCTGGTGCCTACATTGCACTTGAACGATTTTAAGATGGAGTGCCTCCTGAAGAGGAGCAATTCTTTCATTCTAAATGCCTGACAGTCCAGGGTTTTGTGTTGCACTCTACAGGAGCCTCCACCTTCATTTTGGGGTTTGAGGGCCAGAGACTTGGGAAGACAGCTCAAAGATCATCTCAGAGTAAGAACAAAAGTATCCAAGAAAGAAGAAACTTCCTAATATCTCCTTACTCTCCCATTCATCTCGCAAAATTATCAGTGAACCTCAACATCTTCCCTCTTCAGAACATCCTCCCAGCATACACCCCAGGACTCAAGAGTTAGGGCCCAAACCCAATTCCAGCTGCTAGAAACCCTGGAGCACAAATAGAACTGCCCCATAGGGTTTCCAAGGCGGCCTCATCTGTCCTCCCTAGAGCAGCTAGTGGGTTCTAGATGCCAATCTTTCAGTAAGCAGCCCAATGCTTAACCTGCCACGCCCAGGCAGGGTTACGGATGGATCTCAAACTACCTGCCACAAGTGAATGGGTGCCATCACTGACTCTTCCAGGGAGAGATGTGTGTACTCACTCGTAGCCAGACTTTCTTGGTCTCAAAAGAAATCTGAGGTTCCCAGGAAGTGTCTTTCCCCTGAAAGATGAATTAGATCAAAGACTTGGAAACCCTGGTCCTAAAGATACCAAACTCAACTCACTTCCATTGAGTGGATTCCGATCCATAGTAACCTTGTATAGGATTCCCAAGGCTGTAACTCTTTAGAGAAGCAGAAAGGCTTATCTTTCTCCCACAGACTGGCTGGTGGGTTTGAACTGCTGACCTGTGGCTAGTAGTCCAGTGCTGATCCTACAGCACCACTCAGACTCCCTTAAAGGTACCTGGGAGATATAATTATCCAGCATGGATAGGGGGTCCCTGACCCCATTCCTGGGGGGTCTCTGAGTAACCCATAATATGCATGGAAACAATTTCTCAAATTTCGTCTCCTGTGTCTGCTGGGAGTGGGGTAGAAGGTAACATTCAGAGAGGGAGAGGAGTGGGTCTCACACCAGTGGGCTGGGGCACACATGGAGGGTCACATGTGGCCACCGAGATAAGAGGTCCCCAAAGTCAGTTATGAGAGTGAGGCTGGATTGACTACAGCAGGCAAAGGAATTAGCATCAGGACCCCAGCAGGGGAACAGGGGCAAAGAGAAGCAACCTGGAGTTGTATGTGTCTCCAGAGTCAGCCAATTCTGAACCTCGGCAGTCTGACACCAAGTCCAAATAATGCTGAAAGACAACTTGAAATGGAAATTCTGCCCACTACTCGTCTCATGTGGTACAGATGCTCACAGGCTCAGAATGCCCAGATGTGGAGAAGAACCAATAAACCACAAATGTCACATCCTCCACTAAGTCTCCACCAAGTCAAGATGGACAGACACAGATAGGTATGGGTGCATGTAGCTTCCTCCTGTCCCACACCAGGACTCAAATACACCACTGGTAAACACATAATTTGAGTCCTGGTGTAGCACTAAGGATTAATGCACTGGACTATAAAGTCGGCTTAAACCGAAAGGTCAGAGGTTCAAACTCACCACATGCTCCTTAGAAACCTTATACAGGGTCAATATGGGTCAGAACCGGGTCAACAGCACTTAATAACAACCAAGAAAAACATGATTGAAGCATAACAGGAGCAGACAAGTCGCTGGTACCCAGGATTGATGAAGGTCTGCTGCCACCTACTGTCCACTCTCAGGAAAAGACCCGAAAAGCTTTCGGATAACCCTAAAGTCAGAGAAGCTAAATCCGTGGAGGGCTGAATCCCTGCAGACTGAATCCCTGCAGACTGAATCCCTGCAGACTGAATCCCTGCAGAACTCACAGCAGCTTGATCTATCCCTGTAGCTGTGAGGAGACTCCGCAGTCACTCCTGGCTCACTAGGCTCACTTTGTGTGATCCCATACAGTGCTAACTGCTCCCTGATAGCACGACTCCTGTTAGAGCCACAGTTGAGTTTCCAATTACAGAGCCTCATGGTGGGCACTGGGCAGCATCCACAGTTCCCAGGAGGGCCTGGGTAACAGCGAGGGCTCAAGGACACCTCCTGTCTCATTGCTCAGTTGTGAAGCCAATGATGGACCACAGGTGCCACAGTGGGAGAGGCTGCCTGTGGCTCTGGAATGAGCCTTTCCAGACTTCCCATCCAGCATCTGTCTCCTCACATGTGAATGAGCCCGGCTTTGCCTACCTCAAGGGGCACCACATGTGTATCCATGAATAGGCTCTGGAGCTGAGTTTTACTATACAGTGGGCTCCTGCAACAGGAGCTACTTCAGTGGGAAATACTGGTGCCACCCCATCCCTTTGGTAGACTGCACCATCCCTAGCTGTGAATGTGGCTGTGACCAGCTCACAGCTGTGCCCTTCCCCAGAGACCTGCCCTTAGCCAAACAGGAAGCCAACAGGCACACCATCCCATGCGGCGCAGCTCGTAGGCAGTGACTGACTGACCAAGGGGAACAAAAAAACCAGCCCGTCTTAAAGGAGGGATCAACTCTGGTGCAATCCATGCTCCAGATATCCTGATGGAAACCTGCAAGATCCCACATCCTGACTCTGCTCCTTCCTGCCTGTTCTGCTTCCCTTCTTTTCTCCTCAGAGCACACTCCCAATATGTGTGTACACCGGCATCCCTATCCCAGGCTCTGCTTCTAGAGCGCCAGTTCTCCAGCCTCCACACCCTCAGTTTATCCAGAAAACTTGTTAAAACACAGATTGCTGGGCTTCACCTGCCCCACACCTCCTAGGTTCCCTCGGGTTTAGAAGATCTGAAAATGTGTGTTTTTAACAAGTTCCCAGGTGACGCTGATGCTGCTGGTACAAGGTGACAGTTTGTGAACTACTGCTCTTCAGAACTTGACCTAAAATACAAATGACTCAACAAGTAATCGGCTAAGGGTTGGGTAACAGCAGGACTTATAACCCCTCAGCAGACAGCCTGTTCTTCCCACCCCAAACACTGCAGCCACACAGCTCTCCAGCAACAGACCCTTGTCCTCTGGGCTGGGGGTGACTCCACGCTGCTGTACACTAAATTATGTTACGATATACCTATAGGAGCTCACAAGGACCCATGATCCAGAAGGGAGTCCAAAAGCACAGGGCAACAGTTGATGTATTCATCTTTTACATCCTTTACATGATACACCTCAGGAGTCAGCTAAGTGGACCAGGGTTCTTGAATCAGAAAGGGTGTGGACATGGCCAAGTCCACACATAGACTGTAGTGGGGGGAATCTCTGAAATGGAGGAGTTCCTAAGGAGGGGGTCCATCCAACCCTTCACTTGCAGACAGGAGCACAGAGGCCCAGCAAAGGCTGGAACCTGACCAAGGCAGAAATTCTACCAGCAAAATAGAGGAAAAACAAGCATTCAACTCAAAGGCAAGGCAGGGGGTTGCTTTCGCTGTCATCAAGAGCCTGGCTGTGAACGAACCTATTAATTTGGGCTCCGGTAATAGCTCTCGTTTGAGAAACAAATTCTTAATAGCTTCAATAAGACCCTGGGGCCAGAAGAGAATGTTCCTGTCATGACACCAGCAATGGGGACCCAAAATGAAAACTACAGGATACTTTACTGCTCTCGTTGTGAATTCCAAGTACATGATCCTGGTCAACAGTTCACAGGGAGGCAGTCAACAAAGCAATCCCTCCGGCCTGATAGATAATGTCCTGACTGATGAGAGACCTGGGCCATGACCAGATATGACCATGGCCTAAACTTACTTCTCCACTAGGCAACCCCCTTCTTCCAGTGAGCAACCAAACACTGTATACAAATACATATACAACCTCCCAAATACATATACATGATCCAGCCCATTTCTCACTACCTCCATGGCCACCTTCTTAACCTAAGCCCCCATCAGCAATCTCTAGAGATTTTCACACTATTGCAATTGCTTCCTAACTGGCCTACCTGTGTCCACCCATGCCTCCTTCAGCATATTCTCAACTCAGGGAACAGAGAATCCTTTTGAAAACTTGAGTCAGCCCCTTCTAAGACTGACACTCAAAGGGAACACATGAGCAGAGATGTAAACTTGCTGGCGACCACATTGGTCTACTGGTGAGTGAAAAAGGGGGAAATGCAGCAACGAAGAAATGGGCTGAGTTCAACCACATTCCATAGACTCCCGTTGACCTGGAGATAAGAGAGAGAAAAGGAAGGGCTGGTTGGTCCAAAGTGTGGTGAGACCTGGGGACACCTGAGCCCATGGACAAGG
>NW_006408524.1:20502833-20514953 GCF_000296735.1 Chrysochloris asiatica
TGGCCAGGAGGCAGACTTGCAGAATGTGCATTTTGGTGGTGTAATTTATTATATATGTGTGAGTGTTTAAAGAAAAAAGTTAAAATGAATAGAGAGAAATACTGTTAACTGATGGTACACGTAGGGGATTATCATCATTGTAAGGAAAAAGGTGTATGATTTGTTGAATGTAAAACTGATGATCTGCCCTGTAAACTTTCACTCAATGCACAATAAAAAGAAAAAGGAACACAGTGCTAATAAATCCAACAGCATAGGAGCATATCAAAGGCATTATGCTAGAGATAGACATTTATATAGCAAAGACTCTGTTTCCTTTTGATTGTAGAAAAAGTAAGCTATAAGGATAGAAAGCAAACAGTGGTTGCCAAAGGACTGGAGAGCTGAAGGAAGGGAAGCAAAGGGACTCAAGAGAACTTTGTGGAGTGACAAAAATGTTCTGTATCATGACTGATGTGTTGTCTAAATCCAGACAAAACCCACGGCTTGAGAGCATTCTGACCCATACACTTGTCCAAACACATTGAATGTATATTTAGTTTGCTGAATATTGTTGTATGTAAATTGCACATCAATAAATCTTCTAAAAAATGTAAAGAAAAAAACAAAACAAAAAAACTTGAGTCAGGTCATGTCACACCTCTGCTGAACATCCAAAGGTACCCACATCTCCTAGAGTCTAAGCCGGTCCTCTCAGCAGCCTCTTATTAGACAAGGCCCTCTATCCCCTTCTTCCATTCTCCTTCTCATTCATTCCTGCCTCCGATCAGGCAACGTCCTCCCCGCTCAGGGCAGATATGCCTGTTCTCTCTCTGCATTTGCTCTCAGGGACCAAAGGGCTTGTTCTCTGTCTTCCTTTTCGCTCCTCTCAAGTGTTACCGTCTCAGAAAGGTTTTCCCTGGCTTCTCTTGTACAATATAGCAACCCCACTCCCAGGCCTCCCGATTCCCTTCCCCTGGTTTATTATTCCTCACAGCACTTCTCCACCACTGGCATGTTACATACGCCTGTTACTTGCTTTTCATTGTTGCTGCGGGCTGCCCGTTCCCATTAGCCATGAAAGTTCCAAGAAGACAAGGATTTGGTCTGCTCTGCTCATGTTGAATTCTCATGGCTAGAACTGTGTGTGACATAGTAGGCCCCTAGAGGCAGGGTGCTGGTCAAGATTAACAGCAGACCTGAGGACTCCTGACGTGGCGCTGCAGGATCAGCACGGGATTGTAAACCACAAGGTTGGTAGTTCAAACCCACCAGCTGCTCCTCAGAAACCCTATATAGGGTCGCTATGAGTCAGAACTGAATTAACAACAGCACTTAACAACAACAACAACTCTGTGGAGGAACGCCCTGATAGTAGTGGCCAATTCCCTGCCATGACCAATGGGCTCCAACAAGGAATGATGGTGAGCATGGCACAGGACCAGGGAGCATTTGGTTCTGCTGTACATAGGGCTGTTAGGAGTTGGAACCAAATCAACGCACCTAACAACACGCCCAATAATAAGGCAGTTCCATGCTGTCACATAGGGTCGCGATGAGTCAGAATGGACACCGCAGTAACTGACAATAACAACGTGATGTCCCTGAATGTGGTTGAGTCAGTTTGACCCGGTTCCAGTACACTGCTGGTATTCACTAAATAATTGTTGAATAGACTGATTGAATATGTGAGTATGTCTAGGAATGGAAATGTTCTTTCTTGAGAACATGGTGCCAAAAACTCAGGGTCTACGATTGTGTCTCGCAAACCCAGAGAATTACTGCTACCTGAAGAGCAGGACCCCAGAAGCTGGTTAGGAAGAGCCTGAGAGGTTTTCAGGGAGCACAAAAAGAATAGTACCAACTTGAAGCCAGCCTAAAGCAATGGCTCAAAAAACGAGAAGGGTTTATGAAAGGAGTTTGCTACACCTGCCAGAGCTCAAGTGAGTCACTTCCTGTCTGCTCTCAGGGGCTGCTTTCTCGTCTGCCAGATGAAAGGCTTGGATCTTAATCTTTCCAGTCCTGACAGTCTATGAATATGAGGGTAAGACTTTAACTTGGGATCTACAAAAGCACTTATTCCACTCAGTATGCAATGTAAAATGTCTTATTTTTTTTAATCGAACTTTTTAGTACAAATTTAACTTCAATTCCATAAACTGGATCATACTTCCAAGTTGTAGAGTTGTATTCCCAGCAGAGGCTTATCTATGTTAAACAGCAAGCCCCTGTCCAAACATCTGACTCCCATTTTTTAAACAACTTTACCATAATATCAGCTCAAAATTACAAGTCAGACTCATTCATCTTTTACCTAACACACTATGGCACTACATGAAAATTACAACTGCAACTTCCTTGCTTTCACTGACGAAAACTGGTCTTTGATGTGTTCAACATCACTTTTTTCCCCCCTCTGTTTCTTCTCTTTCTACATTTGGCAGAACAAGATCACACAGTCTGCCTTGACCCACCGAGGCTCTCAAATCCAAACCTGCTAATCTTAACTGGCTAAGCTGGAGATGATCACGGAAACTGCTCAGTGGCGCCTCCTGCCTCACCTGAGGTACATCTCTGATTCTGGGAAAGCATCTTTGCCCCAGGTAAAATCAATTCATGATCATAAAGTTATCAGCTTCCCTGAGCTCATGGCATGCATCAAGGCCAAGCACCTCTGCCGTCAATCCTGTGACCATGTGACCGGAGGTTTGCCTGTTTCTCATCCCACACACAATGTACCTAAAAGAATCAGACTGATGGTTAGACAAAGAGAAGGAAATGCCTGGAGAAGGTGAAAACAATAAAAAATTGGGAGGAATTGATAAGATGAGAGACTGAGAGGATAGAAGGAAGATGAACATTTAACCAACTGTACAGAGAATAGAGTCTTGGGGTGGCGCTGTGGGTTAATATGCTAGACTGTAAAGTCGGTTTGAACCAAGGTTGGCGGATCAAGCTCACCAGTTGCTCCTAGGAAACCCTATACAGGGTCACTACAGGTCGGAACTGACTCGATGGCACTTAACAACAACAGAGAACAAAAGAAAAAAAAAAAAAGATTTAAAATACTGCAAGAACATCAACTCAAACAGATACATGTTTGAGTTGTATTCAATAGTGAAAGAGAGGAAACAATTTAAGTGCCATCCACAGATGGACGGATGACACAGTGTGGCACAGACACACACAACGGAATAATATTCAGCCATCAATAACGAGAAGGCTTCAAAGAGTTATTGGAAAAACTGGAAATAAAAGATAATGGCATTTTCCCATTAACTTTTTGAAGCCGGCCTCATAGAAATGAAAGCAGCCCTGGAGCCACCATGGGTTAAGCACCAGAATACTAACTGCAACATCAGTGGTTCAAATTTACCAGCTGCTTCTCAAGAGAACGAAAAGGCTGTCTGCTCCCATAAAGACTTAACATCTCGTAAACCCTAAGGGGCAGACAGATCTACTCTGCCCTATAGGATAAGTCAGAGTCAACTTGATGGCACTGAGCCATAGAAACCAAGTCCTGAGACATGCTGTCTTGGAAATGTTCTGCTGAGTGAAGGAAGTCAGACACAAAAAGACAAATAAAAAATGCTCTCACATACACGAAGTATCTAGAAAAGTTCATAAGTCGTTACCAGGGGCTGGCGGGAGACGGGTATGGGGTTACTGCTCCACAGATTCAGTGTCTCTGCTTGGAGTGACAAAAGAATTGTTAGAAATAGCAGTGCAACACCTCCAAGCAACTTTCAACTCTCACGAAGCGTCCCTCAGTGAGCCAGCACTGGTGACTTGCAAATGCAGCAGAATGACCTCTCCCATGCTCTTAGTCCCACAATGAACGTTTCTGTGCCATGTGTGGGTGAGAGAAAGATGCACAGATGTTTCGTGAAGGCCTGCTCTCAACACAGCAGTGATGTCAGAAGCATAGGGCGTGGACCATCACCCCTGACCTCTCGGGTCAGCCCAAGAGTGCCAACTCTTCTGAACAGTCAGGAGAGGAACCTAACCAAGACAGCCGTGACAAACTCAAGACCAACAGCCACAACCCCCACAATGGGAGCCCAGACGACATGTTTGCGGAGCATCTTCTGAGATCAAAGGACACAGGAGAGAAGTAAAACTAGAACCAGAGAGTAGTTCTTCAGTTCCTGATGTCACATCAGGAGTCTCAGAGTTAGAAGGGCCTGGCTACTCTGATACACGTGTCCCCTAACAGCTTAGCAGGTCCCATTCTGCACACACTGGTTTACAACTGCAGAGAAGGGGACAAGTACTGTTTTAAAGCGATCCCACCACCCCCCAAAAAATACTCCAACATCTGCCTCAGTGGATTATAAAGAACAGAAGAGGGAAAAGACACAGAACTTAGGAGGTGCCAAGCAGAAAGTGGTAGGTGAAAGAGACCCCCGAAAGATGTGCTGATGGTTGGTTGTTGTTGTTGTTCTTAAGTAGCGTGGAGTCGGTTCCGACCACAGTGACCCTGCAAAGGGTTTCCAAGGCTGCAAATCTTTAGGGGAGCAGAAAACCCCATCTTTCTCCTGCAGAACAGCTGGTAGTTTTGAACTGCTGACCTTGAGGTTAGCAGCCCGATTCGTAACCACTACGCTACCAGAGCTAGGTCAACTCTATAGAAGTCTGCTAACCACTCCCAGGTATACTTTACCTGGTAGGAGGAAGAGAGAGGTATAGAGGTTCCTTTACAGTACTCTCTTCCTATAAGACAAAATTTTTACCATCTTTCACGGGCTCTCAACTGACAACTGGGTTGTAAACAGCAGCACTAATTAACCTGTTTGGGTCATAAGAACACATAGCCGTGCCTCCTACGTGCCCTGGAACAGTAGGTATTCAGTAAATATCTGATGATAAAGTAGAGGGTCCAGAAGAATACTGGGAGTAAGACTCATAGACCAGCAGAGGGCATGCACTTAGAGATCACGGACCAGAGCTGGCATTCTATAGTCAGGGACCCAGAAATCCAAAGAAAAGGTGACCAAGCCAGAGTCAGTCAGTGAATGAGGCCTCCTTCTGTACGGGAGGTCACTTGTCTGCCCCAGAACCTGTGCCTGAGAATTCTCCCACTCATTAGGTTTGAGGCATTGCTCCCTGATCTAATACAAACATGCTCCAACATTGGTGGTCAATATGAGAGAAGCAAAGTAGAACTCAATGGAAAGAATTGCACTGGAAAGGATTTCTACTCAGGGAGACAGGTGAACTCATTCATTCATTATTCATGAGACTCTGGAGCTAACCTTCCTGAGTTTAAATCCCTGCTCTGCCTCTGTAAACTTGGGCAAGTAAAGGGACTTCTCTGAGTTGGTTTTCTCATCTGTAAGATAGCGATTAGAATAGTAGAGTCCTGGTGTGGTGCTGTAGGATAAGCCCTGGACTGAAAGGTTGGTTTGAACCATAAGGTTCGTGGTTCAAATACACCAGCTGCGCCTTGGAAATCCTAAACAGGGTTGCTATGAGTCAGAAGTGACTCAACAGCACTTAACAACAACAACATACCTCATAAATCTTTTATGAGGATTAAGAGTAAATTGACTTAAAATACTTAGAACAGGGTCTTGCTCATTAAGAGGCCAATGCCCATTCTTTCTTGATCTTGTTATTATTATTAGTAGGGGAAATATTAGACCAATAATCATTAATCAGTCACTACGCTGGTGTGACATTGTGGGTTAACCAAACAAAGTCGGTTAGGCAGTTCAAACTCACCCACTAGCCGTTCCTTGGAAACCTTATACAGGGTCGCTATGGCTCAGAACCAACTCGATGGCGCTTAACAACACCAACAACAATTCTAGGTGTGTAGTCCTAGTGTGGCACTTTGGTTTAATGCGCTGGACTGCAAGGTCGCTTTGAACCACAAGGTCGGCAATTCAAGTTCACCCGCCGCTCCTCGGAAACCCTATACAGGGATGTTAGGGGTCAGACTGATTCGACAGCATTTAACAACAACAAAACATTATAAATGCAGGAATTATAAAGGTCCTTGATCTCATAAACCTTATATTGTATTGTGGGGGAGACAAATAAAAGATAAGTAAATAAGTAAAATAATTTTAGGTAATGATAGGTACTGGGAAGACAACAAAACAAGGTGCAAGTGAGAAGCGGGGAGAACAGATCCTCAAAGAAAGCCACTCTGAGGACAGCCCTGGGATGATTTAGGGGAGGACCTCCACAGCAAGGGACCAGCCAACTCTTTTTCATGGAAGAAGAAGCTAGGTGTATGAGATGAACAGACAAAAAGACCTGTAGAAAATGTAAGACTATAAATAGCTATGTCAACACTAAAGGAAAGGGAAGAAAGTCTCTAGCCCTACCAGAATTTTAGGACATAAACTACAAAGCCATTGTTATAAAATAAAAAAAAAAGTATCTTAAAGTGGTTTGAAGTCCTGGTGTGGTGCTGTGGGTTAATGTACTGGACTGCAAGGGCAGTTTGAACCACAAGGTCAGCAGTGCAAGCTCACCAGCCACTCCTCAGAAAACCTATATAGGGTCGCTATGCATCGGAATGAACTCAATGGCACTTAACAACAAAGTGTGGTTTGGGGCAAACATGCACATAATGAATGGTACTAGCAAAGACTCCAATCAATGCAGACAGAACAGATTATAAAGCAGGTGGTGTTGGGGAAACTGTAAATGTAGAAAAATGAAAGTAAGTCATTCAACTCCAACAAATATAAAAGCTTGATATGAAAGCTAAAACTACAAATTTAATTAAAAATATAAAAAGAATGCCATTCAATAAAGGCAGGAAGTGACTGGCTTACAAGTTTTCAAGGGGGAGTTTAGTTTCAGAGTGTACGGGGGAAAGAAGAACTCCCACTAAATAGTTTTCATCTTGTCTAGACAAGTCTGGTGAAAGGAGATGGGGATAAGATTCTTACAATTCAAAAGTGAGTAATTGTTACCATAATGAATTGCGATTGTCACAACTGTAAAGGTAGAAGTTTTGTATCAAAAAGGGGGGAGTAGTTAATTTTACATTGCAGGAACAGAAGACCCTAGAATCATCAAAAAGGAGAAGAGCAGGAGCAGAATGTGGGACCCTAACTAGAGAAGCAGCGGCACCAGAGATGAGGATGGGGAGAGGTACAGGAGCTGAGGACTCCAGACTCACGGAAACAGAAAGGCTGTGTGCTGGTGGCCACGGGAGGAGGCAGGCTTGCAGAATGTGCCTTTTGGTTGGTTGTTTAAATGATTATATATTCCTGAGTGTTTTTGTGTACATTCTTCCCCTGCCCCCCAAAAAAACCAGAGGGAATAATAGAAGCAAATATTGTTGAATGATGATGCATGGAGGCGATTGTAATCATAACAATGAAATTTGATAGGATGAATATAAAACTGATGTTCTCCCCTGTAAACTATCACTCAATTCACACACACAAAAATAATAATGACGACGAAAAAAAAAAAAAAGGAAAAGAAAATCTTCCAAAATTAGATAGTAACAATAGAAGTACAACTCTATGAATATCCTAAAAACCACTGAATTTTTCACTTTAAAAGTTTGAATATTTTGGTATGTGGATTATATCTTATTAATAGTGTTATTTTAAAAAATAGTAATAAAATACATAATGCCATTGGAATCTAAGGGTAAGAAAAACATTGAGAAATTAAACTTCCAAAGTACAAATCATATGCAAAAACAATAGTTGTGCCAAAATTCAGAACTTTCTGTTCAACAAATGGCATAATGGACAGTTGTTAACAAATAACATATATTACAAAATCTAAAACTAAGAAATTACTACTTAAGCAAATTAAATCTTCTTTGGAGAAAGACAACATTAACCACAGCCATCAGCTGCTCCTCGGAAACCCTATACAGGGTTGCTATGGGTAGAAAACGACTCGACGGCATTTCACAACAACATACAGTTGATGGTGGTTGTGTACTGTGGAGTTAGTTACGACTCATAGCGACCCTGTATTGGGTTTCTGAGTTGTCAATCTTTCTGAGAGCAGAAAGCCCCAACTTTCTCCCTGGTGGACTTGAACAGCCAACAGTCCAATGCTTATCCCATAACTCCACAAGAGCTCCTTCAAGATGTTGTTGTTGTTAAGTGCCATTAAGTCAGTTCCAATCCTGTATAGGGTTTCCGAGGCATGGCTGGTGGGTTTGAACTGTGGACCTTGCGGTTAGCAGTTCAGTGCTTATCCTATAATGTCACATCAGGACTCCCTTTCAAGACTATCAATAGAAACTATCCAGATGAAGCTAGAGAAAGAGAAGAAGATACCTAATTCAGGAAAGAGTGTTTGACACCCTCTAGAACATGGGGTGGGGTGTTGAGGGTAGATGCGCTGGGCTGCAAAGTCTGTTTGAACTGCAACGTCGGCGGTTTCAGCTCACCAGCTACTCAGAAACCCTATATGGGGTTGCTATGGGCCAGAACCGACTCGATGGCACTTAACAACAACAACAGAACACGCTGAAAATAAGTGATGTCTGTGTAGAATCCCAGGAGAAAAAGAATGAGACAAATGCAATATTTGAAAGGAGAATGGTTAAGAATTGCCAAAACTGGTGAAATGTATCAACCAACAGCTTCAAGAAGCTCCACACACCCTGAGAAGGAAGAATCAAAGAAAGCAAGACCCAGGCGCATCAAAGTTAAACTACTGAAAGTCAAAGAGAAAAATTCTTCAAAGATGTCAAGGGTGGGATGGAGCAGCCAGAGGGAGAAAAGGCACATTCCCTTCAAAGTGGCAACAGCCCCACTATAGTCTGACTTGTCAACAGAAAAGACAGGCAAAGACAATGGAATGTCAGATGTAAAGGACAAAAAATACGTAAATAAACTAACAGTTGAGAAGTCTATACCATAAAAATGATAAGTACCCATCAGCACCCATCAAAAATGAAGGCAAAATAAAGGCATTTTCAGGGAAACAACAACAAAAATAGATTGCAATATACCTGCTAAAGAAATGCCAAAGAGAGCGAGCGCGTCAAGGGAAAAATAAAACAATAATGGAATAATTATTCCAGCTAAAATAAAAAACCCAGGCAGGATTAAACTGTAAATAAATGCTACTTCTAAGAGATACATTTTAAATACATATTGGCTCATAGGAGCACTGGTGGTAGTGTTGTGGGTTACGAGTTGTACTGCTAACCACGAGGTCAGCAGTTCGAATCTACCAGGAGGAAAATGATGGTTTTTGTTCCCGTAACAATTTATAGCCTCAGAAACCTGACTCTACAACATGCAGCCACCACCACCAAGCTGGACCACCAAGCTGGACCACCAAGCAAGTCTCAACAAATATCAAAAAGACTGCATTACACAAGGTATATATGATTACAATAAAATTTAAGTTAGAAATCAAAAGGAAAAGCACCCCAATTTTTTTAAGTTAGCCAATGCATATCTAAATAACCCATGGTTCAAAAAAGAAATCACAATAGAACTTAGAAAATATTTTAATTGAGTGACATGAATACACATTAACTTGTAGGGTGGAGATAAAGCATTGGTCAGAGGGAGATATGTCATCTAAAAATGTATTATACAAGAAGACTGAAAATTAATTAGTTATTCAAGATCCAGGTCAATAAACTAGAAAAAAGGAGTAAAATAAGCCCAAAGAGAGTAGAATGAAAGAAATAATATAAAACAAAACTAGAAATCAGTGAAATAGAAAACAAACATACAAAGCCAAAAGTTGGCTCTTTGAAAATATTATACAATTGAAAACCCCCTAATAAGATTGATCAAAAGAGAGAGCCCACAAATTATCAGTATCAGGAATGAAAACGGAGACATCACTGTAGATCATAACAGGTTTGTAAATGATTATCAGAGGATACTATTATTATACAATTTATATATGTAAACTAGAAGGTTCAAATTCCATGGGAAATTACCACTTGCCAAAACTGACACAAGAAGAAATAGAACATTTTAATTAAAAAAAATTTTTTTTCAATTGACTCTATAGCTTGAAACCTTCCAATTCGAGGTCCAAAAGGCCTCTTTACTTAATTTTTCTAAATATTTAATGAAGAAACAATACCAATCTTATACAAACTCTTCAATAAAACAGAAAAAGGAGGACCACTTTCATCATAACCTAGACATCAGAATCTGACAAGGTTGCTGCAAGAAAGAAAATTCACCACTCAATCTTTTTGTAGCTTATACACCAAAACTTGTGCAAAATAGAAATAAATTAAATTCAACAGTTGGGTTTGTTTTATTCCAGGATTATAAAATTGGGCTTAATATTCCAAAAAAAAAAAAAAATCAATCAACGTAGGGCTCATCAAAGTTTATTATGAAAGGGCAAAATAAAAGGAATGAGAATAAGGGGACTGGAGGGATGAAATAGTGCCTCTATGAGGAGGCTCGGGGCAGTGGATTAACCATCTACAGGCAACTCACGTTGTTTGGGACCATCAGCTAAAGGCAGATAGATAGCTTTGGGGAAAAGTGAGGAGGGTCAAGGAAATCTCCCCTGAAACTTCTCTAGCTGTAGAAGGGGGAGATTTCCTTGGCCCTCTACCTTCTCTAGCTTCAAAAAGTTAGTTAAGAATGGAATTAAAATTTTCCATAAACCTTTTGAATCCCCCTGGTATAATCACTGAGCTCAGCTTCCTGTCTCGCAGAGAAGCCATAACCAAGCCCTGCTAGCCTACATCACAAGCTTGCCAGGAGACAGCAAGGTGTCTATGATGACTTGGTGGGTGCCTTAGGGACTGCACCCCTGTGACAGGTGGCAGCTATTGAAAAGCCATCACCTTGGCACAGCATGCTCACCTGAGGGGCAGGGGCTGACTGCCCTGCCGTTTGAACGCTCTTTCCAGCCTCTCCTGCGTTGTCCTGGAATTTCCACCAGGCAAGTAGAGCTTCAAGGGGATCCTGTCCGCCTCTGTGCTGCCGTCCACTGCTGAGCTGCCCTCAAACATGTCTCTCACCCTGCCCCTTTCCCGATGGGGCAGCCCTTTGCTTGGCAGGTGGGGTGGGCTGCTGGACGTGGATTTCTGCTTGTCCAAGGCCAGTTCGCTCAGCTGACCCAGGGGGCTCCTGGCAATGGAGCTGGTGCTTGAGACCTCCTCGGGGGCAAGACAGGTAGGGGAGTGGGTGGAGAGATCCGGCACCTTCCGACTCTCTTCCTCTGGGAGCTGGGCCGTGCTGCTCAAAGCTGGGGACCGCCTCAGGGAGCGTCTACGGAGAGCATCCTGAAAGGGCAAAGACAAAAAAGACAATGAGGAGACGAAAAAATACTTTATCCCTCCTCAAGCCTTCACAAACCTCCAGGAATATCTCTTCCCAGTCCTAACTCCTTCTGTTATAATCCTACCTAGTCTCTAAAGCCATATTCAAATGCAACCTCTTGGGAGATGCGGTAGCAATAAACTCTGTAGCTCCTAGGTGTGCATCACCAACTACCAGCTGTACCACTAGAAGCCAAGCATTTCACTCCTCTGTTCTCCCACTTCCCTTGCCTGTAATAGAACCAGTCCATAGTCCACTATCTGTCATTTCAAATCCCAAAGCCCCTGAGCACCAAAGTTTCTTTGGGAATTCTGTGGCAAAATCTTTTTGCTTACTGTTGTCAGGTTACTTGTGATCTTTGCAAGTGTGAAAATGCGTATGTCCAGTGGGGGAAAGGGGAACCCTGGACACACAGTCGGGTAAGCACTGGGCTGCTAACCAAAAGGCTGGCGATTAAAACCAGCCAGCCACTCTGCAGAAGATAATGAGGCTGTCTGTTCCTGTCTGCTCCTGTAAAGAATTTTGGTGTTGTTCTTAAGTGCCATCAATTCGGTCGCGACCCTGTATAGGGTTTCTGAGGAGTGACTGGTGAGTTTGAACCCCCGACCTTGCAGTTCAAACAGCTTTGCAATCTGGCACATTAACCCACAGCGCCACACCAGGACTTACAACCTTGGAAATCCTAAGAAGTGGTTATACTCTGTCATCAGGGGTTGGGATGAGCAGGAATTGGCTCAAGGGCAGTGGCTAGTGGGTAAATGGGATCTGGGAATGCATTTGCTTATTATGAGTGTTACTCTAAGTCCCACTACAAGTTTTATATTGTAATATTGCTTACATGATGAATTTCTTTTCTAAATTTTTGTTTGTTTAAATCTAAATTCAAATG
>NW_006408524.1:20516853-20541092 GCF_000296735.1 Chrysochloris asiatica
CTGTTGGAACAGGGCTGATGAAAGGAGATGGGGATAAGAATATTGCGGTACAATAGCAAATAATTGCTATCAGGATTGACTGTGAGGGTTGGAAATGTAAAGGTAGATGTTTTGTAACAAAAGGAGGGGAGTGATTGATTTTGCAGTCCAGGAGCAGAGGACACTGAGACCATCGAGTGAGACCCTATCCAGAAAGCAGCAACGCTAGAAATGGAGGCAGAGACAACGACATGGAGAGATGGAGCAGCTGGGGACTCTGGACTCCGGGAAGGAGGGGGGGCGTGTGCTGACAGCCAGGGGTAGGCTTGTGGGGTTGTTTAATGATGCATAGAGGTGATTGTAATCATTGCATTGAAACAAAATAAGAAAGGAAGAATGCAAAGCTGGTGTTCTCCCAAGTAAACTATCACATATTTCACAATAAAAACTTAAAAAATTGTTACTGATGACTAGACATGGATTCATCATTGCAAGCCTGAGGGTAAATGGCTGAGTATGCAATGGAAACATCCTCAATCACAGACCAAGAAAAAGCTCCAAAGTCAACCAGCCATCAGCTGGAAAATTGGTGCTTACCTTTTTCTGGGATTCCCAAGGGCTAGTAGTAGAACACTACCAGGAAAAAGTTCAACAAGCAAGAAAGCTCTTACAGTGAGATGCTCACTAACAAGCTGAAGCAACACTATCCAAGGGCTTTGCTAATCTTGCATGGCAATGCACGTCCCCACACCTCTGCCCACACTGATGACACTCTGCAAAAATTTCATTTTGAGGTGTTAAAGTATCCTCCATATAGTCTTGATCTTGTTCCATTAGAGTTTCACCTGTGTGGTCCCCTGAGGGCATCCTTTCAAGGACCAAGAGTCACCTCTGAGGAAGAAGTGAAGCCAGTGGTGTACTCGTGGCTCTCAACTCAGCCTAAAACATTGTAAATTAAGGGAATATGAGAACTTATTGACAGATGGAAAAAGTGTATTGAAAAGCAGAGATTATGTTGAAAAATGATGTATTTGTCTTTTGTAAAAGTTGATTAAAATAAATTCTACAGCCAGAAAAATAAATAAATAAATAACATCTAAATTCAAAATGCATCTGACCCAAAAGTTTTGGGTAAGGGATTATGAACCTGAAGTACCTGTTATGGAGTGAACTCTGTTCCCTAGAAAGCTGTGAAGCCCTAACACTTGTACCTGTGACTGGTAGCCCTGTTTGGAAGTAGTTTTCTTTTGTTATGTTAATGAGGTCATAGGGAAATAGGGTGGGTCCCAAACCTAATCCCTTCTATGTGATGTCTCCTTAAATTATTAAGTGCTGCTAAGTCAGTTCCAAACCATAGCGACCCTGCATAGGGTCTCCAAGGAGCAGCTGGTGATCTTGAACTGCCTACCCTGCAGTTCAAACGGCTTTACAGTCCGGCTCATTAACCCACAGCGCCACACTAGGACTCTGACTCATAGTGACTCTGTATATGAGTCTGAGGAGCGGCTGGTGGGTTTGAACCAACACCTTGAAGTTCAAATCGACCTCACAGTCCAGTGCTTACCCTACAGTGCTACACCAGAACTCCTGAGATGTCTCAGGAGTCCTATTAAGGGAAAACAGACTTGAAGAGAGACACACACAGAGGGTGATCTGGTGCCATGTGAAGAGGGAAGCAGCCCAGGAGCACCAAGGATGAAGCTACTAGAAGAAGCAGGAGGCAGGGAAGGACCTCCTGTTAGAGTCGATGCTTTGCACTTGGACTTCTGGTCTCCTGAATTTTGAGAAAATTCATTTCTGTTCTTTAATACCTATGCTATTTTTGTTACAAGCACTAGCAAACTAAGACAGCACCTATCTGTCCTCAACAAGAATGCAGTGAGAGAATGCATGTGAGGCACATTCAGCTCTCAGCAAACAGTAGCTACTGCTCTGCTCTGTGTCCCTCTCCCCACCTCCACATGTCCTGAACCTCCAGCCGGAGCCCAGGAATGGCAGCGGCCCTGCCTCTCTTATCTCTGGTGTCTCTGGCTCTATGCCTGGTAAGATTTGCATTTTCACATTTTTTTAAAATGAAGGCATTTCAAAGGTGGTAACTGACATTTCTTCTCGTATCAGTTCATATCAATGTTATGAACTGATGAGATGGAAGCAAGCTCACACTCTTAGCAATCAGCGGTGAGAAAACAAAAACAGACCTGCGGGGCTCAGACTTGGTTGAAAAATTCCGAACATCTCAGCATTTCCAGAAATAATCCAGGGCCAATTGGTAAAGACTGGGCTGGAATATGGAAAGCTAATTCTGTAGTTTTCTGGACTATTGGAAATTACTCAGCTCAAAAACCTCCAGGAAAAGCCACCCAGCATATGTCTGCTATAGAGGAAGGGAGCGATTAGTCACCATGCCCAAGCCCAGGCAGACACAGATTTCTGGCCAAGGGGAACCAGAGCTGCTGCAGGGAGCCCAGCCTCTTGTCTCACCCTTTAGCAAGCACAGAACTAATCTAGTTATTTTTAAAAATGAAGAAATAGCTAATGACCCTTGGCGCTTTTTTTCTTGAGTAGCCAATAATACAAAGGCCCAAAATTCACCTTCCAAAAAACCTTGGGCGATTCTACACAGCCCATCCTTCGATATTCTTCAGAAAGTGTGTGGAAAACCACACCTCCCAAATCTACTACTAGATGTCTACCACAACGTCCTCGGCAGAAAAGTAGATATGAGTCATCCCCTCATGAAAAGGTCCATTACACGCACTTAATGATTACAATTGCGCAGTAGAAGCAGACCCATCTGGTCCAGAGATTCTCAGAGTGTGGTCCACTGTCCCGTGGGTGTCCCAAAACCCTTTTGTTGTTGTTAAGAGCCGTCGAGTTGATTCCGACTCATAGAGACCCTCCTTGTACAAGGTTTCCAAGGAGCAGCTGGTGAGTTTGAACCACCAACCTTGTGGTTCAAAGAAGGCTCAAAATTACTCCCATAATATGGCATGGTTTGTCTTTTTCACTGTGTTGACATCTGCAATGCTATGGTAGGACCCACTGCTGACCCTCAGCACAAATCAGGCAACACCATCAAACTTTACCAGTATTTAATGTATTCTTCACCACCATGTAGTAGTGATAAAAAAAGTGAAGTGCTCATTTCATTTACTACCCTTGCTGAAACAGTGAAAGCTACTAATTTTTAAAATGTCAACCTAACCACATATATCTTTTTAATATCTTATGTGACCAATCATGAGTCGGTTCTGACCCATAGCAACCCTGTCATCGGGTTTCCAAGGAGCAGCTGGTGAGCTTGAACTGTCGGCCTTGAGGCTCAAACCGACCTTGCAATCCAGCACATTAACCCACAGCGCCATACCAGGATTCCACTCTGCTCGGTACAGAAGCATAAAGGCTGTCCCAAAGCAAAGCATTTGTGCGATGCTGAGATATGAGCTGTGGTTTTTCAGGGAACCCACCTTTTGCTTCTAAGAACAACTGAGACACAAACTACTCATATCTGGATGTTCCGCAGGCATTTTCTTGAAACTATATTGAGCCCATTACTTCAAGGCAAGCAAATGCCATCTTTATTGTCAACAATGAAATTCCAGCTTTAAAGTGAAAGATGGAGTTTTAGGTAACTTATACCTGCCAGTGTCACTTTGTAGTTCTTTCCAGTACTTCAGAATGTTTCTGATGAGTTGGGTAGTGCTACCAACAAATGTGATATCTGGATATTGTATAGTGAAATGTGTCAACATTTGGAAGAACTGCATAACTCAGCAAACCTGTATTTTCCAAATGACCAGTGCATCATGTTACAAAATCACACAGGAATAAAGGATTCAAGACAGATCAATAGAATTTGATAAACTACAAAAAGTTCAAGGATGTGATTTCAGATTCCGTATAAAGAACCCACCACTTGTTGAGTTTTGGTGTAATAACAAGGAATATCCCTAATTATCTGCAAATTCTATTAAAATGTTCCTCTCTTCTGTAACTGTGCATCTTTATGAAGCTAGATTTCTTTCCTTTACATATTTCAACTAAAGTAATAAATATCAGGACATATTGAATGCAGAAGCAGATGTAAAACTTGAGTTGTCTTTTACTAAGCCAGACACTAAAAAGATTTGCAGAATATGTAAAATAATGCCATTCATCTAATGTTTTTTTCTTGAAATATATGCTTATTTTTTCATTAAAAAATGGTGTTTGTGTTCAGTGTAATGGGTTTATTATTACTATTTTTGAATTTTAGTTTCTAATATAATAAATGGACTCCTGGTATGGTGCTGTGGGTTAATGCACTGGACTGCCATGTCAGTTTGAACTGCCAGCTCAGCAGTTCAAACTCACCAGCCGCTCCTTGGAAACCCTATACAGGGTCGCTATGAGTCGGACCCAACTCAACAGCACTTAACAACAGCAACAACAAAATAATAAATATCAGCAGATAGAACCCACACAATCTCTTGGACTTGAGCGTGTCAACCATTGCTGTTAAGTCGATTCCCACTCATAGCAACCCTATGGGACAGGACAGAACTTCTGCATAGGGTTTCTGAGGCTCTAAATCTTCATGAAAGCTGACTGCCTCATCCCAAAGAGCAACAGATGAGTTTGAATTTCTGACCTTTCAGTTTGCAGCTAAGCACTTAATCATTGCAACCACTAGTATTCCTCTAAGAGTATAAAAGAATCCTAAAACCAGAAGTTTGAGAACCACTGATATAGACTAAACTCTCAACCAGACAGGAGCCCCTTTTACAAAGCCCCAGCAGGTGGAGTTCCTAGCATAACTACTAGTGAAATCTACAGAAAAAAATACGTTGCCAACAAGTCAGTTCCACCTCCTGTTGACCCTGGTGTGTGTTCGAGTAGAACTGTGTTTCATAGGGCTTTTCAAGGGCTAGGTTTTTTGTGGTAGATCAACAGGCTTTTTTTCTTAGGTACCTCTGAGTACACTCAGCTCGTCAACCAAAAGTGTTAACAGCCAAAAGTGTTAACCATTTGCACCACTCTAGGAGTCCTGGTGTGGCGTTGTGGGTTAATGCGCCAGACTGCAAAGCCATTTGAACTGCAAGGTCGGCGGTTCAAGCACACCAGTCACTCCTTGGAAACCCTATGCAGGGTCTCTGTGGGTCGGAACCGAGTCAATGGCACTTAACAACAACAACAGTCCCTTCTAGGAGTCCTGGTGTGGCGCTGTGGGCTAATGCGCCAGACTGCAAAGTCATTTGAACTGCAAGGTTGGTGGCTCAAGCTCACCAGCTGCTCCGTGGAAACCCTATACAGGGTATCTATGGGTCAGAACTGACTTGACAGTACTTGAACAACAACAACAACAACAGTCCCTTCTAAGAAGGAGCCCTTGTAGCACAGTGGGTCAAGCGTTGGGCTGCTAACCTCAAGATCAGCAGTTCGGATCCACCAGCCGCTAAGGAGGAGAAAGATGAGACTTTCTGCTCCCGTAAAGATTTACAGCATCGGAAACCCTGTACATGCTCACTATGAGTCAGAGCCCAAGCAGAGCAGCAGTAGCAGCAGTCCCTTCTAAAACAGCCTACTCCACTAATTGAGCGTTCCTCACACCAATCTCACCCATGAGTCCTAGCTGTGCTTTCTGGAGACACCAGGCATGAGTATGCCATTCAACAACCTAAAACACACCAGGCACAAGACACAGACATGGTGGAGCCCCTGGTCTTGAGAGAAGATTCTAGTCTAAGCTCAAGGTGGTTAATAGAGTTCGTCTCACAAGCTACTCCATTCTGTCTACTGGTAGCAACTGCTGGAGGTGCCCATGAGGTCCTGAAGTCATACCCAGGCTGGCTGGGGGAAAGAACACTGAGATCAGCTAGCAATGTCTGCCACAGGCACGGCATTAGGGAGTGATGATCTGAAAGCCACATAATTCCTATCATAGAATTAGCCTACTTCTGCCTCCATAGTTAAGCTAAGAAATCTCTTACACTCTGCCACACCTCTCACAAGGCTTCTCTTCTTAAGATTAAACAACCCATCCAATTTCCTCCAAATTCTTCACCTTCCTAGTCCCTTTCCTCTGGACATGGCCCAGTTCATGAATATGCGGGACATGACATCAAGGTGTGGTCTGAACCACCCAGAGAGAAGTAGACATGTATTTCCCAGGATCTGACCAGTGGCCATCTCAGAGCCACAAAATCTCAGAGGCAGAGATTTCTGGGATAGCTGGGATAACTGATCTGTCAAAAGACACCATGGCCCAGAGAAATAGAAAAAGCTTGACCAAAGATCTCACAAGATCAAAGCAGAGGACAGGAGAGGGAGCCACTTATTCCTATCCTAGTTCCAAAGGAACTCAGAGTGCAGGCTTCTACACTGAGTCCAATCTAAACTTAAGTGAGGGTGGCTATCGTCAGCCAGGGACACAGATGACCTATATTCGATTTGCTCAGGCTCCCTGATTTAACTGATAGAAACTTTGAGTTTAACTTGTGTTTTCACTTTGTTTTTCTGTTCATCTGTTGCTTTGCAAACTCCTTTGTCCTTGTCCTCACATTTGGTTCAATTTCCCTGCCTAGTGGAACCCTACCAAGGTGTCTCCCTCAGCGAGACTATAAAACAATGATGTCAGATTTTTATATAATACTTTTCCTGAAAGAGAAAAAATAAGAGCAAAACAGATGAAATGAGAAGGCTTGTGGTTTCTTTTGCCTTTTAAATTCCATGCATTGAAAACTAAAACAGATTTTTTTTTTCTAGACTTGAATAGGTGTCTACCATTCCTGAATTGCAAAGACAAACCTGGGTAGATGTGTTCTCGTGTGGCAACGTAATATAAAACCAGAGCATATCAGAGATTGAAGGGCCCTTAGGGGGTCTTCAGTCCACTGAACTTGGCTGACAGGACAGGTAAACTGAGGACAGGGAAGGAGATGAGGACTGCCCAGGTCCCAAAGGGTGTTTATGGCAGAGCCAAAATGAGAACATTTTCCCATCATGCTACACAGATCTTCCTTCTTAGGCTGCCTTGTGTGGCACCCCAAAACAACCCCACAGTGGCTCCCTGCATCCCCAGCTCTCACTCTCCTCTCCCATATCAGCAGTAAGAACAACAGCCCCACCTGCGGGGAACTGGCCATGGGCCCAGTCATCATGCCTCGGACAATTAGGCCAGACTTCATCCTGCTCTTCTCTCCCATCTTCTTCACGTCCACAGAAGACTCCAGTGATTTAAGATTTTCCATCTTCTCCCAAGCAGGAATCAAGGCAGGGTTTTCACCTGGGATCGTCTGCACCGGCTTACTTTTGTGTGGGGGCCTTTTGGAAGATACAAAATTGCCAAGTACATCCCCATCAAGATTGTCATGTCTGCAAAAAGAAAGAAAGAAAAAAAAAAATGGGAGGGGGAGGCAAATCTTTCCACTCACTGAAAGGAATCAGTAACCATGATAATAAATTCAACATTGAACAGGCATTCATAGTCAGCCTATCATCACTACAAGATATGATGGTTTCTAACTAGCAGTCTGTCACGAAGGGTCAGACGTGGAAAATGCTGTGGTATCCAAGCAACTTCAATCTACAAAATAAAACTGGTGAACTGGTAAATGAAGTCCTCCCTGATTAGTCCTGATTACCCTCAAGTCCTCAAAATAAGGACCAACTCTTGGCTTCTAGACTCAAGTTATCAAGGAAGGCTGTATCCTCTCAACACTAAGAGGTATGATTGTATGTATGTATGGATGGATGGATGAACGGATAGATAGGTAGGTAGGCCAGTTGGTCAGTCGGCCACCTGGAATCAACTCTAACTCAATGTTACCCAGTCCTGTGTCAACCCTATAATCACCCACATGTTCAAGATCGCTGTTGTTGCTATGTTGCCAGTCCATCTTTCCAAGGGCCTTCCTCGCCCTCACTGGCCCTCTGCTTCACCAACCATGATGTCCTCCATTAGCAATGAATTGTTCTCTTCTAGCCATTGATCCTTCCTAGTGACATCTCCAAATCAAGAGAGCCGGACAATGTTCTATTGGGAGCCATAAGGTTTCCGTGGGTTAAGTTTCTGAAGATCCCCAGACCTGCCTTCTTAGTCTGGAAGTGCTGCTAAAATCTGTCCACCATGGTGACCCTGCTGTGATTTAAAATCTTGGTGGCATGGCTCCAGTAATGGAGTATAAAGAATGGCAGCAGACTCGGTGGTCCCTGGCTATGCAGTTAAGGTTGGAGCCAAGCATGCCATGTGATACTTTTCTTGAGTTGCTTGGTTGAAAGAGAGTCAAAAAGTATGTGTGAGAAAGAAAGAGAGAGAGAAAGAGAGCAAATAAGAGGGGAGGGATCCAGAGGGCATGGAGGAATGTAGAATCTCCACTGAGTAGTATTCAATCTGGGCGGGGCTGATGAAAGGAGATGCGGATAGGTCGCTTGTGATACAACAGTGAATAATTGTTATCAGGACTGACTGTGAGGGTTGGAAATGTAAAGGTAGACGTTTTGTAGCAAATGGAGGGGAGTGGTGGACTTTGCAGTCCAGGAGCGGAGATCCCTGGGACCATCAAGGGAGAAGAGCAGACCCTACCCAGAGAAACAGTAACACGAGAGATAGAGGCAGAGACTATGACGTGAAGAGATGGAGCAGCTGGGAACTTTAGACCCAGAGAGGGAGAGGGGCTGTGTGCTGACCACTCGGGGCTAGGCTTGCGGGGTTGTTTGATAATGCATGGAGGGGATTGTAACCATGGAAATGAAATGATATACGATAGGATGAATGTAAAGCTAATGTTCTCCCATGTAAACTGTCACATAATTCACAATAAAACATTAAAAAAAAAAAAGAGGGGAGGGAAGGTCAATGAGTCAAAACAAGGAAACCATCAAAAGGAACGAATCTTGACTGTGATCCCTCAGAGCCCAGCTCTCTTGACATGGGTCGGGCTATTTTCTACCACCAGACTCACTCTGGAGTCCTGGGGTGGTACTGTAGGATACTCACTTGACCTCAAGATTGGTTGAGCCATAAGGTCAGCCATTCAAACTCACTAGCCACTCCTTGGAAACCTTATACAGGGTTGCTATGAGTCTGAACCAGCACTTAATAACAACAGACTCAGTCTGGTATAAATGGGCATGGTGAGAAGGAGCCACAGGAGACAGCTGGGGAGTCTTCTGCTGAGTCTAGAAAAAGCAGGTAGGTAGGAGTCAGCCAGGAGAAGGTCCCAGGCACTATCACAGAGGCAAGACATGTGCGTTCAGATACATGTATCTGTTTGAGTCCCTGCTTTCAGCTCTCTTGGGTATGTACTTAGGAGAGAACTTGCTGGGTCATATGTGATCCTGTTGAACTGACTGAGGATCCGCCATGGTGCTTTGCACAATGGCTGCATCATTAATCAGTCCCACTAGCAAAGCATGACAGCTCCACAGCCTCGCCAAGCTAGAAACTGGCATCTAAGTGTTCATCGACTGGTGATGATTAAACAAAATGTGACCTGCCTGTATGATGGAACATGACTCAACCATGGATGTATGGAACCTGGAAGCATGTTCAGTGAAATAAGCCAGGCACAAAGGTACATGTATGATTCCACTTACATAAACTATCCAGAATAGGCAAATGCATAGAAAACAGATTCGAGGTCACTAAGGACTAACGGAAAGAGACAGATGGGGAGGTATTGTCTAATGGGTATTAAGTTTCTGTTTGAGGTGACGAAAACGTTTGAAAATAATGGTGAAGGTTGCACAACAAGGCTAATAGAACTAATACCACTGAATGGTATACTTTAAATGATTAAATAGCAAATTCTGTGTTATATCCGAGGGGTTTCAAAAATTTCATGGAAAAATTCCAGTATCTTTTCAGTTCATTTTTCCACAAACTCTTGAAGCCCTCATGCATATTTAATTTTCTAAAAAATACTAGAGGGAAAAGCATAATGGTTCCGGTGAGCAAAAGGGGCTGGAGGGTGGAAAAGTTGCTCCCAAGGACTCAGATTTAATACTACGGGGAGTATCTCAAGGCCTGTCAGCAGGAGAGTGGCAATGGCTGGATTTGTTCTGTGGAAAGTTCACACAGTCTTAGAAGGAAGGTGGCGGTGGTGGTGTGCCTTGGGGTCTGTTCTGACTCTTATAGCGATGCAGGATAGCATTCCCGAGGCTGTAAATCTTTACGGGAGCAGAAAGCCTCACCTATCTCCCAAGGAATGGCTGGAAGTTTCATACCCACTACACTACCAGAGCTCCTTAAAAGGAGGGTATGTATGCCTTAGAATTTGAGGAGAAGATTATCAGAGGCCAAAAGACAAAGGAGTCCAGGGTTAGAACTCATCCAGAAGCCCCTCAAAAGACATGGAGCTTTCTGCACACCTAGGGCTGCCCTGAGTCGGAATCAACTCCACAGCAACTAACAATATCAATTAAGATCAATGAAGAGCAGGTGGGAATTATCCAGGTGAGAAAGGATGAGGTCGTTAAAATAGGGACAGAGAAATGGGCGAGTCTAGTGTCAGTCAGGAGGAGAAGCTAACAGCGCATGTTGTTGTTAGCTGCCATCAACTCAGCCCCAAGTCATGGGGCCCACATGTACATCAGAACAAAACACTGCACAGTCCTGTGCCGTCTTCATGGTTCTTGGTTCATTTGAGTCTACTGCTGCAGTTACTGTGTAACACCTTACAATCTAGGGACGTCTCTTCCAGCACTATGTCAGACAGTATGGTGTTGTGATCCATAAGGTTTTAATTGGCTCATTTTCAGAAAGAGATTCCCCAGGCCTTTCTGCCTGGTCTTAGTGTGGAAGCGCCACTGAAATCTGTCCACCATGGGTGGTCCTGTGGCATTTGAAACACCAGTGACACAGCTTCCAGCAAGCCCCTAACATACAACAGACAGACAGGTGGTGAAGATACAGAAGATTACAGAGAAGGGAGAGTCAAGGTTAACACCCAAGCTTTTGCCTTCAATAATTAGGTAGCACTCAGGAGCCTCCGCTAATAATACATTGCTTGTTTTTATTGTATCTGTTGTTGCTGTTGTTGTTGTTAAGTGCCAATGATCCCATTCTGACTCATAGTGACCCTGAATAGGGTTTCCAAGTGGTTGGTCGATTTGAACCACCAACCCTGCAATTAACAGGTGTTTATACTCTAGCACCATGCCGGGACTCCTTTATTGTATTGTTTGCTGTTGTTAAATGCTGTTGAGTCAATTCAGACTCAAAGTGGTCCTGTATAGGGTTTCCAAGGAGCAGCTGGTGGGTTTGAACCGCTAACATCATGATTAACAGTTCAGTGCTTATCCCACATTGTTGTTGTTGTTGTTTAGTACCACGGAGTCGATTCCAACTCATAGTGACTCTGTAAAGGGTTCCTGAGGAATGGCTGGTGAGTTTGAACCACCAACCTTGAGGCTCAAACTAACCTTTTGGCCCAGTGTTTATCCTACAGTGCCACACCGGGACTCCACAGCCCGACATTGTTGTTTTTGTTAAGTAGCGTCAAGTTGGTTCTGACTCATAGCCATCCTAGATACGGTTTCCAAGGTACAACTGATGCACTTGAACTCCCGACCCTGCAGTTCACACTGAACTTGCAGTGCAGTGTATTAGCACACAATGCCACACCAGGACTCCAGGACTTCCTCAGGATAATTTACTTTTCCCCTCCAAGGGACTGGCCGTCTTCTTTATATCATTCCCATTACCTTTCACATCTCAAGCCTTCTGTGAATTTTATCATTTTCCTTGTACACTTCCTTTTGATAGCTTGACGCCCAGCCCCTAAGCCTCAGATACCCACAGGAAAGGAACGCTTTCCAATGGAGCTGAAGAGAACACCCAGGAAGTAGAACCCAATGCTGGTGACTACATGCAATGAGGCACATTAATGTTGTAATTTAGCGCAATTTAACTCAGCTCAAGCTAATGAAGGTCTGAGCAAGAATGTGAACTCATTTTCCTCCTAAGGGTAACAAACCACATTAGTTTTTAGATTTTTTTTTTCTATCTTTGACGTTTTGTTGCCTTTAAGAGAGCTATACAACTGTTTCTAAGAAGATGGAAACAACGCAAGTCTCTGAACCTTGTGAATCATGGAACTGAAAAGAAACATTTTCAATTGCAAGTATTCTCTTTCACAAAGTGGTCCATTTCCATGGCCTCTGGAGGAAACAGTAGTGCCATGCAACAGAGATTTGAAGCACTAAGTGTGGTTGGCTGAATAATGGTCCCTAAGGGGTCCACGTTTAAATCCCTGGAACCTGTGAATATATTGCCTTACGTGGTAAAAGGGACTTTGCAAATGTGAATAAGGTAAGGATTTTGAGATGGGGAGATTATCAGGCAGACCCTGTGTAATCAGTACCCATTGCCATCAGTGGATTCAGACTGATGGCAACCCTACGGGACAGATTATAACTGCGCCATCATTTCTGAGACTACAAATCTCTAAGGGAACACACAGTCTCATCTTTTGCCCATTGAGCAGGTGGTGGTTTAGCAGCCCAACGCTTAACCCACTGGGCCAGCATGACTCCTTAATGTAATCACTGGGGTCTTCATAAGAGGGAGATTGTTGTTGTTGTTGAGTGCCATTGAGTCGATTCCAACTCATAGTGACCCTCTATATGGTTTCCAAGGAGCAGCTTGAATCGCTGACTGTGCAGTTCAATGTGACTTTGCAGTCCAGTGCGTTAACCCACAGGGCCACTCCACGAAGGAAATGTGGTTGTTGTTATTGTGAAGTGTTGTCGAGTCGGTTCCAACCCATAGGGACCCTGTATAGGGTTTCTGAGGAGCGGCTGGTGAGCTTGAATCGCCGACCTTGCAGTTCAATGGCTTTGCAGTCTGGTGCATTAACCCACAGCGCCACACCACGAAGGAGACAGAAGAGTAAAATTTAGTAGCAGATGGGAGAATAGAAGCCAGAGGAGTGTCATGGACTGAATTGTGTGCCCCTCAAAGTATGTGTTGATGTCTTGGCCCCTATACCTAAAAAACATATCTTGTTTAGAAATAAGGTTTCCTCTTTTATATTAATCAGGTCATACCTAAGTAGAATGAATTCTAACCTAATCGCCTCTGAATTCCAAAAAGCAAGGTACAGAGACACAGACAAGGAGGCGAGGAAGACAGACAATGGATACAAAGGCACCTACAGGGCTGTTGGCATCTACTAGAAACTGAAATAGACAAGGAAGGCCTGCCCTTAGAACCACACACTTAATTCAGGCTTACAGACTCCTAATCTGTGAGAGAATAAATTTCTGTTCCTTAAAGCTACCCACTTGTGGTATTTCTGTTACAGCAGCCCTAAGCCACTAAGACAAGGTGGAAATGATACAAGCCAGGGGCCATGAGCCAAGGTCTCTCCCCTCAGAGCTTTCCAAAGGAGCCAACCTGCCAACACCTTGACTTTAGCCGAGTAAGACTACTTTTGGACTTGTAGTTTCCAGAACTGTAGGGTAATAAGTTTAAGTCACTAAGTTGACACAGTGAAACCTGTGAGAGCAAGGACTTAACAGGACAGCTTTGTTTTTCTAAGCCTTGCGAGTTTCCTGCCTTTGACAAGGTGCGTCTTACCATTCTTTCTACCTCACCTTTTAGAAGGAAATACTTAAGTTCTCTTTCTCTGTCAGGTTGGCTCCTTACAGGTTCTGGCTTCCGTAGGTTCTCCTGTCGTAACTTGTTACAATAGCAAGAGAAAACGAAACCCCAGAGAAAACGGGACGAGATACCTGACTTTGCTTGTTTCTGATCTCCATCCTGCATCTTCATCCGAAAGGTCATAGATATTTACGAGGGTGGTCTCTGAGCATCTCAACGGCAATTTGTTATTTTTCTTTGGAACTGAGAGTGCAGGGATTGGTGTTTCTTGAGTGAAATTGTTAGCAGGGTTTCCGAAGTGATCCAGAAAGTATCTGGTAATGAGTTCCAGGTTTGTTTTTAAAGGGTTTTCCTTTGCCTGTCATTGAGACAGAAATACAAAGCATTAATTGTACACACTGCGTCCAGTGGTGAAGGGTAGAAAAGATAGCTATTCCAATTCTTTAGCATGCATTTATCAACTGGCTATTCACTCAAACATTCTTTCAACACATATTCCCTGAGTGCCTGTTGGGTGTAGGCACTGTGTCGGATAGAGGCTCAGAGATGAAGACAAAACCTTGGTCCTAAAAGAACTAGAAGCTAATGTGCAGGTCAGGCAATTCTCTGAAGAAATTAAATGTGATATGAATACAGGAATACCCAAAAAAGTGTTCGCTTGGCTTTTTCTCATAGGAATAACTTTATAAAATGTAAATCCTTTCATTAAAAAACAACCTTTGAAGACCACTGACTCTTTATATATATATGTAAGTTTTTATTGTGAATTGAGTGATAGTTTACATGGGAGAACATTCGCTTTACATTCATCCTATCATATTTCATTTCATTGCAAGGATTACAATCCCCTCCATGCATCATCATTCAACAGCATTTGCTTCCATTCCCTCTTTTTTTTTTTTTTTAAATGTATACCAAAGCACTTAGGAATATATACCTAATCCAACAACCAAAGGGCATACCCTGCATGCCAGCCCCCCAGCCACCAGCACACAGCCCCTTCTCCCTCCTTGAGTCTAGAGACCCCAGCCGCTCCATCTCTCCACATCATCATCTCTGCCTCCATCTCTGGCATCGCTGCTTCTCTGGGTAGAGTCCCACACTCCACTCTTCTCCCTTGATGGTCCCCAGGGTCCTCCACTCCTGGACTGCAAAATCAACCACTCCCCTCCTTTTGTTACAAAACTTCTACCTTTACATTGGCAACATTCACAATTAGTCCTGATAGCAATTATTCACTATTGAACCACAAGAGTCTTATCCCCATCTCCTTTCACCAGTCCCATCTAGACAGGTTGGAAACCACTCAGTGGAGACTCTACCTTCCCCCGCACCCTCTGAAACTAAGCTCCCTCTTGAAAACTTGTAAGCCAGTCACTTCACGCCTTTGTTACCCCTCCCTCCCATTTTGGGTAGCCAATGTCTAAGTTGCCCATCCCTGTCAACCCTGTGTACAGAGGGATTGGGAATGATCCTTGCTGTAAAGATTCATTCCCTGTTTTGAGCTTCTACATTCATAAGTATAGGTCAAGTTCATCAAATTGTAGCAGATTATGCTTTTTGCCCTCTTCTTTCTTCCTCTAGTCAAGTTCTGATCATCCAGCCATTGAAGCTATGTCAGATGGGTACTATCTGCAAGTTTGGGCAACTTTGTGCATCTCCCCTCACTTCACATCAGCTGGATGCTTCACTCTCTGCTCTAGTCCTCCGTGACTATGTCCCTGTCTATGGGCTCAGGAGTCCCAAGAAGACCACTGACTCTTGAAGTACCTAGCATTGGGAGCCTGGATTTTTCTTGGTTTGTGGCCTCTGCATTTAACACTGGATGTTAGGGCAACCGAGACCACAGACACAGAAGGCAATTCTGAGGAGCGCAGAGAGACTTGTCAGGGTTGTTCCATTTACATCCCAGTCTTAAAGAAAAAAGTTAATAGTTCTACAATAGGTTCTGGAAACAAATGATATCAATATTCCCCAACTCTGACCTTTGGAATTTGTCTTTAAATATAGATTACCCAGGCCCCACCGAGACCTACTAAGCTAGAATCTCAGAGACGGGCAGGGGGTCCTGGTTTATTTTTAAATGCCTCTGAGTTGCAGCTTAGATACAGCTCTGTAAGTACTAACTTCAGGGATCCATACCATGTGACTGCATCAACCCCCATGTCTCTTTTCTGGGACACCCAGGCCCTGCTAATCTGAAGCCGGACGTGGAGTGTTGAATGGGTTTGTGATCAGGGTGGCCCAGTGCCCACCACAGAGCCTAGCGCAGAGGGCATGTGCAGGGCTCATCAACATCTGCCCCCAATGTAACCCCCTGATTTACACTGCAGAACTCTGGGATGAAGGTTACCACACCAAAGGAGCCATGAAGAAATTCTGCAGATTTTTTCTGTCAATAAGGGAATAGTTTTATTTTTTTCACACTTGTTGTTAGGTGCCATTGAGTCAATACCAACTCATAGCAACCTTATGCACAGCAGAACGAAACACTGCCCGATCCTGGGCCAACCTCATTACTGTTGTCACGCTTGAGTCCACTGATGCTGCCAATCCATCTCGTTGGGGGTCTTTCTCTTATTCTCTGACCCTCCTCCTTACCAAATATGATATCCTTCTCCAGTGACTGGTCCCTCCTGACAATATGTCCAAAGTATGAGAGATGAAGTTTGGCCATCTTGGCTTCTAAGGGGCACCCTGGCTGCACTTCTTCCAAAATGGATCTGTTGGTTCTTTTGGCAGCCCATGGCACTTTCAATATTCTCCTCCAACACCATAATTCAAAGGCATCAATTCTTCTACAGTCTTCCAGCTTTCACATGCATATGAGGTTATTGAAAATACCATGGCTTGGGTCAGGTGCACCTTAGTCCTCAAGCTGACATCTTTGCTCTTCAACACTTTAAAAAGGTCTTGTGCAGCAGATTTGCCTAATGCAATACGTCGTTTGATTTCTTGACTGCTGCTTCCATGAGTGTTGATAGTTGATCCAAGAAGAATGAAGTCCTTGACAACTTCAATCTTTTCTCCACTGATCAGAATGTTGTTTACTAGCCCAGTGGTGAGGATTTTTTGTTTTCTTTACATTGAGACGTAAAAAACAAAACAAACATATCAAAACTATTTTCTCTAAATTTAAGAGAAGCTTACAATAAAGAGAGTTGGGGCTTGACGGGGCTGGTATTTGTATAAAATAGAAATAAATAATTCATTTCAACTTTCTTGGTTTTCCTTTCAGTAAGAGACACTTTGGACCCAGCCCTGAGTAGCAGGGATTATACACTATACTTTTCATGTCATTTTGCTTATAATAATCAAAGCCATTGTTGTTAGGTGCTGACAAGTTGGTTCTGACTCATAGTGACCCTATGGACAACAGATCACACTGCTGCGTGGTCCTGTGCCACCCTTGTCATCACTGCTGTTAGAGCCCACTGTTGAAGTCATTATGTCAAGCCATCTCTCCGAGGGTCTTCCTCTTTTTCAGTGACCCTCTGCTTTACTAAGCAGGATGTCATTTTCTCCAACGACGAGTCCCTTTGGGTAACATGTCCAAAGTGTGTGAGAAAAAGTCTCACATCCCTGATTCTGAGGCACATTCTGGCTGGACTTCTTCCAAGACACAGATCTGTTTGCTCTTTCTGGCAGTCCATGGTATAGTCGATATTCTTCTCCAACACCGTAATTCATAGGTACACTTCTTCTTCAGTCTTCGTTTTTCATTGTCCAGTTGAGGTGACTGAAAATACCACGACTTGAGTCAGGCATACCTTGGTCTTCAGTGACACCTGTGACACCTTACAGAGTCTTTTGCAGCATTTGTCCAGTGCAATACATCATTTGATTTCTTGACTGTTGCCTCCACCAGCACAGACATGATAGTGGTGGTGGCAGTGTGACATGGAGACAGTCCCGACTCATAGTGACCTTGTACTGGGTTTCCCAGGTTGTTGATCATTATGGGAGCAGAAAGCCTCATCTTTCTCACCTCTCTTTGGAATGGGCACAAATACGGATCTCTTCCAATCAGCTGTCTAAGTGGCTGCCTTTTCCAAATTTATTGGTATGCATAAGTATCTCCAGTGCCCATCAGTTTGTGGAAAGATTTCCATTTTTATTCCATCAATTCCCACAACCTGTTCTTTGCCAATGCCTTGAGCGCACCTTGGACTTCTTCCTTCAGGATCACTGGCTCTTGATCATATGCTATCTCTTAAAATGGTTGAACACCGACCATTTATTTTTGATACCCATTGTAGAAGGAGTTCTGGCAACGTAGTGGTTATGAGTCAGACTGCTAATCTCTTGATCAGCAGTTCAAAACTACCACTTGCTTGCAGGAGAAAGTGAGGCTTTCTGCTTCCATAAAGATTTACAGCCTCGGAAACCCTATGCAGGGTCGCAAAGAGTCAGAACCGACTTCACAGCACACCAGCACCCCTACCAGAACCACACTGTAGAGTCACAAAAGTAACCTCAGTGATGAAGGTGCACCATCCAAAGGCGAAGGCGGGCATTTCATTTTCCAGGACTACTTAGCAGTAATAGGGTGGAAATATCCTACTTTCTGATTTGCCTAAATTGTTTTGTCTGCTAGGAAATTCTTCACGTTTTAAAACAAAAAATAGTTCCATTTTAAACCCAAACCATTCAAAACTGGATGATAACAGCCCGCACCCAATCCATCTCATGCCTGTGTCACCAAGATTTCCAGCCTAACTGCACCCAGTCAGCTGATTTTCAATTCTAATATTATGAAAGTGGGGATTGCATAATTTTTAAGTCAAAGAGACACAATTAGATACCTTAATTTTTCAAACCTTAACTTTAGCTTACCATTTTCATCTATAAACCCACCCACTGCCTTCAAGTCGATTCTGACTCACAGAGCCCCCCTGCATATGGGTCCTGTGGCTGTCAACCTTTATGGGAGCAGAAAGTCTCCTCTTTCTCCCACAGAGTGGCTGGTGGGTTTGAACCTCCGACCTTGTGGTTAGCAGTGCAGGGCTTATCTTACAGTACCAGCAGGGCTCCTATTTTCATCTATAGTGCTGCTGTGTTTTGTCAAGTCAGTTCCAACTCATAGCCCCCCTGTGGAGAGGCTGTAAATCTTTACAGGAGCAGAAAGCAGCTAATGGATTCAAACTGCTGACCTTGGGGTTAGCAACCCAACACATAACCCACTATGCTACCAGGACTCCTTATTATCATCTATGATGATGGTGGTGGTGATGTGCCATGGAGTCAGTTCTGACTCATAGTGACCCTGTATAGGGTTTCTGAGGCTGTAAATCTCTACGGGAGCAGAAAGAATCATCTTTGTCCCGCGGAACGGCTGGTAGTTTCAAACTGCTGACCTTGAGGTTAGTTAGCGTCCCAACTCGTAACCAACCACTACACAGGGGAAAACAAAGTACTGGAAATATTAGCAATAAATTGTAGGGTTTTTCTGAAGTCATACTAACTTTGTGCTGGTGAATATAGAAATTATTATGCAACAACAGCTAGACTAATAAATACATTTTCTGTAAAATATAGACCCCAATTCATTGAGTAATAGCTAATTACTATGTAAATGAAATGATTAAGGACACCTGGTGGTGCTGTAGGTTAGGCATTGGGCTGCAAACTGCAAGGTCAGCGGTTCAAACCCACCAGCCAGTCATTCCTAGGGAGAAGGTTGATGCTGTCTGCTCCCGTAAAGATTTATAGTCACAGAAACCCTATATAGCGTTGCTATCAATATAAACTGACTCTATGGCAGTGAGGTGGGTAAATCCAATAATTAAGGCACTTATCAAAACCTGGGGTTCTGGTGTGGTGGTGCAGGATAAGTCCTGAACTGCTAATCACAAGGTTGGAGGTTCAAATCCACCAGCTACTCCTTAGAAACCCTTATACAGGGTCGCTATGGGTCGGAACAGACTCAACACCTCTTAACAACGGCAACACCAATCAAAACCTAATGAAAACATCCTAGGTATCTTGAGCTAATAGTTACCTTAAGGAGAGCATGATAGGGTGCAGACACAAAAATAACTGGAATGACTAAGACACTCTGGGAAATTAGGTAAAGGTGCATTACATAAGAACCCCATTGTACCAGAATGGGTAGCTGAATTTTCTGGCTAACTGTTTCATTCTCTGTTGATAATCTTTCTAAAATGTAGTCTACACTCCTAACTTAAATAGCAGGTGGAGGATTACTAAGCTTCAGCGGTCCTCTTCCGAAAAGGATTCCAGCTGAGCATGGAGTCTCTGGAAAATGCAAATGGTTAAAACGTTCAGTTAAAACTAATGGAAAGGTTGGAAGTTCGAGTCCCCCCCAGAGGGGTCTCATAAGAAAGACCTGGAAATCTACTGCTCCCAAAAAACAGCCATAAAAAACCCTTTGGGGTCTTCATGAGTCAGAGCAGACTTGACAGCAATGGGTTTCACGGAGCATCAGCAGGAGATGTGCCTGAGTGTCACTCCAGGGCCCAGAGGATGAAGGTTAGCTGTTTGATGGCTTTACTCTGTTGGACCGCCGTTGCCCTTTCTCCTCAAAGGGGAGAACAAAGGAGTCTAGTAACCACAATGCTCCTACTAGTTGGATACTAGGTAGTTAAGATTTATGGGTGTGCCTGAGATTCCATCCTTTACTTTATGGAGGGAAATGTGACCTAATTCCTTCCTGCCTAAATATTAAGCTGGTTTTCAAGGTGCTCTGAGGTCTCTCCAGATATCTCAGAAGCAGCCTTGGGAGGCTGGGAGTGTTCCCATACCAACCAAAATCGGCCAAGATTCCACTTGAGAACAAAGTTACAATTAAAAACATCAGTTTGATGGCCGTGGTTATGATAAGATTGGAAAGCGGAAGCCCTGAGTTCTACACTCATCCCTTCCCAGTAACTGACTGTAGGGTCTTAGCTGAGCCATTTTTCTCTGCCTTACAGCTCCCTGGGGTGGGGGTCCCACTAGACCAGTAATGGTCTAACAATTCTGGCTGGGCACAGAGGGTCTGCCCCGGGAAACCAAGACAAGAGCCCGTAGTCCCTGCCTTCCCTGGGGTGGCTGCCCTGCTTTGTTTTGCATACTGGACTTCTGCGTGAGATAACATTTGGTTGTTTATTTTTAAAAATAACATTGTGATAAATAATGAACTACATCATCAGGTTCTTTCCAACTTGGACACTATGTCCAACCACAGGGTAAAGTCTGCTAGAGAGTCCATTCTTAAACCTAATTAGAGGATTTTTCTTCGTAACAGAAAGCGCAATTAAGTTAGATGTATAGCTTCATTCATTCATATATGCATTCATCATTCATTTTTTTTCACAATGTCTGTTAACTATTATGATAAAGATGTTACGTATGAAAAAAACAAACGCGCTGCCATCAATTCTGACTCATAGCAACCCTATATAGGGCTTCTGAGACTATAAATCTCTACAGGAGAAAAACAAACAAACCATTGAGTCCATTCTGACTCAGAGTAATACTACAGGAAAAAGTAGCACTGACTGACAGGATTGCCAAGGCTGTAATCTCTTTTTTTAAGTTTTATTGTGAATTGAGTTTACATGGGAGAACATTAGCTTTACACTCATCCTATCGTATTTCATTTCATTGCAATGATTACAATCCCCTCCATCATTCAACGGCATTTGCTTCTATTCCCTGTGGATTTTTGGATGTACACCAAAACACTCAGGAATATGTAATTATTCAAACACCCAAAGGGCATACCCTGCAAACCTGCGACCCTCCACCCCCCAGCACACAGTCCCTTTCCCTCCATAAGTCTACAGTCCCCAGCCGCTCCATCTCTCCACATCATCATCTCTGCCTCCATCTCTGGCATCGCCGCTTCTCGGAGTAGGGTCCCACACTCCACTCCCACTCTTCTCCCTTGATAGTCCCAGGGTCCTCTGCTTCTGGACTGCAAGATCAACCAGTTCCCCCTTTTTGCTACAAAACCTCTATCTTTACATTTGCAACAATTGCAATTAGTCATGATAACAATTATTCACTATTGAACCATAAGAGTCTTATCCCCATCTCCTTTCACCAGCCACGTCTAGACAGGTTGGAAACCACTCAGTGGAGAGTCTACCTTCCACTGCACCTTCTGAAACTAAACTCCCTCTTGAAAACTTGTAAGCCAGTCACTCCATGCCTTTATAGTGCCCCCATTTTAGGTAGCCTGTGTCTAAGGTGCCCATCCCTCTCAACCCTGTATACACAGAGGATGAGAATGATCCTTGCTGTATAGATTCCTTCCCTCTTGGTTGGTATTTTAAGCTACTCCATCCATAAGTATAGGTCAAGTTTATCAAATTGTAGCAAATTACACTTGTTTTCTTTATTTTAAAAAAAAGGTTGTAATTCTTTACATAAGCAAACGACCACATCTTTCTCCTGAGAAGCATCTCGTGGGTTCAAATTGCTGACCTACCAGTTATCACTGAGCATTTGACCACTGTGCCACCAGGATTCATAGAAGCAGACAGCTTAATGATCTTTCTCACATGGAGTGGGGAGTGGGTTTGAACCACCAACCTTGTGGTTCACCACTGTGCCACCAGGGTAAAAATACAGTAATGAGCAGAACAGACACATCCGTGCATTCCTGTGTCAGGTATTTGGGAAGGCAGAGACTGATGAAAGAATCACACAACTGTTTTATTACAAATGTGGTAAGTACCACGAAGGAAACTATAGAATGCCGTGAAAACCTGTAAGGAAGTAGGGGATAGAGTTTGGGGGATCAGGGAGCCCCCCACCCAGGATGCACCATCCCATTTTCTCTCTCAACTCCGACACACTGGGGTTAGTTGAATGATATGCCACAGTAGACTTGAGAATAAGGCATGACTCAGAACTGCAGAAGGAAAATCTTACCCAGGCAGGGAATGGAAAATTTTAGTAGAACTGAATACTATTTTCTTAAGCACAGTCTTACTAAAAATAGCCTCAAGGGGGTAGGAGGGAGCACAGGGAATAACTGTCAGTAGCTGAGCAGAGTCAACAGCTAAAGTGATCCTAACAACCGCACACACACACTCATGCGTACACACACATGCCCACACTACGCTAAGGGGCAGCATCAGGCTGACTCAGGCTAGAAAACCAGCCCCCACTTGGGAGGGGTCCGCACGTGGCTTGGTCTGTTTCTGACCGCACACGTGGCAAGCCACAAGTTTCCTAACCTCTTGCCACACGTGGTCTCTGACAGGCAGAGGGGGCAGGACCCATGAGTGTTCTGACATCAACCACGCAGTACCTCAAAAGCCCCGTACCTTGTTCTCCTTGTAGAGAAATTCAAGATGCAAAACCTTGCGAAGCTCATTTCTGCTGTTTATGCTGAGATCCGAACGTGGGCGTTCCTGGTCCATGATCACACATGTCTTCTTCAAGCCCTGAGGGAAGAAACCTGACTCATTATTCACCATTTTAAATCAAAACCTTCAGTTCTCTGGCAAGGGCTATAAACAAAAGACTGTTGATGCTCACTGTAGCCATTCTTGTCCTGCATTCCTCACAGCAACACAAAAACTAACTTCAGCGTTTGTTTGTATATACCCCTTACATCTGGTACCACCTGCATAGAGATTGTATTCTAACTCTTCCCGATGGCCCTGTGGGCTCAGTTCATGCTGGAATTGTTAGCCTACTTCATAGCAAAGGAAGGTCACGTTGAGGTAAGTGACTTGCTCAAGGCCAGGTCGGAAGCCCTGATTTGGGCCCTAGATTTCGGGCTTTAAGAACAAGCAAAAGAAAATCAATAAGCAAAAGGCCAGTGCTCAGTCCCTTTTTCTTAGATTGTGTTATGGATTGGATTGTTTTCCCCAAAATACATGCTGCAAATCCTAACCCCTAGACCATGGGGGGTTTTTGGTAAATAAAAAACAAAATTTCATTGTGATTACAGAAAAGTCAGTGGGAGAAAAAAAAAAAGATTACCAAACTGGACTTTTGTTGTTACAACATTCTTTTTACATAAAGTCTTAACAGATAGGAGTTTCTCGCTCACATGCTGGCACCTTCATGGGATCCTGGGGAAGTGTAGGACACAGACCCAACAGCCCTTGAACTGCTGCCCTCCCACCCTCCTTCCCAAGGTAGCACAAGCCCTCAGGCTAGGCTGCAGCAGGGCAAGACCAGCTCTGTGCCCAAGGTGGGGGAGTCGCACGCTCTGCTGTGGACGGCGGCTTTGACTGTTTTCTTGTCCCTAGGTGGGCAGGTGAAGGTTGAGGCTTAGGTCCAGCAACATCTCAGAGTATGGCTCTCCACGGGGAGGAACCCAGGAAGCCTGGGCATAGCTGGGGACTCCAGTCCACTGAGGGCTTGGGCAGAGAGATGGGGTCAGCTTATCCCCTGGTATGGCACTGTAAGATAAGCACCAGACTGCAAACTGCAAGGTAGGCAGTTCAGACTCACCAGCTGCTCTTAGAAACCCTACACAGGGTCACCATGAGTCAGAACTTACTCTAGGGCACACAACAATATCATGGTTGTAACTATAATCCCATTTGGGAATGGGTTTTCTTTGTTATGCTAATATGGCAGTATTAATGTAGTCATTGTTGTTGTTGTTGTTAGGTGTCATCAAGTCAGTATCAACTCATAGCAACCTTATGCACAGCAGAATGAAACACTGCCCAATCCCGGGCCAACCTCACTACTGTTGCCA
>NW_006408524.1:20541352-20547787 GCF_000296735.1 Chrysochloris asiatica
TAACTCATCAATTCTTCTATGGTCTTCCTTATTCACTGTCCAGCTTTCACATGCACATGAGGTTACTGAAAATACCATGGCTTGGGTCAGGCGTACCTTAATACAAAGCTGACATCTTTGTTCTTCAACACTTTAAAAGTAGAGGGGCTCTTAAATCAATCTCTTCTGATATGAAAGGGCAGATTAAGCAAGCAGTCAGAGATGAGAGAGGATGGGTACCAGGTCACCAAGGGAAGATCACCAAGGGACCAAGAGCTAGAAGCTTGAGTCAAAACCAATAGAGAGAGAAAGCCTGGTCCTAGAGGCAGAGCCCTGAATTCTAACTTCTAGCCTCCTAAACTGTGACAAGGACTGCTAACCACAAGGTTGGTGGTTCAAACCCACCAGCAGCTCCTTGGAAACCCTACATAGAGTTGCTAGGAGTTGGAGCCGACTTGAAGGCACTTAACAATAACAACAAACAGTGACAGACTAAGTGTCTGTCTGTTAAAGCCACCCATTTGTGGTGTTTTTGTTTCAGTAGCACTGGAAAACTAAGACAGACAGGAAATCAGGAGGCAGGGCTGAATTACCCAAGGTAGCACAGTGGAACCAAAGAGGAAGGGTTTCTGATCACCCCAGGCTGTAAATCTATGATCTTCAGGACCCTGACCCCCTAAAAGAACTTAATAAATGTTTGCTGGGTCCCCAGTGGGTGTTGTAGGATAAGCACTGGACAGCAACGTTGATTTGATTTGAAGCGCTCTTCAGGAACCCTATACAGGGTCGCTAGTTACACCCTCGGAAACCCTGTACAGGGTCGCTATGGGTCGGAACCGACTCGACGGCACTTAACAACAACAACAACAAGGAGTCAGAATCCACTCAACAGCATTTTAACAACAATACTGAACTCCTCTGGAAACTGAGGTTCAATTGTACCCAACAGAGGCACACTGGCAGTGGAAACAGGGTGAGTCACATTCCTTCTTAAGAAGCTGGTATGTCTTCATTTGAAAAACAATAGCTGCAGCTCTTGCCTGTCCACCTGGCTGGGCCTGGGCTGTGCTAATAACCACCCAGTGAGACAGTCCTGAAGCAGGAGCTGCTGCTCCCTAAACATCTCAGCCTGCGGTAAGGGAGTCCCTGGCTCCTAAAGAGTTCCAAGCCCCAGTGCCAGACAGGGCCCCAACCTCTCTCTGGGCCTTCGTGTTTAGACATACAGAGAGGGTCTAACTTCTGGGAACACAAAACAAGAACAAAACCTGCAATCTGCCATGAATTTAGATAATAAGGGTAGTTTGGGAAATGAGATCTAAATGCAAAAGAACCAAAGCCAAAAGCGATCTCAAGGACGGCTGAGGACTCTGGACTCAGGGACTCAGGGAGGGAGAGTGCCTATGTGCTGGCGGCGGGGGTGAGGGGGTGGGAGCTGGCTTGTGGGTTGTACCGTTTGGTTGTTTGATGATGCATGGAGGGGATTGTAATCATTGCAATGAAATGAAACACGATAGGATGAATATTAAGCCAATGTTCTCCCATGTAAACTATCACTCAATTCACAATAAAAACTTTTTTTTAAAAAGAGGATCTCAGGGACAGAGAAGAGAAAGAAATGGGTATTCATGTGGGAGGCAGGCGCAGGGCATATCTGGGCTTACTTATTAAGGGAGTCCATTGGAAGGAAAGGTTGGGCTCAAGAGCAAATACCTGCATTTCATCTGGTTTCACCAGGGCTTTTCCATCAATCAAAGTGATATGGAATACTCTATAAAGAGGGCTCCTCCCTGCAGGATAAGGAGCTCTGGTGGCACTGTGGGATAAGTGCTGGATTGCTAACCACAATGTTGGTAGTTCAAACCCACATCTGTTTCAAGGGAGAAAGATGAGGCTGTCTGCTTCCAAAAGGTTTAGAGTCTCAGAAACTCTATATAGGGTCACTATGAGTTAGAATCGGCATGATGGCAGTGAATTTACTTTGGATTTTCTCTGCAGGGAAACTCTTGTTTTTCAACAATTTGGATTAGCAAGTCATGTTACATTGAACAAACCTCCAGGATTATATGTGCACTGGCATTTGAAACCCACCAGGTAGAGATGAGGACGGCCTCAGGGGTCAGTCTGTCCTCAGTCCAATGTGACCTATGTAGCTATCATCCATTGAACAAAAACACTTGTTGTACACCTCCCATGTGCCAGGCTCTGTTCTAGATTCTAGCGATACAAAATCCTAACAATTCTAGCGATACAGAATTCCAATACAAATCCCAACCCCACAGAGCTGATAACCTGTTGGGAAGTCAGACCCTAAGAATGGGGTGAATGCTGTGTGGCAGCTGCTAAAACGCACCATGGTGGAGGCAAATCAAAATGGGAAGGGCAGACCATCATAAATGAAGGGCACCATTTTAGATAGTCAGCTATTTATTGAGCATTGTCTGTGTGCTCACCCCTGTCTCCAATCTCCCCATCTGGGAAATGAAGGGAATGAATGACCTACCATGTATCAGGCACTAGACCAACTGCTGGAGACAGAGGGGAAAGAAGGTCAAAGTCCTTGTCCTGGTGAAGCTTACATTCATCAAGGAAAAGCTGAGTACACTAGAGTCCAGGGGTGGGCCAGAAATAGCAGACTGAGGAGACAGACGGGTAGAATTGTGGAGAATCGCTGCATTCATTAGGTATGTTAGAACTGAGACTCTAGGGAAGTGAGAAAACAAATAATGTAGACACTTGGGAAAAGACTATTCCAGGCAAGGGCTAGCAAGTGCAAACGTCCTGTGGTAGTCACAAGAAAGCCAATACCGTTAGAGTCTCATAGTCAAGAGAATGTGGCAAGAGATGAGGGCAGGTAGGTCTTCAGGAATGTGAACAGAAAAGGCTTCGTCAGCTTTTATGAAATGAGAAGCTAATGAAGGACTTGAGGAGTACTGTGAACTGATTAGACGGCTTTAAAGGGTCACCTGTTTGGTAGGCTGAGCACAGATTGTAAGAGGCAGGTATAAACCAGGAAGCAGTGAGGAGGCTACTGAATGATTCACATGAAATATAGGCTGTGCTTTGGTGGTCTGTGGGGAGTGCAAGGTAGATGTAACAGAAGTGGTAAGAAGTGTGGCCTTGTCTACGTCTTCTAATGGCAACGCCAACAGAGTTGCTGATGAACTGGATATGAGATGCACAGCAAGGTAAAAACCCAAGGATCGTTTCAAAGGTTTAGCCTGAGCAATTGGATGGATAGAGATGTCGTTTACTGAAGTGAAGGCTGCAGAAGGTAGAGGGAATCAGGAATTGAGTTGGGGATATGTTAAGTTTGAGATCCTTGTTAGATAGACACCCATGTGGAAATGTAGACTAAGCCACTGTAAAGAATCTGAGAACTCAGGGAGATGCTTTGGTTAGAGAAATAAATTTGGGAGATGTCAGTATTCTAGGCGGTACTGAAATCCCTAAGACATGTGGAGACATCTAGAGAATGAATGGAGACAAGAAAAGAAGTCCACAGTAGGCAACATTCACAGGTCAGGGAAACAAAGAGAAAGCAGCAAAATGTCTGAGGAGAAAACAGAGAGGTAGAAAGGAAACCAAGAGGAGGTGGTCTTTAGAAGCCAAGGAGAAAAAAATTCCAAGAAGAAGGATGTAATCAACTAAGTTAAACACAATGGTTCTTCAAGGATACAGATGGAAAGTCAGATGTCATTGATGATCTTTATGAGTTGTTTCCATGGATGGGTGGGGACAAAATCCAGATTAGAGTAGGTTTGAAAAAGCATGATATCAGAATCAGAGTATACATAACTCTTTCAATGGGTTTTGCTATAAAAGGGAGGGGAAAACAGACTGGTAGCTGAATAGGGCTGAGGGTGGTGGGGGTATCAAGATGGGATTTCGTGGGAGCATTTGTAAATGCAGATAGATACTGGTACCCACTGGTGGTGGCTGTGTGCCATGGAGTCGGTTCCGAACCATAGCGACCCTGTACAGGGTTTCCAAGGTGCAGCTGATGAGGTAGAACTGCTGACCTTGCAGTTTAAACGGATTTGCAGTCTGACGCATTAACCCACAGCGCCACACCAGGATTCTGCTATAGGTGAATGTTGTTGTTGTTATGTGCCGAGGAGTCAGTTCCAACTCATAGAGACCCTGTACAGAGTTTCCGAGGCTGTAAAACTTTACGGGAGCAGAAAGCCTTATCTTTCTCCCGCAAAACAGCTGGTAGTTTTGAACCTCTGACCTTGCAGTTCGCAGCCCGATTCAAAACCACTACATTACCAGAGCTCCTTTGATACCCACTTGTTGTTGTTAAGTGCTGTCGAGTCGGTTCCGACCCATAGCAACCCTGTACAGGGTTTCCAAGGCTGTAAATCATTATGAGAGCAGAAAGCCTCATCTTTCTCCCGTGGAGCGGCTGGTAGTCTCGAACTGCTGACCTTAAGGTTCACAGCCCAATTCATAACCACTACACTACCAGAGCTCCTTTTGATACCCACTAGAGAAGGACAAATATACTATACACACGAGGGAACACTACACCATCCATGAAGAGATTGCCATTACACAAAAGTATGGGGAATCCATTCATAGTAACAAGAGTGTGAACAGCAGACAAGTCCTGGCCCAGTTAGCAGGTGTGGCTATAAAAGTCTGCTGAAGTTGTCTCATGACTACTTCTATTTGCTCCCTCTATGAAATGGAATGTGTGAGGAGCTTTGGGGTTTGAAGAAAGAGGAGGTATGAAATGTCCCTCTGAGGATTGAGAGCGTGAACGGTCTGCAGAGGTCTAACCACAGAGATGAGTAGCCGTGAGTTTAGAGAGGCCAGTCAATGTGACTGTGTTTTTCTCCAGTCCCGCTTAGCTCTGTGGGTACAGACAAGTAGGCTGAGTTAGGTTGTACCCAGATTGGAGGAGTATGATGAAGGGGACCGAGCATAGTATTGAGGCATGATTATAATGATGTTGTTGTTGTTGTTAAGTGCTGTAAAGTCAGTTTCAACCCATAGTGACCCTGTATAGGGTTTTCGAGGAGTGGCTGGTGAGCTTGAACTGCCGACCTTGCGGTTCAACTGGCTTTGCAGTTTGGTGCATTAATCCACAGCGTCACACCAGGACTCCGATTATAATGATGAGAGGGGGGAAATAGAGAAGAGGTTAAAATGGATGAACCCAAAACCACACCCATTGATTTGGACTCACAGAGCCTCTAGAGAAGAGAATAGAACTGCTAGATAGGGTTTCCACAAGGCTGTGCATCTTTACATAAACAGTTGCCATGTCTCTGCTCCATGGAGTGGTTAGTGAGTTCAAACTGCTGATCTTTTGATTAACCATTGAGCCCCCAGGACTTCTTAGAATGGGGTTGAGGGACTGTGAAAATCTGTTGGCTCCATGGAATTCAGAGTCAGGTAAAAGTGAAGCATTGTTTTTGTTGGGCAACTAAGGAGGATGAACTGAAAAAGTAGAGAAGTGGGATGCTTGGAAGTGCGAACATGAAAAGGTTGCAATATGAGTAATAACAAAGCCCAGGGATGGACCCCAGGAGAGGGCAGCAGAGGCAGGATGAGATCCCTGCATGACAGGAGCCTCGGACTCATGAGGCTGGGGTACAGTTTGTGTCATCTGGATAGACAGTGGTCTCCCCAAGAGGCGATCATGATTCTCTGAGGGTAGTCACACTTGGTGCGTTAGAGGAAGTGGCTGGGTAAGGCAGTAGAGAAAGGTGAGGTCTGAGGGGCAGCTGGGAGCTGGGGGCCTAATCCTTTGGATTTTATCCTAATTATGATAAGGAGCATGCTAGCTCCAATGGATAAGCACTGGACTGCGAACCATAAGGCCAGTAGTTTGAATCCACGCGCTGCTTAACAGGTAAAAGATGAGGCTATCTGCACCCACAAAGACTTAAAGCCTCAGAAACCCTATACAGGGTCACCATGCATCAGAACAACTTGGTGATGTTTCACAACAACAATAAAAAGGAGGTACCAGTGGAGGATTCTGAGAAGGAGAGTATGAAGTTCTGTCCTACTCACCCCTCTCACCTTCTAGTTTCATGATGGTCTGTCTCCCAGGAAACGAGATAAACCTTACTCTCATTCAAAACTGTTAGGAGGATGTGAGAGAATCAGCAGAGCACCTAGAATGGTGCCCGATGCTGGGGTGGGAACTCAACTCAGGGCCACTCACTGCCAAACAGCTGCCTGCACAAAGCCCTGTGGGAAGTTCAGGGTCTCTGCCCAGGAGGAAAGATGAAGGGAAAAGTAATAGATCTGACTGCAGTCCAGCTCTCTCTCGCTCTGAGCGATGCATTGCAGCTCCTTTCTACTCTCAGAACCTGAGCATGCTCAGATAAAAGATAGGAAGAAGAGGAGATGGGGAAAGAGATGATTCCTTAAGTCCCATCCAGTTCAGGTGTCAGCTCTGCAGGTCTGTCTAGCAAGTGAGATGGGACATACATTAATAAC
>NW_006408524.1:20548733-20556225 GCF_000296735.1 Chrysochloris asiatica
AATCTGACGCATTAACCCACAGTGCCACAGCAGAACTCCCTATTGTTGTTGTGAAGTGCTGTCCAGTCAGTTCTGACCCATAGCGACCCTGTATAGGGTTTCCGAGGAGCAGCTGGTGAGTTTGCACCACCGACCTTGCAGTTCAAAAGGCTTTGCAGTCTGGCGCTTTAACCCACAGCGCCACACCAGGACTCCAGGACTCCCTATACGGTAGGCAAAAACACTGAACACCTACTATGTGCTAGATGCTAGGCTTGGGAGCTGTCCAGATAATATTACTAATCCTCCTTATAAATCAAGGAGCTCTGGTAGCATAGTGGTTACAAATTGGACTGCTAACCTCAAAGTCCGCAGTGCGAAACTACCAGCCACTCTCCGCAGGAGAAAGATGAGGCTACAGCCTCGGAAACCTTATACAGGGTCATTATGAGTCGGAACCGACTCCACGGCACATAACCACCACCACTATTATAAATCTGCAAAGGGCTTAGTACTCCTGTTTGCAAACAAGGAAGGCGCACATCCGTGAATTGCACACCCAAGCTCACACGCAGCTAACTAGAAGCAGATATTTGTATCTGGCTCTAGATCCCTCCCCATTTCCTCCACCCAAAGATTTGTTTCGTGTGTGTGTGTGTGTGTGTGTGTGTGTGTGTGTGTGTGTGTTTTAATCCCAGACAAGTGACTATTGCTTAACCCAACATATTACCCTGAGAAACAGTACCGTGCCTGGTACTTAGCAAGTACTCCATCGTGCATTGTTCAAGGTATGCTCTCCCCACCTCTCCCCACTGGCATGAGACAGGGCTTCCAGGAAGCTCCTTTACCACCAGATCGCCACATCCACCTCCCCAACTTCTGAACACATCAGAAACTCTTCGGAAACAAACAAAAAAAAGGAGAACTTTAACAAATAAAATTAATGCAACAGCAGGGATTCCCACTGTTGACTAAAATAACTGAAGGTTTTGATCATAAAGAACTTTCTTCAGTCTTTTGGGTCCCTCTGGGGGAAAGTTCTTACTTGTCTATGTTTCTTGGCATTGGCCAGTTAAGGCCACCAGGCTTGGCTGAGGCCTGCACGCTACACTAAGGTGGGAAAACTCAGCTATGCATTAGAGACGGGGTGAGGGTGTCTTTGCATCCCATCCTGGACCTCGGCCCACCTGCCCGGAGGGAAGATGACCCTAGGAGGGTAGCGGACAGGGCAGCCAGGGCCCTCCTGGCAGGAAGTGACCAATAACAGAAATGGCTCCTGGGAAATGTAGTTTTCCCCTGTCCTAGTAAAGAGGCGTTGTTGTGGAGGCATCTCTGGACCAGGAAGCAGGCAGGAGTAGGTCTCCATCCCCGAAGGTAGAAAGGTTCAAGGGGAATCCCCAGATTGCTCCCCAACATTAGGGATGCAGCCCTAGAGCTCTGGAGGGGGCCCGGGGGTGAAACTATACCTTTCTGCTGAGAAACTCCCTCACCAGGGAGGCGGCCACCTCCTCCACGAAGAGGCTATCCATGCTGCCGGTTCTGCCCACGAGGCCAGCACGCCCAGCCCTGCAGCCCCAGGCCCTGCAGTCCGTTGGGGCCAGTATGGCCGTGTTGCCGTGGCGACGGTGGCATCAGCTCTGGGAAGAACTCCTCCCCTTCCCAGGGAGCCTGCAGGCGGGAAGGAGGGAAAGCGGGAGGGAAGGGGCGGAGCACTCCTTAAGCCACACTGGAGCCTAGCGTTCAGGACCGGGACTCAGAGCTTAGAACCTGGCTCTGCCCCTTCCCGTGCTGTGGCCAAAGTCACTGCTCCAATCCAAGACTCCACCTCCACCACATAAAATGGGAAGAATAACTGACTCTTGGTTTCTGAAGGAATAAACTCACAGAGAAAGGGGCCACTAAACCCCAACTGGGCCCTGGCCCTGGCTGCCCAGGACTGTGCTTACTCAGTGCTGAAGCTAAAGGACAAGTCATCTCCCACTTTCTCCTCCAGCCTCCTAGCTGTCTGCTTTCCCATCAAAGAACATCATTTATTGAACACCAAACATTAGCACATCTTTAATCTAGTTCCAAACAAGGTGGCTACTATTGGCCCCATTTTTTAAAACAGGACACTGAAGTTCAGAAAGGTTAAGATTTTGCAGAAGCCTACGCGTAAGGAGCTCTGGTAGCGTAGTGGTTACGAATCGGGCTGCTAACCTCAGGGTCAGCAGTTCGAAACTACCAGCTGTTCCGCAGGAAAAAGATGAGGCTTTCTGCTCCCGTAAAGATTTACACCCCCAGAAACCCTGTGCAGGGTCACTATGAGTCAGAACTGACTCCACGGCACATAACAACAACAACATAGTCAAGAGTAACAAAGAAAGATGAGGTTTCAGCTTCCACAAAGATTGACAACCTTGGGGACACTGTACAGGGTCTCTATGAGTTGGAATAGATTTGAAGGCACTTAGCAACGACAGAGCAGGGATTACAACCAAGTCCATGCCTTTGCCCAATACCAATGCCTCAAAACTCAGTTATTTTGGGACCACCTTTACAGCCTGCCACATCTGCACATCACCTACACTGCTATGTCTGTATTCTTTTCTTTAAGCTGACTTGGATGATTTTTAAATTTAAATAGATAAAGTAGACACCATCATGTCAACTTCAAGTCAGGGCAAACGGTATTTAGGAAGAATGATTGCAGGCAGGTTCAAATTCATCATTGCAGCTCTTGTGCCAGTCTGTCTTTCCCAAGGTCTCCCTCTCCCTTGCTGGCTCTCTGCTTCACCAAAGATATGTTCTCCTTCAGTGACAAATTCCATCTGATGATATGTTCAAACCAAGTGGGCTGGACAATGTTTGGTTGTGACCCATAAGGTTTTCAGTGACTAATTTTCAGAAGATTTTTCTGAAACTTGTCCACCCCAGTGATCCTGCAAGTATTTGAAGTTTTTCAGTCTGAAATTCATTAATCTAGGAAAATGGGAAATTGTCAAAAATAAAATGAAACGCATAAACATCAATATCCAAGGCATTAGTGAGATAGGAACCAAAATATGATCTTGAACATATCCCACCTGAATTTAGAGATCATCTGAAGAACAGAATTGAAACATTAGACACTAAAGACCAAAGACCAGACGAGTTATGGATGACATCAAGAACATACACAGGAAGAAAGCAAAAGGTCATTAAGAAGACAAGAAAGAAAGAAAAGACCAAAACAGATATCAGGAGAGACTCTGAAACCTGCTCTCCAGTGTAGAGATGCTAAAGCAAATGGAAGAAATAAGGAGGTAAAAGAGCTGAATAGAAAATTTCAAAAGGCAGGTTGAGAAGACGAAGTCAAATATGATAACGAAATGTTCACAGACCTGGAGTTAGAAAACCAAAAGGGAAGAACACACTCAGCATTTCTCACGCTGAGGGAACTGAAGAAAAAATCCAAGCCTCATCTTGCAGTGTTGAAGGATTCTATGGACAAAATATTGAATGATGCAGAATGCATCAGAAGAAGATACAGTCACTGTAGCAAAAAGAAGTGATCGATGTTCAACCATTTCAAGAGGCAGCATATGATCAAGAGCCAATGATACTGAAGACAGAAGTCCAAGGTGCATTGAAGGCATTGGCAAAGAACAAGACACCAGGAATTGATGGAATACAAATAGAAATATTGCAACAAACTGATGTAGCCCTGCAGGCACTCACTCATCTGTGCCAACGAATTTGGAATACAGCTATCTGGCCAACTGCCTAGAAGAGATACATATTTGTGCCCATTTCGAAGAGAGGTGATGCAACAGAATGCAGAAATCTTTGGACAATATCATTAATACCACATGCAAGTAAACTTTTGCTAAAGATCATTAAAAAACCGCTACAACCATACATTGATGGAGAACCTCCAGAGGTTCAAGCCAGATTAAGAAGAGGACATGGAATGAGGGCTTATATTGCAGATGTCAGATGGACCTTGGCTGAAAGCAGAGAATACCAGAAAAATGTCTATCTGTGCTTTATTGACTATACAAATGCTTTCGATTATGTGGATCATGACAAGCTATGGACAACACAGCAGAAAATGAGAATGCTGGACCACTTAATTGTGCTCATGAGGAACCTGCACATAGACCAAGAGGCAGCTGTTTGAACAAAACAAGGGAACACTGGTTTAAAATTAGGAAAGGTTGTATTTTTTTCACCTTACTTATTCATCCTGTACACTGAGAAAATAATCCAAGAAACTGGATTATATGAAGAAAAAACATTGCATCAGGATTGGAGGTAGACTCATTAACAACCTGCGATATGCAGATGATGCATATTGCTGAAAGTGAAGAGGACTTAAAATACTTATTGATAAAGAGCAAAGACCACAACCTTCGGCATGGGTTGCACCTCAATGGAAAGAAAACAAAAATCCTCATCACTGGAACAATAAACAACAAACATATAAATGGAAAAAAGATTGAAGTTGTCAAAGACTTCATTTTGCTTGGACCCACCATCAACACTCATGGAAGCAGAATTCAAGAAATCTAACAACATATTGCATTAGACAAATCTGCTGCACAATACCTCTTTAAAATGCTCAAGAGCGAAGATATCAGTTTGAGGACTAAGGTGTGCCTGACCCAAGCCATGATATTTTCAATAACCTCATATGCATGTGAAAATTAGACAGTGAATAACGAAGACCGTAGAATTGATTCCTTTAAGTTATGGTATTGTTGTTGTTATGTGCTGTGGAGTCGGTTCTGACTCATAGCGACCCTGTACAGGGAGGGTTTCTGAGGCTGTAAATCTTTATGGGAGCAGAAAGCCTCATCATTCTTTCATGGAACAGCTGTTTCGAACTGCTGACCTTAAGGTTTGCAGCCCGATTCGTAACCACTATGCTATCAGAGCTCCTTGAGTTATGGTATGTTGTTGTTGTTAAGTGCCGTCGAGTCGGTTCCGACCCATAGCGACCCTGTACAGGGTTTCCAAGGGTGTAAATCTTTACGGGAGTAGAAAGCCTCATCTTTCTCCCGTGGAGCGGCTGGTAGTTTCGAACCGCTGACCTTAAGGTTCGCAGCCCAATTCGTAACCACTACGCTACCAGAGCTCCTTGAGTTATGGTATAGGAGGAGAATATTAAACATACCATGGGCTGCCATAAGAACAAGCCAATCTGTGATGGAAGAAGTACAGCCAGAATGCCACTTGGAAACCAGGATGGCCAGACTTTGTGTCTCATATTTTGGACATATTAACAGGAGGAACCAGTCCCTAGAGAAGGATATCATGGTTGGTAAAGTAGAGAATTGGAGGAAAAAAAGAAGATCTCCCAACCAGATGGATTGGCATACTGGCAGCACGAGGGTTCAAACATAGCAATGATTGTAAAGTTGGTACAGAAACAGACAGTGTTTCATTCTATTGTGTATTGGGTTGCTATGAGTCAGTACCAACTCAATGGCACCTAACAACAATAGCCAAGCTTCCAGCATTGTAGCAATATGCAATATGCAAGCTACTATGGTATGGCAAAAACTCTTAATGTGGCACTGTAAGATAAGCAATGAGCTGCTATTCACAAGGTCATTGGTTCAAGTCAATACAGGATCATTATGAGTTGAAACCTACTCCATGGCACTTAACAACAACACAGTATGACAAGGACTCATAGTGTGGCTTTGTAGGATAAGCAGTGGACTGCTAATCAGAAGGCCTGAGGTTCAAACTCACCAGCCTCTCCTCGGAAACCCTCTACAGGGCTGCTATGAGTCAGAACAGACTCAATGACACTTGACAACAATAACACAGAATGACAGACTGACGAACAGATGGGGGTAAATTTATATACATTTATTTTTTTAAAGTGTTTTTAAGCAATGATAACCACAGTTCACATTGGATTTGATGGGCTTGTTATATTCCCAGAAACACAATAAAATAAATACATACCCAGAAAGATTAACTGTGTGCATCTAGAATCATCTTGCAGACCAACAGTGGTGCATGAACCACACTTGGGCAATGCCATGCCATCCAGACTGCCTGGGAAATTGCTGGAATGTGGGAACTGCATTACCATCTCTAGGCATCTTCCCTACGCCACACTACTAGCCTACAATGGTTCTTTGAAATGGTTCTTTTGAGCACTTAGGCTGTGGGAGACAGTGCCCATGGCAGAGTGGGGAGGGCCGAGCCGCAGGAGACCTCACAGTCCTTCCTCAGGAGCCTTGGTGTTTCAGCTGGAAGACACAAGGATGGATGTGGAACCATCAGAGAATAAAGCAAGGCAGATGGTGTTCAGGTAGGAGCTTGTGGGTTACAGAGAGTAGGTTTTGTAAGTTCAGGAGAGAAAGGATTCTCCTCCATGAAGGTTTTTGGTGACGAACAGAAGTGGTCAGAGAAGATCTCACTTAGAGAAAAATAGTTTAGCAAAAAAATGAGGAAGTGAGGATGCCTGCCAGAAAGGTATCAGGATAACGGATACTCCAAGCAGAGGAAAGAGCAAGTACAAAGGCACTGAGGCAGCATGGAGCTGATGCTTGTGAGCTACGGACACCAAGCGTGGAGGGAGTCGGGGAACCAGCCAGTGAACATCATGAGGACTTCTTTTGAGTCTCTGTTGGGAATGAGGAGAGACAGGATCTGGTTTAGGTTTTGACAGGATCCTTCTGGCTTTGGTGTTGAGAAATAGACTATGGAGGGGTAAGTGTGGAAGCAGGGAAATCAGGTAGGAGGAGAATGAAACACTCCGTAAGCAGAGAAAATTAAAACTTCACATATTAAATGTATGTGTGTGTTTGTGAGTGGGTGTGTAATGTTTTTCTGACCGTGGAATGTTCTTAACACTTTGAGATAGGATGTTTAAGCAAGGGAAGCACAGGAAAGAATTCTTCTTTCAGACACATTGTTGGCTTCTAGGGATACAATAACCTTAAATTAACCTTAAGATGTCTAGTAAAAGGGAACAGTCTGAACCATGTGGGAAGGTCAAGGGTGTCCTGCCCGAAAGCTGAGGAGGACACTGGATTACATCCTAGGACTCATTCCTTTCCACAGACCCTCACAACTCCTCCTGACTTCTCAACATCATCTGTTAATGGGACCATCCGACAAAGCATTGTAAGGAAGCCCTCCACTCCCACTGGAAAGTAAAAGTACTTGGATTCCTTATAATACACAAGCCAGAGATGCCAACAACCTAAAAGTAAATATCAGAACATCATGGTTCTGTAGGATGAGCACTAGACTGCTAACTACAAGGTCCAAAGTTCGAACCCAGCAACCCTTCCACAGAAGAAAGATGAGGCTTTCTGTTCCCATAAAGATTTATAGCCTGAAAAACCCTACCCAGAGTCTTTATGAATCTGAACCAATTCACAGCACTTAACAACAATAACATCAATGTAAAAAAGTGTCATTAGCATGTAGTTTGAGTGTTGGTGAGGGCAATACACAAAAAACAGAAAGGGAGTGTTATAACAAGGTAGATAGGGGAACATTGAGACAGGTTTGCATGGGCTAA
>NW_006408524.1:20557825-20564715 GCF_000296735.1 Chrysochloris asiatica
AAAAAAAGAGCTAAAATGAGTAGAAAGAAATACTGTTAACTGATGGCACATGGAGGGGATTATAATCATTGTAATGAAATAAGGCATATGATTTGTTGAATGTAAAACTGATTATTTGCTCTGTACACTTTTACTTAATTCACAATAAAAACATTTTTTTTAAATGTCATTAGGTTATTTGTTTCATAAATTTAAAGGTATTTTTGCAGAGAACAGTGATCACAAAATGTCGTGAACCAAGGTTTATAATCTAGTCCTTTGTCCCTATGGTCCAGAAAGAAGGAGGGAAAGAGAAGTAAGAGGAGGAAAGGAGAGGCAAGGGAGGGGGTGGCAGGGGAGAGAAGTCAACAGACTTTACCTTGGAGGGACAATTCTAATGGCCTTGTGTTATATCACAGCTTTCGCAGAGAGGAGAAAGGGTTTAACACATAGGAGTGAGAGTATGTGTTGTGTGTGTGTGTGTTTGTGTAAAATCACATGCACACTCCATAGCTGTGGCTTTGCACACCTATGAGCCCGTGAGCTGTGGGCTCTGCATCTGGGTGAGTGTGAGGCACTACGGGCACTTGTGAAATCCCTGGACTCTGTTTGTCCCATCTGGTTCTGACAACAGGGTACATCAGGCATGTGGTGAGCCTGTTGCATGTGGGGGCCAGGTGCTTTGTGAAAGAATCTGAGGCTGATATGCTGCCTCTTCCAGGGTGCTCCACGCAGGGGAATGACTGAACATGTCCCCCACCAATGGAGGAGGCAGGGCTGTGCCTTTTACCTGGATCAAGGGGGTTATGGAGAGCCGGGCACTCTGATTGTTCACATAACCATGTTCTTCCCAGGGACCATGGGTATAGTGAAGTGCAGTATAGCTGGATCAACTGGGTTGGAAAAGCATTGTGAAAGTCCTTCTAATGAAATGACCATCAGACTGTCCTAGCTGACTGGCTACTATCCCCAGAGGTCAGGACAAGGGATTAAGTCCATGGCAACATGAAAGAACAACTCATTCGCACATTTCTTTTGCCAGGCTACATCTACACTACATGGTCACCAACATGAGGATGGAAATGCAGTAAGGACTCAGTCCCCAACCAGGTCCAGGAGAACAAAGGGGACAGCTACAACGTAGTGTGGCTCTTGGCCTTTTCACTCAGCCCAAAGCACCCCACACCCCCTCACTGTCAGGAGGAGGCCCACTCAGCTATGGGGGCTGGAAAATCCAAATTCCAGAGGTCAGAGAGCAGGCTAGCAACTGGTAATCTTAAGGTAAAAATCAGTAGGCCAAGTGGCAGGCTGGAAACTTCAGCAAGATGTCTTTATTCGTGGTGAGGCTGAATTGCTTCTCCTTGGGCTACCTCAGTTTTTTCTCTTAAAACCTTTAACTGATTAGACAAGGCTCACACACATTACGTAGACTAATTTGCTTTACTTGGAGTCAATTGATTGTAAATGTTAATCCCATCTACAAAATACATCCAGACTAGTGTGTAACCAAACAACTGGGCACCATAGCCTAAGCTAAGACAACACATGAAATTAACACATTCTCCAAGGAAACATTCTACATGAAAATTCTGGCTCACCTCTCATTTTCTTGTTGTTAAGTGTTGTCGAGTCGATTCCAACCCATAGTGACCCTGTATAGAGTTTCTGAGGAATAGCTGGTGAGCTTAAACTGCCAACCTTGCAGTTCTAACGGCTTTGCAGTCTGGCGTGTTAACCCACAGCGCCACACCAGGAATCTCAGGACTCCTATAGATGAGTGAAAATAATTCACAAAGCACTATGGTGGAATCTGCTGATTGTTCACCAAGATCCACTTTTCCTTTCCTTCACAGTGACATACTCATTGTTGTTAGGTGCCATTGAGTGATCTATTTCGAGCTGGGCAAATGACTTCTCAATCACACTGTATTTCCCAGCCTCCTTTGCAGCTGGATGTGGCCCTACGAGCAAGTTCTCACCAATGGTATCACCAGAAGTCTTCTCAAAACCAAACAATAATAGTATCTAGTAAAGAATGTCTGCCTTGAGCATTATGCTCTTTTAGGAACTATCTATATAGGGACTGCAAGGCCAGTTTGAACTGCAAGATCAGTGATGCAAGCTCACGAGCTGCTCCTCAGAAACACAGGGTTGCTATGAGTTGGAACTGACTCAACGATACTTAACATCAACAGCAACATATGGAATCAAACTGGTAACAGCAATGCAGAAAGATTAAATAGGATCCTTTTTAATAGAGAGAGGTAACAGAAAAGAGGTTAAGATTGTTGCACAATTTGAAGAGTGTAATGAATGTCACTAAATTGGGCGTGTAGAAACTATTGAATTGGCATATGTTCTGCTGTGTCTATTCTCAGCAACAATAAATTCATTCATTTTTGAAAGGAACAAAGAAATATTCATTTATAGGTAACTGAATGGCACCTTTAAATAAAAGTTCTCACCAACAGAATGAGAGGTCCTGCACTTAAAGACCAGGCTCCACATCCATACACTTTCTTCTGTCAGCCAGAGCACAGATCTCCCTGTGGGCATGACCATGAAGACAAAGGCAACACCCCAGGGCAATGGTCCTCAAAGTGTGATGCTGTTGTTGTGGTTGCTATGTGCTGTGGAGTCTTCCAACTCATAGAAACTCTTATAGGGTTTCCAAGGAGCAGCTGGTGAGTTTGAACCACCAACGTTGTAATTCAAGCTGACCTTACAGTCCAGTGCATTATTCTACAGCACCACACCAGGACTGTAGTCCCTAAATAACAATACCATCAGCATCATCTGAGACACTTGTTCATACCGAGGTGTAAAGGAGGCTGGGAAACCATCTTTATTTGGGCTATAAATTCTATTACCATAAAGGGAGTAATGGGCATAACATATTGTTGCTGTTGGGTGCCATTGAGTTGGTATTGACTCATAGCAATCCTCTGCACAACAGAAGGAATCACTAGCTACTCCTTCGCCATCCTCACAATCATTAATACAGTTGAGCTCACTGCTGCTGCCACTGTGCCAATCCATCTCGTTGGGGCTCTTCCTCTTTTTCTCCAACCCTCTGTTCAAGCTCACCAGGCAATCCTTGGAAACCCTATACAGGGTCGCTATGGGTGGGAACCAACTTGACTGCACTTAACAACAACAACCACTTTACCAAGCATATTATCCTTCTCCAAAGACTGGTCCCTGCTGATAATATGTTTAGTCTGAGAGACGAAGTCTGGTCATCCTGGCTTCTAAGGAGCATTATTGCTGTACTTCTTCTAACATAGATATGTTTGTTCTTCTGATAGTCCAAAGTACTTTTAATATTCTCCTCCTACACCGTAACTCAGGAGTCCTAGTGTGGCGCTGTGGGCTAATGCATCAGACTTCAAAGTCATTTGAACTGCAAGGTCGGTGGTTCAAACTCACTGGCTGCTCCTTGGAAACACTATACAGGATTGCTATGGATCGGAATAGACTCAACACACTTAACAACAACACCATAACTCGAGTGCATCAATTTTGCTACAGTCTTCCTTATTCACTGCCCAACTTTCCCATGCAACATTAACATGAGGCTGTTGAAAATACCATGGGTTGAGTCAGGCGCCCCTTAGTTCTCAAACTGACATCTTTGCTCTTGAAGACTTTAAAGAGGTCTTGTGCATGTGATTTTGAGGATCTTGCTGGACATTCCCCACCCCTGCTCTACTGGATCACTATAATTCAGAACCAACTCAATGGCACTTAAAAACAACAACAACAGCATAATATTTATAAATGTGAAGAGGGGTCTCTTTCCTGACCTACATCACTCTATACCTCTGGTACTCTTATTGAGGATCTCAAGTCTTGGTGAGTGCACATGCACACACACACACACATACACTTACTACACACAACACTTCCACATGAGTACCCAGAAATGCACAGAACTCAGAGCCCAAGTGTTATAGACATGGATCCCCAAACAGGCCTAGCCATTCACACTTCTGTGCTCAAGCACAACTTTAACTCCGAATTTCATCCCCTATATGGAGGAGTCCTGGTATGCTCTGTAGGATAAAGTACTGGGACGCAAGGTCGGTTGGAACCATAAGATTGGCGGTTCAAACTCACCAGTTGCTCCTCAGAAATTCTATACAGGGTCTCTATGAGTCAGAACCAACACCATGGCACTTAACAACAAGATAAGGAAAATAGGAGTTGCCTACTGAAAACTTCAGCAGGCCTTTTGTGCTGACATTTAAGCTGGGATGATCTGCATAGCCAGCCTTTGTTTCTTTCCTTCCTAATTGTTCCAACCCATAGTGACCCAGTATAGGGTTTCCAAGGAGCAGCCAGTGACCTTGTAATTCAAACTGACCTTGTAATCCAGCGCATTCACCCACAGTAAGCAAGTTAAAGTGCCTCCAGTAAACAGCCATGTCTCCTGTCCTTGAGTTTGTTCAGAATTGTAGGGGAAAGAATGAATTGGGGGTTTCTGAGGTTTGCAGGGGACAGCAGATGTGCTTCACTCTGGAAGGTTCAGGTGGAGCCTGAGGGTCTTCACTTGCCACAAGTTCACTAGTGAAGTGAGCTCACAGGCTTGTGATCTCAGTGAGACTTCTCATCTAAACATTTCCTCTCTCTTCCCCACTCCATCACAAGGACATGGGAGGTTACAGTTGTGTGTTGCCAGGAGCTTGGGAATTTTCAGAGCCTGTAAAATCTTTGTGAAAGACTCGATCCACGTTTGCCTTGACCTAAGTTACTTGATTCCCATAATGTTGTGTGGCAGTGGGGGAAGGGGGACAGGGGCCACTCTCAGATAATAAAATCTTAGGAGAGTCAGTAACCAACAGCCTGTGTATTGATTTCTTATTCATGTCATTTCAGGGCTGGAGAGTTTCTGACCATGAACTGGAGATGGGTCCTAATTAGACATGGCACCCAAGAAAAGGCTTACCCTCTTCTCCATTGTTGTTATTGTTAAGAGCCATCGAGTTGATTTTGACTCATAGTGACCTTGTATAGGGTTTCCAAGGAATGGCTGGTGAATTTGAACCACTGTTTACTGACCTTGTAGTTCAAATCAACCTTGAAGTCTAGTGCTTCATCCCAGAGCAACACACCAGAACTCCATTGTTGTCGTTGTCAAGTGCCATAGAGTCAGTGAGATCTGTATAGGGTTTCCGAGGAGCAGCTGGTGAACTTGAACCGCCGACCTTGCAATTCAAACAGCTTTGCAGTCTGGCGCATTAGCCCACAGCGCCACACCAGAACTCCATTAGACATTAGTTAACTGTTGCTGTTAGCCGCTGTCACGTTGACTCCTAGCTCATGGCCACCTAGTGACCAGTGAAACAACCATTGCCCAGTTATGCACCATCCCTGTGGTCAGTTGGGATTGGACTATTGAGCTCCATGTAAGGTTTTCATGCACTGATTTTCAGAAGTAGATCTCCAATCCTTTCTTCCTAAACCATCTTTGTCTGGAAACTCCACTGAAACCTGCTCAACATCATGGCAGCGCTCAAGCCTCCACTGACAGATGGGTGGTGGTTGAGTTGGTCAAGAATGGAACCTGAGTTACCTACATCAAAGATGAGAATTCTGCCATGTAACCACCAATGCTTCTGAGTAAGCTACTCATGATTAAAGCCCAAGTCAAAGGTCACCTGCACAAAGCCTTCTTGGACTTCCCAAAGGCCAGTGGACGTTCTCCTACAACTCTATGAGATGACAATGAGAGGTACCAGCTCAGTTTTTAGGGTCTGGGACCCCCATTACCAGGGTCCATAAGCCTGATGCAGATATTTAGGAGCTACGTGACTTTTGATCAAACTCTTTAGTTCTGTGCTTCAGTTTCATCATCTGTTGTGAGAATTCAGTGAATTTTATATGGTTTTAAATGTGTTTTGAGTTTAATATGTGCCACAAGGGTACTCACTATGGATATTAGCACATGATCCATGTATTTATGGTCTATATCCCTCCTCCTGGACAGACACTGAAGGGGTTCAGCCCAAAGGTAATGAGAAGTGCCGTCAAGTCAGCTCTGACTCATAGCGACACTGTATAGGGTTTCCAAGGAACAGCTGGTGGGTTTGAACCACCCACCTTTCAGTTAGCAGTCTAGTGCTGATCCTACAGTGAGTTGGCTGATCCTACAGTCCAGTGCTGATCCTACAGTGAGTGGCTGATCCTACAGTCCAGTGCTGATCCTACAGTAAGAGGCTGATCCTACAGTCCAGTGCTGATCCTACAGTGAGTGGCTGATCCTACAGTCCAGTGCTGATCCTACAGTGAGTGGCTGATCCTACAGTCCAGTGCTGATCCTACAGAGCCAGACAAGGTAATGAGTGGCTCAAAAGAGACAGGGGGATATCAGATTCTTTAAGACCCATAAAGAACATCTCAAAAGTTAGATGGAGTTGAAGGCTTGGGTGGCCAAGGCAAGGAGGACTCTAAAACTGGATCTGTCCCCCAGGGAGACACAGCAAGGGATAACACATACCCAGGATGAGCCCGGTGTTGGTATCCAGTAAGATGTGATCCTATGAAATTCAGGGGGCCCAAGGAAAGCTGGGAGCCCCTTCCTCTTCAGGGGTCTTGTGGAGGAAGCCTGAGGCATTAGTGTGGTGCAGAGAGGCCCCTCTTTGTCCAGCTGAGTTGCAGGGGAGCATGCTTTGTCTGAGGTGAGGGTACTGCCTCCTACCCATGGGGGGTCACATTGTAAAGGAGGATTCACCTACCAGAAGACCAATGAAATGGTTCCAGCGATCTCCTGGTATAAAAATCTGACCTCCTCTAACTTCACGATGGGGAGAAAGGGTCACCATCAACACCAGCCCAAAGCTGATTCCCATGAGGCAGAGGTCAGACAACTATCCTCTCTCCAACCTTTTTATCAGTTCTGATGACAGTTA
>NW_006408524.1:20565668-20592556 GCF_000296735.1 Chrysochloris asiatica
GAGGCCAGTCCCCATCACATAATCACTATTCAGGGTCAGAAACAATTCAGAATATACTTCTTCTGTCAGGACAGCTCCTCCAACATGCCTGCAAGCACACCTCTTCCTCAGCCCCTGTCCCCTGAGGCTGTTACAAAGTGTTTAGCTCCCCAGTAGGTGCCCAGAAACAGCCCACTCCACCAGGAAACCTCCTACCCAAAGGCACGCAACTCTCTCGTTCCATAGATCAGTAAATGCCGTGCTCTGTGGGACAGGAAGCCTACCACACTATCTTATCTCCTATTTTTGCTGTCACTGGTTCTCAAGATCTGGCTCCATCTCCAGTGTTACAGCGATCTCTGTCTCCTGGATCTATGAGGTTCTCAGTGCAGGGACCCTGGAGCCAAAGGACGTGTCCCCCTCTCAGCTCTTCTTCTTGGTGGTAATGAAGTTCTTCTCTCTGCCTCTGGGATGGTTCATTTTAACCCTAGGAGGATGGCAAAACTGACCAAGTCCCTCCTTAGGGTTCCATACACCTTATTTACATGGCCCCACCCCTACAAGAATTCCATGCATCTTATTGCATTATTAATAAACTGTCCAATCCCTTGGAGGATCAAAAGTGCTTTATTTGTATAGTCCCATTCAATCATTTGGTGAGTTACAAGACCATAGGTAGAAAGGTCATATAAAAGGGATCCATTGCACAAACAATAAGAGGGAGGTTAGCAGAGGAAAGATGAAGGGAACAGGGAAGAATGCAATAGATAAAGTGAATAGAGGTCAATACTGTTAACTGTTGGGATGTGGAGGGGATTACAACCAGGTAGCGATATGCAGATGATACAACCTTGCTTGCTGAAAGTGAAAAGGACTTAAAATATTTATGGATGAAGATCAAAGAGCACAGCCTTCCCGTATGGATTATATCTCAACGTAAAGAAAACAAAAGTCCTCACCACTGGACCAATAAACAACATTCTTATCAATGGAGAAAAGACTGAAGTTGTCAAGGACTTCATTCTTCTTTGATCAACTATCAACATTCACAGAAGCAGCAGTCAAGAAATCAAATGACGTGTTGCATTAGGCAAATCTGCTGCACAAGACCTTTTGAAAGTGTTGAAGAGCAAAGATGTCAGTTTGAAGACTAAGGAGCGCCTGACCCAAGCCATGGTATTTTCAATAACCTCATATGCATGTGAAAGCTGGACAGTGAATAAGGAAGACCATAGAAGAATTGATGCTTTTGAGTTACGGTGTTGGAGGAGAATATTGAAAGTGCCATGGGATGCCCATAGAACCAACAGATCTGTGTTGGAAGAAGTGCAGCCAGAGTGCTCCTTGAAGGCCAAGATGGCCAAACTTCATCTCTCGTACTTAAGACATATTGTCAGCAGGGACCAGTCACTGGAGAAGGATATCATGATATGGTGGAGGGTCAGAGAAAAAAAGGAAGACCCCCAACAAGATGGATTGGCCAAGTGGCAGCATTGATGGACTCAAGCGTGGCAACAGTGGTGAGGTTGGCCCAGGATAGGGCAGTGTATCGTTCTGCTGTGCATAGTGTCGCTGTGAGTTGGTACCAACTCAATGGCACCTAACAACAAGTGAAGAAAAGTACATGATTTGTTGATTGTAAAACTGATTATCTGTTCTATAAACCTTCACTCAGTTTACAATAAAAAGTTGGACCCCAAAAAAAGTGATCCATTGCCCTGCACCTGGTTTCTTATTCCTGCCAAGACCATAGCCCTTCTGTAAGCTGTCACAGAGGAGGGAATAGAAGAAACACTCAGGGCTCCAGATATGAGGTTTGATGTGAAATAGCTAAGAGTGGGCCTATGGGTGCTTAAGTCACAAAGAATGTGGCAGAAGCCACTTGCTAGCGAATCCATTCTTATGCTACCCTACTTCTCCCCAGCCCACCTCTACCACAAAGACCAGAAAAGGTGATATACTTCTTTTCCCAGCCTGCCTTGCAACTAGTGGAGGGCTACATGACACAACCCATGTCTGCTATATTAAACTTTTGAAGTCATTCTTTGCATTCTTCATAAGAGATATAAAGATAAAATCCTTTATTCCCCCATCTCCTGGCTTTAGACGGAGGTATGATGCTTCATGCAGTAACGAGGAAAGACTAAGTTCATCACAGAAAGTTAACCCTATTGCCATAATCTCACTGAACCAAAACCTGCCACTATTTTTACATGAGAAGGTTAAAAAAACAAATGGCGATGCCACTATGGTTGGGTTTTGTATTGTGGGCACTCCTCCTCATCGATGTGGCATAATCCTTGGGTAGCAGAAGTCGAGTGAATCATTACATAAAAGGCTCTGTAAGTCCACCACCAACCCCCAAGCAGCAGCTTCTTTTCTCCAACCACAGAGGGCTTTCTTCTCCAAAGACTCCATCTCTTCCTTTCCCTCCCTCCCTCCCCCCCTCCCCCCACCACCACACACACTGTCTCATCACTGATTGAAGTAGAAAAACATTGTTTTATTAAATCATGGTGCAAGTACAACTTTTCCTTAAGTGGCTGAATAATAGGTATATAGCCCAACCGGAACCATGTTAACAATTTAGACAGCTTTCACAAGCCCCTATAACCCTTCTTCACCACCATGCCCATCCTTTTCCCCTCTTTTCTCAATCTTGGTTCTGACCTCCCAATGAGGGAGGCCCCTGGTTTAGGTTTTCTATATCTCTTGCCTGCAGTTAGAAAAGATTACACAAGGGAGGTGCTGACCTTGAGAGGAGGGGCCCACTCATAGCTTCCTTTCCACAGCAATCTAATCTCCTGTCCGCCAGCCTTGTTCCTGAAACCATCTTCTTTTTGGCTTTCTCAGCAGAACCTCCTCTATGTACAAAACCCCTGCTTGCCAAAGTTCATTTCCTCTAAACGACCTCATTTTAGTCTCTGTCCTTCCCCTGTCCCTGGAGGCTCTCAGGGTCTCATGTCTGCTGGACACCCATCTCCCTCTGTTTAGTGACCATTTCACACAGATAATGCCACCCTGCCAAGTGCAGAGGGGCTTCTACTTAGACTAACACATCTGGGGAAGAGCTGGCAACTATGTTCTCTCTGGGGTCAAATGTGACATTGGAAAGGAGATATATTGCTATGATTGTGAAACAGGTCTGTGGGAAGAGGGGCTTCCTATGCCCTTCCAAGGGGGTACCTAGTGAAGTGGAGGGTCCACAGCACCAGGAAGTGGGAAACCTGGATTCTCAGCCCCTCTACTCTGTCAGTAATTTGCTGTGTGTTTCTGGATAAGTCATTCACCCTCTCAGGACCTCAGTTTTCTGAACTGTAAAACAAAAGGATTGAATGGCCTTACAGTTTCTAAGGGCCATTCCAATTTGGATTCTTTAGGAAAATAATATCAAGAGTTCAATTTGTGCAAAACCTTTTACTTTTCAAAGCACTTTCACAGCCATAATTTCCTGCCCCAGGATTCATTTTATTTTATTTTATTGCAGATTTTCATATTAGGTACCATTCTCCCCAGTTCATGGATAGGAAACTGAGGCCCAGAGAAAGGAAAAGACGCACTCAAAATCACTCAATATATTAGTGGTGGGGCTAGGACTAGAATCCAATCTCCTGACTCTTGGCAGAGTTGTGGTGTCTAGCTGTGCTGGGGGTGCCCCCACACAAAGGGGCTGGTAGAGAGACAGAGAGGGCCAGAGTGAGGCTGAAAGGCACGTGGGTGTGGCGCCAAGTCAGTTGTGAGGAAAAGGCACCTTTCTTTCTTTGGTTTGCCTAGAAGGGGCATCTTGTTGTCATAATTTTCCCAGAGGGAGACGGATCTCAAAGGGACACCTTTCTGTCATTTGTTCACATGTAGGGGCACCTGTCTCTTGTGTGGTAGCAATAACAATGCTTTCTGGGACGCGCCTCTTCCCTTTCTGGGCCTCGATGAATAAGTCTAGAGTGGAGTTACTAGATTAAATGTAGGATAAAATAAAATACAATTCTGTTCTAAATATTGCATGGGATATATTTGTCCTTACAAAAAAAAAAAAAAAAAAAAGATCCATTCTCTGAAATTCTAATTTAACTGGCTGCCCTGAATTTTATTTGCTAAATTGGACAACCAGGTTTTGAAGCAATGGTGTGCTGGAGTTGACTTGCATCATCGGCTGAGAACACATTGTTATTTGTTATTTTCATGAACTGTGTGAGCTGGTTGTTAAATCATTAGTAGGTTGAAACCATAGTGGGAGAATTTACACCATGGAAATTGGCAGTCAACACAAATCAGTATTACTCCCCTCTCCACCCCTCTTTTTTTCCTTTTAAGAAAAGAAAAAGAGCTGGTTGTTAAACACTTACCAATAAATCATGATATGGAGGAACATTTTGTGTGTGTGTGTCCAGTATTTTTGGTAAAGAACACTCTGAAGTTAAGAGTTTGGGGGTACTCAGTATCTAGGGGTAGCTATCAGGCTTAGTAAGTTAGAATATGAAATTTTCTAGGATCCTAGAATAAGGGTGTTGGAAATTTAAAATCCTAAAACAAGAATGTTAGCCTCCCAGAATTGTAGAAGATAAAATGTAGTGTTGAAATCAGGGGCAGATAGGTGGCCCAGGGCCTCAGAGCCTCAGCGAAGCCCTAACTGCCCAGCCCGGCTCAGGGCGCAGGCTTCTTCCGGGCCACAATGAAGCAGACCCCGTTGTTGGCAGCAATGGTGGCCGAGTAGCACTTGGGAATGTGCAGAAACTGCTGGATGTCGAAGCCAGCATCCAGGACAGCCTGCTCCACCCCCTCCTTCTCCAGGACCACACAGGAAAATTCACGTTTCCCCACCATGTAAGACGAGATCCCAAGAGTGACAGTGGTCACCAGGTGGCCCCCTGGCTTGAGCAGGGAGGCGAGGTTGCACAGCGCAGCGCGGTAGGCGTCCAGGCTGCAGCAGGCACACTCCATGGCCAGCAGCGTGAGCACGCAGTCGGCAGGGGGCAGTGCGGCCGGGGCCAGCGGGCTTGCCAGGTTGGCGTCACACTTGAGCACCCGCTTCACCACGCTTCTCAGCTTCTTCTCTTTCTCCTGCCACCGGCCGCTGCGGAGAAGGGGCAGCGCTCAGAGGAGGCCTGTCTCATCCCAAAGGAACTCAAGCCGCTGTGACCAGCTGATGATGCGAATTGTCTCTGGCCCCAAAGGATTGCTATCCCTCAGTCCTTGTGTGATTGACATTAGGCTCTTCCTAAACTGCACCTCAGTTTCCCCAGCATGAATTTCCACGTGGGCCCGTCCTGTAGCTCCCCAAAAGAGACAAGGAACCCCCAGTGTGGATTGGGCATTTGTGAATGAATTGGTGAAGTAGCTACAGCTAATATGCTGTTGAGGAGCCCTGGTGTGGCGCTGTGGGCGGGTTAATGCGCTGGACTGCAAAGTCGCTCCTTCAAAACCCTATACAGGGTCACTATGGTTCGGGACTGCTTCACAGCACTTAACAACAATATGTTGTTGAAGGAGCTCCGGTAGCGGGCTGCTGGCCTCAAGGTCAGCAGTTTGAAACTACCAGCCATTCCATGGGAGAAAGATGAGGCTTTCTACTCCCATAAAGATTTACAGCCTCGGAAACCCTGTACAGGGTCTCTATGAGTCGGAAGCGACTCCACAGCATCACCACCAATATGTTGTTGGAGTGTTGGTGTGGCACTGTAGGATAAGCACTGGACTGCAAGGTCAGTTTGAATAATGAGATCAACAGTTTAAACTCACCAGAAACCCTACAAAGGGTTGCTATGAGTTGAAACCAACTCAACGACACTTCACCACCATGACAATAATATCTTTTTGAGGGAGCCTTGGTAGCATAGTGGGTTACGAGTTGAGCTGCCAACCTCAATGTCAGCAGTTTGAATTACCAACTGCTTTCTGCTCCTTTAAAAATGACAGCCTCAGAATTCATACAGGGTTACTATGAGTTGGAACAGACGCCACAACACACAACCACCACCAATATGTTGTTGTTGTTGCTTGCTGAGTGCTGTTGAGTGGGATTCAACTCACAGCTGGGTTTGAACTGCCAACTTTGTGATTAGTCATCCAGTGCTTATCCCATAGTACCACATTATGACTGGATGTGCATATCTTTTAAAATATAATATTGAATAACAACAAGTGAATTCTAGAGCAAATTAGTCTGCTATAAAGGCCAAAGGTGAATAAAAGGAAAAAATGGATTATCTAGACATACATAAATATGCGATCAAATCATTTTTAAACAGCAAAGGAATTATAAACATAAGATTCAAATTTAGTGATTACCTCAGGCGGGGAAAGGCAAAGGGCAAGGAACAGGGGAGAATTATTTGTAAGTCATGATCAGCACAAGTACTCAGGTTGTCTAATGGGTTCATGTCACTAGACGCAATATAGTGACAACAGATAAGAAGATAGAAGGAGACTTGGGTGGGTAAGTGATAGATGGTTAATGGAAGGATAGATGGATAGATAGATGAATAGATGGATGGGTAGATAGATAGATAAATAGAATGATGGGTGATAGATAATAGATGGATGGATGGATAGATGATAGATAGTTAGGCAGATATAGATGGGTGATAAATAGACAATAGATGATGGATGGAGGTATAGATAGATGATGATAGATGAATGAATGGATTGATATAGATAGATAGATGGATAGAGAGAAAGAGAGAGAGATGATAGATTGATCTAGATAGATGATAAATGGGTGGATGGATGGATAGATAGACAGACAGACAGATACTGACTAACTGGGTGGAAACGTCCTACCATCTGATCTTCAGTGCTCAGGCCTGGCTGTCTAACATTACTACACAGTTCTGAGATCAAAACATGCTCCCCAAACTGTTGTGATCCTGGGTGTGTCATAGGTAAGAAAGAGTTAGGTTAGAAAGCCCCATGAAAAGAGAGTTGATGTCCAGCTCCGGAGGAACCCCCAACCTTCCACCCTTCCCCTTTAAGACCTTACCTGTCTCCCTCCAGCTCACAGGCAAATTTCACCACTGACGACCAGTCATAGGCCTCAGGCTCCTTCTTCAACCACTTTTCCAGCTCCTCCCGGTTGCGGTCAGTGAAGTCGGAGAGTGTGATGTCTCGGAAGGACTCACAGGCAGCGAGCACTTGGTAGATGGTAGGGCCCGACCCTATGTCGATCAGGGTGTCTCCTCTGAGGCCCCCTGTGGGAGAGGGTGAGATGGATGGGGCTGGTCTGAGAATCTGAGGGTTCAGGTGATCTTTACAATGTTAGACCCTGCTGTGCTACCTGGGTGCAGGGTGCAGGTGAACAAGTTATAATAGAGACAGACTTGCAGTACCAGGAGGAGCAGACCCTAGAGCTGTCCAATGGGGAAGCAGCAGCAATAATGCAGTGCTCATGGATTGACAGTTTCCTGCATGCCAAATCAGAATAAAACAAACAAACCAGATGCTTCATGTCAACTGTCTCATTTCAGTCTGCCAGGGTAGGATTGTCTCCATAGGGCTCTCAATGACTGATTTGTTTTGGAAACAGACCGTCAAACCTTACTTCTGACGGATCTCTGGGGGGACTCAAACCTCCAACTTCTCTGGTAGCAGCAGAGCACATTAACCACAGAGATGCTACATGCCAAACACAATGTGTAGACAGACAGTCCCAGGGTTACGAACGAGTTCCATCCCTCAGTCTATCTTGAAGTCAAATTTGTATATAAGTTAAGTCAGTTAGGCAGGTTCAGATCTAATGTCAGTTCAATAAATGATTGTCTTAGAATACAGTGTACCTTGCTATGCACAAAAAATATTAAAGATATACTTCAAGATACTGCTGTAACATAACAATACAGCAATAATAATGTGTGCTGCAAAGTAGCATGCATTTGTTATTTTGAACCATTGTATTACCTTCAATATTTCACATAAGAGGCTTTTTAGGCTTGGTTCAAAATTCTGGTGGGTTGTATATAAATTGGAGTCCTGGTGTGGCATTGTAGAATAAGTACTGGACTGTAAGGTCAGCGGCGGTTCAAACTCCCCAGCCGCTCCTTGGAAACCCTGTATACAGGGTAACTATAAGTCAGAATCCGCTTGAACGTGCTTAACAATAACAACATATATATTGGAGTTCATAATCTGGGACTGCCTTATTTTGTTTACATTCATTTCTATATATACTTTACAGTTGCCTACTATTTTTATTTCCATTCTACAGATTAGAAAACCATGTCTGAGAACAGTTCAACAATTAGCCTGGTAACTTTCAGCTGAAAGCTTGACTCTGGTCCCTCCGTTACAGAGAACAGGAACCTGGGGCCCAACTATGGAGAGGATGTTGGCTGGAACAGACAGAGAACCTCTCGGGGTGTGGCCCTTTAAGGCTGGTGGGGAGTCTCCCCTGATGTCTAGGCTGGAATGGATGTGTCCCCTCTTGTGAGCTGTGGGACAAGGGGGTTAGTCTAGAGCAGGAAGCAGGGGATTGAGAAGGAGATGACCTGAGAAAGCATGCTGGGTGAGCTGAGGGTCACCTAGAAGCTGGAATGAAATCTAACTTCCAACATTCCATCTGGAGCTGGGCTTGAAGCCATCTCCCCACTGTGGGGGTCACAGCCGGCCAGACTCTTCTCTGATTTCTGCCTCCCACCCCCTTCACCTCCAGGCTCAGCAGCCTTGGAACCTCCCCCTGCCCCTCCGCAGGAGACTCACCCTGTGCTTACCTAATCAAGTCCCTGGAGGGAAGGCATGACTATAGGAGTCTAGAGCCAGGACCAAATCTCTCAGTAGGTTTGTGACAGGGCTGAGACTTCACCCAGCACTCCTGATTCCCCTTTTCACGGGACCTTTCCAGACATTTGTCACAGCCACATGTGGGCTACACACTCTCTGGATGAGTTGAGTCTGACCCTGCTCCATGCTGCTGTCTCCCTGTGACCTTCTCTGGTCTCAGAGTCAGGACTGGACTTGTGAGCTGGAGATCGGTCCCTGTCACACACCCAAAGACCTAGGGACTGATGGGGAGCATTTTAGAAATTGCAAGATGCTGTGCTCCCCCCTGACACAAATTCCTCATCTCTTTCTACCCTACATACTGCACATTCCTTATCCCTGATCCATTTGGACATTCAGGTCCTGGACTAGAGAAGGCAGACCTAACCTTCCACATACACTTGTCCAAAAAAAGAGTAGCAGGACTGGCTAAGCTTCCTCATACCCAGCCCCTGCAGACTCCCCCGAGAGAAGACCAGGCTTCCAGCCAGGTGGGCTTCCTGGGACTCCTTCTCCCTGCCTTCCACTCACCAGGACCGAATGTCTTGTGCAGACACTCCAGGTTGAACTTGAGCATCTCTGCCTCAGGGGTAGGACTGCCATCGAAGTTGTAGTAGGTGGTCAGGTAGTCCCTGGGCTGGAAATACTTCTGGTACTCCTCTCCCCCTGTGAAACTGCCCTCCATGGTCTCCCCGCGTGCACTACTCCTGCCTGCCTGGGTTTATGAGGGCTCCCATGCCACAGACTCCGCCCCACACCCCAGCCTGCCCTCTGGCTCCTTTCTCTGACCCACCCCTTCCGTGGTCTATGAAAGCATTACACGTTAATTCAGAGCCATAACAACTGAGGGTCCAGCTGCATGACCCCACTTGTTCTAGAGACAGACTCGTGTCTTGGAGGAAAATTGATGAGACCCAGCTCCGGGTCCCACTCATAACTCTGCTAGCCATGTGCTGCTATGTGACATTGGAAGATGTGGAGACTCGGTTCCTCCATCTGCTTGCCCACTACTCTCTGTGAAGACGACTCTAGACCATAGTCATCATGGGGTTGCGTTCTGGTGCCCTGATGTTCAAAGGGGCTTAGTGACTCTCCAGGTTAAGCATTTAGCCCTTCTAAGGGACAATGTTCAGATCCAGGGCAGCCAGAGCTGCTGACTTGTGTCACCTTGCGGTCCCACTCTTTCTCTGCCACACCACGAAGCAATCAGGAAGATTCCACCATCCTCCATGAATGGGGACCAAAGAATCCAAGCATAAAGTATAAACTCACACATGACCCCGGGCCTCACTTTTCTTTCCTTTAAAATGGGTGTTGGGTTGTAAAACCTCCCGCAGATGGAGAAAAACTCAGCCTCCTCTTCTGGCACCAGGAAGTATTTACAACTTGGCCACAAACTAGGCCAAAATGAATCAGCTAGATTTGAGGTCTAGACCTCCTTGCCCTGGAAGTGAGAAAGACAAGAATATCTTGTTCTGGTTTTAAGGAAATAAACAGTTCTGACCTCTGTCAGAGGAGGGTCCAGCAGACTGAGGCTTCCAACGAGGCAGGAACACGCAGCATCCGATCAGTGGAGCTGGAGCAGCCGGCAAAAGACACTTAGAGCAGGCAGGAAACTGAAATACTCATGGTGGGTAATTTGAGGGGCATTTAATAAAGGGGTGATATTAGCAAGGAGTCCCTCAGTGGTACAAATGGTTACGTGCTAGGCTGGCAACCAAAAGGTTGGAGGTTCAAGTCCAACCAGAGACCCCTTGGAAGAAAGACCTGGTAATCTATTCCCCCCAAATCTCAGTCATTGAAAATCGTATGGAGTACAATTCCACTCTGCTACACAAGGGATCACCCTAACTCAGGGGTGAATGAGCAACTCGCTTAACAAAGGTATGGACAGGAATGAGAGAAGCCACAAGGTACCCTGTGGCTAGCAGCAGGGAGACTCATTATCACCCTGAGGTGGAGGGGCCTCTGGACTCAGAGACAGGAACTGTGTGGAGACACTGCTGCAGCAGCCAACAGGAAAGGAGCTGGGAGAAGAAATGTCCAGACCTTGCTCTGGGTCTCTGATAAATCCAGCTGGAATCCAGAGGACAGGAGAGCCAGTCATACAGTCCACATGGACCAGGATGGAGAAGGATGTAAAGAAGCAAGTGGAAGATGCAGTCATTAACATCAGTGGAACTGAATTGCAGGCATGACCATACTGCCCAGGGGATATAGTGGAATAGGGCATTGAGGAATCTGCCCAGGGGTACAGATGTTCCGGGTGAACCATCCAACATGTTGTAGCTGGATGCCCTGGGGAAGGACAGAGGAGATTCCTCAACCCAGGTCACCTGTGCCTCCTGATGTCCAGAGGTGTGACTCCAGATGCCCCCGGCCTTCCTCCACATTCTACCTTCAACCTGCGGCTCAACCACTCCCACCCTTTTAATATAAACATGTACCCTGTCTGCAGTTTAGCCAGGGGTCCTTACAACACATGGGAATCTGCTCAAAGTCAAGTCTTTTGTGGGTGTATTTGCCTAAAGCAGGGGTTCTCAACCTCAGTACCACTGATTTTGGGGCCAAATCATTCTTTGTTGTGGGAGCTGAAGTGTATCTTGTAAAATGTTTACCAGCCTCTACCTACCGGATGATGCCTTAGGATAAGCACTGGACCGCAAGGTTGGTTTGAACTGCAAGATTAGTGGTTCAAACTCACCAGTCACTTCTCAGCAACCCTATACAGGGTCACCATGAGTTGGGCCAGACTCAAGGGCATTTAACAACAGCAACCAGACAAATGCCAGTAGCACCCATCCCAGTTGAGACAACCAAATTTGTTTCCTAGACAACAAATTCACCTCCAAATGAAAAACATTGTCCCAAGTTTTGTCTTCATGTCCTTGACATCTGTTCATGATAGGACAGGTTCCATCCCTTTAAAGAATGTCAGCATCATTGTGACTTTTGAATACTTTAAAGAAATTTGTATTCAAAAGAACTTCTGCCTCAATTTCAAGTAAATTAACAAAGGAGGAGTCCTGGTGTGCCACTGTAGGAAAAGCTCTGGACTGCTAACTTCAAGGTCAGTGGTTCAAGCCCAGCAACCACTCCTCAGAAACCCTGTACAGAGTTGCTGAGTCTGAACCAACTTGATAGCATTTAACAACAACAACAACAACACCAAGAAAGGAAGAGCCTTATGATTAGCAGTTCGGATCCACTAGTTGCTCCCTCAGGAGAAAGATGAGGTTTTCTGCTCCCATAAAGATTTACAGCCTCGGAAACCTGTACAGAGTTGCATGAGTCAGAACCGACTCCACGTCACATCATCATTATCAAGAAAGGAAAGCCACTTGAAACAAAATGTGGTCCATCTATACAGTGGGAGAGTACTCAGCCATCAAGAGAAATGAAGTTCTGATACATGCCATAACATGGATCAACCTTGAAAACGTTATGCTGAGTGAAATAAGTCAGTCACAAAAGGACAAATATTTTATGGTCCCACTTATGAAATGGAGTCCTGGTGTAAGATAAGCACTGGGCTGATAACCACAAGGTCAGCAGTTCACACCCTCTAATTGTTCCTCGGAAACCCTACAAAAGGTTGCTATGAGTTGGAGCAGACTCAACAGCATTAAACAACACCTACAACTTATGGAATGTCTAGAATAGGCAAGTGCATAGAAACCAATTGTATGAATGGTTACCAGTGATGGGTAAGAAGGAGGAGACAAAGGGGGATTCATTCATTAGGGGACATTGAACTTCTCTTAGGAACCCCTGCATGATGCCGATGATTAAGCATTTGACTTTTAACTGAAAGGTTGGCAGTTTGATCCCACCAAGAGGCAACTCAGAAGACTTGGCAATCTGTTTCCAAAAGGTCACAGCCCTGAAAATCCTATAAAGCACGGATCTACTTTGCCATGCACAGGGTCTCCTGAGTCATCAGCAACTGTTTTATTTGTTTGTTTCAGTTTGGGCTTCTTTTAAGAGTGTTGGAACTATTTGGAAGTGGGCTATGGTGATTGTTACCCAGTACAATGAACAAAATTAGTGTCACTGAAGTGTGCCCGTGAAGAGCGTTGAGATGGCACATGTTTGGTTTCCCACATATTTACTACAATTTAAAAGAAAGAAAGAAAGAGCACTTGAAAAGTCAACCAGGTAAGAAAAGGGTCATTTTCCTTGTTGAGATTAGGAAGGCTGCCTTCCCAGCATTCCAGTTTCTTCTCTCTTCCTGCCCGACCCTGAGCAAAAGGAGCGAGTCGAGAAGATGGAGTATCAAGTGCAAGTAAGGGTCTTTTCTCTGGTGAGGCACAAGCAGCAAATTACATGACAATAAAGGTTAAATATATCTTTTTAAAAATCAGTCACCCTACTGGATGGTCCCATTTATGTGCAGTAGTACCTCAGCAGGGAAATCTACAGAGACAAAAAGTAGGTTTGTGGTTGGTTGCCTAGGGTTACGGGAGGAGGAAGAGCTGGGGATGCTGAAGGAGATGAAAATGTTCTAAACATTGATGATAATGGTTGCACATAACTGTGAATATACAAAGTAAGAAGCTAAAGCACACTGAACTGTATAATTAAATGGGTGAATTGTACAAAGGGGCTTCAAAGAGTTTGTGGAAAATTCTATGATCTTTTCTTCTTTGATTGTAACAATATATATACAACAAAACATGTGCTATTTCAACCATTTTTTACATGTACAACCCAGCCACACCAATGGTAAGTCAAGAAAACAACAAACAAACAAAAAAAACACATCAAATTCCTTTTAGAAATATAATTTTTCAATATGGAATATTTGACACATCAGTAATCTCATTTCTGGGAATCCAGCCTAAAACAGAATCCATAATATTGGAAAAGCTGAAAGCACTAGGATGCCGATTTCAATGTTATTTACAACTAAAAATTGTAAATCTCCTACCTGTCAGCTACTTGTTATTGTTGTTTTGTGCTGTTGAGTTGGCTCTAGCTACTGTTGTTGTTATGTGCGGTGGAGTTGGTTCTGACTCATAGCGACCCTGTACAGGGTTTCCAAGGCTGTAAATCTTTATGGAAGCAGAAAGCCTCATCTTTCTCCCACGGAACAGCTGGTAGTTTCGAACTGCTGACCCTGAGGTTTGCAGCCCGATTTGTAACCACTATGCTACCAGAGCTCCTAGCTACTGGGGGGAGGTAAAAGAAACCTGTGTTGAACCTCTGTGTGTACTATTTATGAGGCAGCCACCAAAAACGGTGGTTTTCAGAGCATTTGTAATGACTTGGAGAAGTGCCGCTGAGCCAGTGTTGGGAGAACAAACCAGGTACTGAGGGGCACACACCGCTGGACCACTGCTCTGTGAAAACATTTCAGATGCAAATGTCATGAATCAAGCCGATGCATAAGAACTCAGAGGGCCAACACAATGCACCCAAAGTCAGCATTCGTTTTCATTTACCTAGAATTAATTTTGGAGTCCTGGTGGGCACTGTAGGATAAGCTGAATGGCTAACTGCAAGGTTGGAGGTTCAAATCCACCATTCACTCTTCAGAAATCCTATATAGGGTCACTAGGAGTTGGAACTGACTCGAGAGCACGTAACAGCAACAACAACAGAATTTATTTTACTTGGTTTTTAATTTGAAAATCATTCTTAATCAGTTGGATACAAGTCTAACTTTATTTTCTTACAAGCGGATTCGCAATTATGCCATCATCATTTATTATATAATCTACCCTTTCCTTGATGAATTGAAATACCTCAGAAAAATACCCAACAACCGAAGCACAACCCTCTGCCACTGAGCAGATCCTGACTCACAGCTGTTGTTGTTGTTGTTCGGTGCCATCAAGTCAGTACTGACTCATAGCAACCCTATGCACAACAGAATGAAACACTGCCCGACCCTGGGCCAACCTCACAGTTGTTGCTGTATTTGATCACACTGATGCTGCCACTGGTGCCGATCCACCTTGCTGAGGGCCTTTCTCTTTTACTCCAACCCTCCACTTTATCAAACATGATATCCTTCTCCAGTGACTGGCCACCTTCACCTCCAAGGCCACCTTCGCCTCAAAGGAGCTGCTTCATGGGGTTGTCAATGGCTGATATTTTCAGAAGGAGACAGGCCTTCTTTCAAAGAACCTCTTGGTTGGTTATGTGCCGTGGAGTCAGTTCCAAGTCAGTTCCAACTCTATAGAGTTTTTGAGGCTGTAAATCTTTAAAGGAACAGAAAACCTCATCGTTCTCCCATAGAACAGCTGGTAGTTTTGAACTGCTGATCTTGATGTTCGCAGCCCAACTCATAACCACTAAGCTTCCAGAGCTCCTTGAAGTAACTTTGTTGTTATATACAGTTCTGACTCTGTGTAGGGTTTCTAAGGAGCAGCTGTTTAAACTCTGTATTGAATTTCCATAGACCTTGTATTTCAAACTGACCTTGTGATCCAGCGCTTCACCCTGCAGTGTCACAGGTAAACTCAAATATGTTAACATATTGCCCCACCCATGGATTCCCACCCTTAACCCAGATAGTACATTATCACAACCTGGATATTGGCATTGGTCTTATTCGGATTTCTTATTTTGCTTGTAATTGTGTGTGTGTGTATGTGTGTATGTTGTGGTAATACTTATTAAATGGTTTGTCCGAACACAGTGATGATTTTCAAGGTCCCTAACTAAGTTTATTTCTGCTCTGAAAAAAATAATTAAGTAACTGTACAGAGTCAACAGAATAAAAGGCAGATGGAAATATTCAACCAAGTTATGGACTGTTTTCAAGAGCAAGCTCACTGACCTTGACCGTTCACAATCTTAGCCATCTCTGGATCCTGTTTACCCGCCCGAAGGAGCCTTCCCTATCTGGTTCTCATTTTCTCCCAAACCACCGGAGTGAACCATTCTTGACCTATGAGTACTGTAGACTCTCCTATAGTCTGTCCCTGTCCCTGTCTCTGTCTGTCTTTTTACCCACCTCAGTGTACCTGTCTCTCTATTTCCCGGTTTAATTCTCTGCCTCCACACCTCCCACCCCCAGCAGCATCTACACTCAAAACACCACCTCCCAGGAAGTGAGAATGCCCTCTTAGGCATATGTTAGTGACCCTGTCCCATGTAATATATCAGTCAGATAAATCCCAGTCAGAAAAGTGAACACATGGTCCAGCCTCCATTGATGTGTTGTCTGAGTACCTTCCAGAGGACTGGAGATAAAGAAACTTCTGGTGGTAGGAGGTGGGGAGAGCAGGGGTGGGTACAGCCCAACTGAAGGACAGAGGGACATGCCATGGGGCCTCAAGTCAGAACAGAGGGCAACAATGTGTGGAGTGATTGGCCTTCAAAAGTACTTAATGACCTTTTATATCTTTGACTCTGGCCCAGTGGCTGAAAATGATATCCTGAAATTTAACCTTGAAAAATCTTTTCCAGACCTTCTTTGCAGATGAGTTTCCATCTTGGGGGAAGGGATAGTGGATGGTGGCCAGCAGACCCACCTCCTCGGGCCATTGCTCCGGCAAGATGCTGCAAATCAGCCCAGTCAGTCCTTACCACCAGCCTACAATTCATGAGAACTTCCACTAGGGGGCAGCTCTAGCAGGGAGGGATAAGTGGAGCAAAAGAGCTCAAATCTATGACAATTTCTTCACCTACAAAATGTTGTTGTTAAGTGCCATTAAGTCTGTTATGACTCACAGAGACCCAGTACAGGGTTTAACCCTCTAAGCTTTCAGTTAACAGTCTGAAGCTTATCCTACAGCACCACATTAGGACTTTTCACCTGCAGAATGAGGAAGGTCACTCTAGATGCAGGTACGAGAACAAACATGCACATAGTGCCAGCTGTCTGACTATTGAAAGGCAGTAAAGCCAGACTTTGCAGCCTTTCTGGGCTCAGGAATCCCTCTGAAAATCCGATGAACGCTATGGATCTTGATGAGGAACGCTCATAGATACCCATACTCAAACCACAGAGCCCAGCTTCCAAGTTCCTGCTCTGGGACATCAGAGTTGGGTGAGTGGGCAGAGACTGTCACCCAAGTTTCTTCAGTGCACACAAGGGGAGATTAACATGAGAGGGATCAGACAGACAGCCAGTCAGGAAAATAGCAAGACTGAAGTTCGGGTGATTCAGGGCCACCACAGAGACTGGATCAACACTGGACTGCTAACTGCTGGGTTGGCAGTTCAAACCCATCAGCCACTCTTCAGAAACCCTATAGAGGAACGAACTTCTCAGCACTTAGAAAACAAAAGTAAACATGCAGTTGGGTAGAGTGCACTCTAGACAACTGTTATGGTGGCTCAGTGACTCAGCAAAACTTGTCTGTATTACATAATTAGTGTCTAGAATGCCCCATCAAACAATATCCACAGGAACACAGAGGAAAGGGAGCTTAATATTCCCAGAGACACTTGAGGAGACTTCCGGGAGAAAGAAGAAGAGGGGAATGCACTTCAATGTTGTTGTTGTTAAGTGCATACAAGTAGATTCCAACTCATAGCAACCTTATATAGGGTTTCTGAGGAGCATCTAGTGAGCTTGAACCAATGACCTTGTGGTTCAAACCAACCTTGCAGTCCAGCACATTAACCCACAGCACCATCATATCCCCTGCCTTTCCTGGTTGTCTGAGGCCGGTTAGGAAGCACTGTCTCAATTCTCAGCCCCTGCCTGAGGTGCTACTCTTTCTATGGCAGAGATGGGTCATTCCACCAAGTGGTTTAAATCAAAAGTCAGAACACCATTGAAATTCACCCAATATCTACTGGGAAGTCAGTCCCAGACCTGCCCAGAACGGTAGACTTTGTCATTTTGGGTACCCAGCAGGGATGCTAAGGAAGAAAAAGGGACTTGGTCCCACCCTCTGGTCATGGCTCACCACAGGGGCCTGCCTGTCTCACACAGCCTAGAACTTCCTGAAGGCAGGGATGGTCCCCAGAGGGCAAATCCTAAAGGGCGAACCTGGGGTTCTTCTCTATCTGCCCTGCCAGGCACAGAAGTGGGGAGTTCCCCCTGCCACCCTGGCATGCTGTCTCGACAGGAGGAATGGGGTGACCCTAGATTGGCACTGGCCCAGATCTCACCACTAACCAAACCAGCTGCTCTCAGCCCTGAGATGTTCCAGATGATTGCCTTAGATTATGCCAAGCAGGATTTCCAAGAACGGAGACATGGCTGAGAAGGAAACAAGGGGTCTGAACTGGTGGCACAATATGTATATGAGCTAGAGGGGGACAGGCACCCACAGTCTGTCTCCAGGTTTCTGCCACTGCCTGCCACCCCTTGTCAGAGAAGGTATCTCCATCACCCATGAGCCTACACTTTCTTTCATCTCCCTACACTTTCTTCTTGACCCTCTCAGGTCTCCTCAGACGGTGTCCCCTCCCTCATAGTCAGTTCCACCTCTAGCTGAGCTGCTGGCCTGCCCCCCTCTCCCCTTCATCATGCCCCACACATCCTGCTGGGTCCACTTCAGCTCCACCTCCTCCTTGAAGCCACCCCTGACGGCACCAGCTCACATAAACTTCTCTCTCCTCTGAATACTAGTGGCTCCATTGTTCCTTTGCTCTAATGGGGCATTTGTCATGGAAGCACAAGGACTATAGGACGGCCCCAACTCTGTTCCCTCAACATGGTCGCCAAGGCCCCGCAGACCCACAGCTCTGTGTCACTCTGGACCCCTCCCAGCCTAGTTCTCAAAAGGCAAATAACAGTCATGGAAACACACAGGAGCATTGGGAATCAGTCAGATTCTGGGCCTGGCCCCACAAACAAGAAAACTGAGGCCTAAATCAACAAAGTGACCTTCCAGTCTACTTTAGAATCAGGACAAAGACAGGAGCTTAAGGATCCTGCCCTAAACTTGACCCAGTTACTGGCAGGCACACCTGAGGGGGATGGGCTGGAGGGAGCCTGGGCCTTGGCTTGCTTCATCCATTCATATTGTCACTTGCTGAGCCCACACTGAGAGGCTGGGATACCACAATGAACATAAAGACCTGCCTAACAGAGCTCAGATGCCAGTGTGGAAAACCAAAAGATACGTGTTCAGAAACAACAGGGCGCTGTGTGAGGCAGGATGGGGAAGGAGGCTTCTCTGAGGAGGAGAACTGGAGCGTGTGGAGCAAAGATCTAGAGCAGGGGTGTTGTTGTTGTTGTTGTTAGGTGCCATCGAGTCGGTACTGACTCATAGTGACCCTGTGCACAACAGAATGAAACACTGTCCAGACCTACGCCAACCTCAGATCTGGAGAACCTTTTTTCTGCCAAAATTTATAACATCATTCGTGGGCCATACAAAATTATCAACTTAAAAATTAGCCTACTATATAGTTAAGGAGCTCTGGTAGCATAGTGGTTACGAATCAGACTGCAAATCGCAAGATCAGCAGTTCGAAACTACCAGCTGCTCCGCAGGAGAAAGATGAGGCTTTCTGCTCCCGTAAAGATTTAAAAGCCTCGGAAACCCTGTTCAGGTCAGAACCGACTCGACGGCACTTAACAACAACAACTATATAGTTGGTCAAACATTTACTTAAGTTGTCCCTGGTGTGGTGTTGTGGGATAATGCACTGGACCGCAGGGTTGGTTTGGACTGCAAGGTAGGTAGTTCAAATTCACCAGCCACTCCTCGGAAACCCTATATAAGGTCATTATGAGTCGGAGACAACTTGACGGCACTTAACAACAACAATAACCATGTGATGTCTGGAACTGTGGTTGTCTTGGCAGGGCCAGACCAACTGAAATCGTAGACATTCCCCACCCCTGGTCTAGAGAAAGAGTGTGTCAGGCAGAGGATAATGCAAAAGCAGGGCCCTGAGCGGCTATGATAGATGAGAGCAGGTATCAGCCGGGGCTGCATCCGGAGCATCTATAGGGCTCTGGAAGGCAGGGGGTCCTACTGCATCTCCTGAGCCACTAGCATGTTGGGGTTCACATTTTTATGGTCTATTCTGATCACCAGGTGAGGATAGCCTCAGGAGGCAAGAGCAGGGTTAGGCCAAGCAGGTAGGAGACAGTGGCTGACCAGATGGGGTGCAGCAGATAAGTTCTGGGGTAGCCAGAGCCTGGCATCATTTTGCAGGCAGAGCCAGCAGGTCTAGTGCTAGTTTGGACATTGCCTGTGAGGGGAAGAGAGAAGATGAGAGGGACTCTGAGGTTATAGACAAGCCACAAAAGTGTGGGACTGCCAGGTACCAAAAAAGGAACAGGTTTGAGGTAGCAAATCGTGGTGGGTGTGTTTGGGCACCTGTATGGCAGGGAAGTAAATGTGCCAAATGTACAACTGGATGTGCTTGTCTGGGGCTCCGAGGACACCCTGGTCCCGGGACCTAATCTGGGGGTCGTCAGTGGGACGCTGCCCTGGGGTCCAGGCCTGATCGCTGGGCATTGCTGTGTTCTCAGGTCAGGGAGACGAGCAGGGGCCGGCTGAGGGAGACTGAGAAGTAGGAACCATGAGGGTATGACTCCCAACGAAATCAAGTAAAGGGAGGCATCTGGAGAAGCTGAGTGCAACCTTGTGGCAAATCCACCCAAATGTCAGAGCCCCGAAGCCGAGTACACTTGAGTAGATCACGCCACTTCTTGGAACCTCAGTTTTCTCATCTATACATTGTTGTTGTTAATAAGTGCCGTCAAGTCAATGCTGACTCACAGAGACCTTGTATAGGATTTCCGAAGAGCAGCTGGTGGGTTTGAACCTCTGATCTTGTGGTTAGCAATCCAGTGCTTATCCTACAGCACCACAGTAGGACTCCTCTCTTCTGTAAATTGTTGTTTTTATGTGCCGTGGAGTTGGTTCTGACCCATAGCAACTCTGTATAGGGTTTCTGAGGCTGTATATCTTTACGGGAGCAGAAAGCCTCATCTTTCTCCCATGGAACCATGGGTAGTTTCAAACTGCTGGCCTTGAAGTTAGCAGCCCAACTTGTAACCACTACATTACCAGAGCTCCTCTCATCTGTATAATATCTCTTTCAAGACTCAGTGGCAGGTCTTGCCTGTAGGAAGCCCTCTGAGTATAGTAGTAGGGCAGGTATGGGGGTGTTGCTATCATTATCCTTACTGCTTTCCACTCTATGGCCCTTCTCCAGGGGGGCAGGTGGTAAAAGAAGGAGACCTGCCTCCCGACAGTCTCTGGTTACTGAAGTGCAACATGCTGCCCAGGGGCTGCCGGCCACTGCATGATGTCCCTGCTGGCCCTGGAGACACTTACCAGATATCCTTGTAGGACTACGGCCAGCCTGCTGTAGCTGTGTGGACACCTGGTCCCCATGGTGGTCCATCATGCCAGCATGGCACAGTGGAGCCCCAGAAGTTCTTCAGGAGATGGTCATGCAGGTGGCAGGCTGCCAGCTGCTGTGGGACAGTCACCGGTCCATTACCGAACTCCAGGGCCTGTTCCGTCCATGAGGCGTCTGCTTTGAGGTTGTGTGCAAAGGGCCCTGTGGCCGGAGACCAGCCTGGTCAAGGACGGCCTGCCCTGGGGGGAAAACCATCATCAGGATTTCTAGAGTCTTATTCCACAGACCCCCTAAAAACAGGTCCAAGGTGGCACAAGCAGCGTTGTCATGACTGCTAACCTAAAGGTTGTTGTTGTGAAGTGCCATCGAGCTGGTTCCAACTCATAGTAACCCAGTATAGGGTTTCCAAGGAGCGACTGGAGGGTTTGAATCGCTGACCTTGAGGTTCAAAGTGACCTTGCAGTCTAGTACGTTAACCTGCAGCACCACACCAGAACTCCAGCCTAAAGATGGCTCAGCAGAACAAAGGCCTGGTGATCTGCTTCTGGAAAGATATTCACCTAGAAAACCCTACCGAACAGTTCTTCCTTGTGACACATGGGGTCGCCATGAGCCAACTCAACAGCGGTCACAACAACAACATCATCCCTGTTACTTAACTTCAAGGTCATAGGTGAACAGTAAAGGTTTATGGAGCAGTTCCACTGTGTCCTGCAGGGGTCGCTGTAAGTTGGAATCAGCAGTGGGCAGGGATCTGTGCTCCTCAATGCTGATGTGCTCACCCAGAACCAGAGATCATGAGAACAAAGCGGTTTAGTCAGAGGCTGTCCTGGTTTCAGTTTCCCCCAAAACCAATCTTTGAGACCTGAGCGCACATTGTTTGTTTGGGAGGCGACCCCAGGCAACACCAATAAGGAATGAGGAAGAAAGCAGTGCTTTATTAAGTCTGTTACCACTGTGGCCAACTGGAATTCAATTCTGCTGGGACCCCCTAGGGATCTGTGCAGAGCATGTGCCTTGGAGTCATCCCACTCATGGAAGCTGGGGTATGTGGTGGCCATCCCATCCTCATGCCTAACAGCTGCTCCTGGGGCATTAATTCCCCAGCATTTTTAGCCTGTTTTGTAGCCTTGAAAGCCCTATGGACAGTTCTACTCTGAAACACATGGGGTCACCAGTAGTCAGAATCAACTCACCAACTGGTCTGCTTTAGGTTTTGAAACGTGGGCAGAGTGAATCTCTGCAGCCTGAGAGGTTGTCAGGCAGACTTAGGAGCCCCTATGGTTGAGAGGTTAGACCAGGGGATAGGGAGGAGGTTCCAAGGACATCGGCACCCACACAAGCATCCCCTTGGCTGGAGTGTATATGGAAATGGTTGTGGGCAGCCAGGCCTCTCTGCTAAAGGAATGGGAATAGTGTGGGGAAACTAGGCCTGGGAGGGAAGGCTCCCTGGTGTGGTTGCAATAAAATACCACAACGTAGGTGGGCTTTAGCAACAAAGGTTCATTCTCCCAGTTCTGGAGTCAGAGAGTCCAAGAGCAGGCTGTCAGTGTGCTGATCCCTCTGAGGTTCTGAGGGGACCTCCATTCCAATTGAGCTCGCCTGGCTTCAGGTGTTCCTTGGTTTGGAGCTGCTGTATGAGAGGGTCTCCTTCCGTTGTCTGTGTTTCCTCTTTGGTAAAGACAACAGTCATATAGCATCAGAACCTACACGACTCCAGATGAACCTCGCGTTACGGGTTCATTTCATCAAAGACCCTCCTTTTAGACGAGGTGGAGTTCGCAGGTTCCGGGGTTAGGACTTCATATTTGGGGTGAGGGAGAGACAAGTCAATCCCAAACAGCAACAGAATCTGGCTCTAGTCCCCGAGTTCAGGACAGAGTACCTCAGGGTAGACCCATCTGCTCCATCCACAAGGTTCTGTGACCTCTGGGAGGCCTTCACAAGGTAGACCCCTGCTTTCAAAGCAGCCTGTCTGCTCACTTTCAAATCTCCGTTTTATATCTACTTTTCTTGAGGCGCTGCAGGACCACATAATTCACAGCCCTACCTCTCTCTGTGGTGAGGACTTCTCATGGTCTTTCGGCTTCCACATCCTAACCCCAGCCCACTCTCCACAAAGTAATCCTACCAAGCAAATCTGGTCATGAAAGCTGGGCAATGAATAAGAAAGACAGGAGAAGAATTGATGCATTTGAGTTAGGGTTTGGGGAAGACTATTGAATATATGCCATGGACTGACAGAGACCAAAGAAGTCAGCATGGTGAAACTTTGTTTCACCTACTTTGGGGATGTTGTTTGAAGGGCTCAGTCCCTGGAGAAGGACATGAAGCTTGGTAAAGGGGAAGGTCAGCAAAAAAAGAGGAAGATTCCCAACGAGATGGATAGACACTATGCAGCAATGGGCTCAACTTTAACAACAGAAGTGAGGGTCAGCACTTTGGTCCCTGTGCATATGACGGATATGAGTTGGAATCAATTGGTAGTGGTTACGTGCCGTGGAGTCAATTCTGACTCATAGCGACCCTGCACAGGGTTTCCAAGACTGTAAATCTTTACGGGAGCAGAAAGCCTCATCTTTCTCCAGTGGAACAGCTGCTAGTTTCGAACTGCTGACCCTAAGGTTAGTCCGATTCGTAAGCAATATGCTACCAGAGCTCCTTTGGAATCACCTAGACAACACTTAACAACAACTACTACTACACTGCTAGAAACCCTTAATGTCTCCCCATGATCACCAGGATAAGGTCTCAATGGCCTACAAGTAAGCCGGGTCCTACAGCCACCAGATAGGCTCACTGAGCACCCCAGTGAGCCTGCCTGCATGCCACCACCTCTAAACAGCTTCCAACCAGGTGTATGAGAAGGCTGAGCCAGGACTCTTTTCCCAAGGAAAAAGGCAGTCTCCATTTTCCAAACTACTTCCATAATGTTCTTAGGGGCCCCTGAGCCTTGTCAGGATCAGCAATACGCCAGATCTCTTTGCACCAGCAGAAACAGATAACGTTTTATTCCTGGGTTGTCCCCAGATAGGGCAATATGATGCTGTGATAGCTCCCAATGGCCACCAGAGGGCAGTGCAGGGCAGGAAGCAGCCGGTGAAGTTGAGGTGAGGGAGGGATGTCAGAAGGTATCCTTTGGAGAAAGATCTGTTCAGTCCACTTTTGGACTCACTGTGATTCTGCTAGGTCTCACATGGAGAAGAAGCCAGAAGCCAATCCACCTGGAAACCTATGGAAAGGCAGGGTTTCTGTAAGTTCAGATACTGTGTTTCAGCTAGAACCGTAGACTAAGGCTTCACATGTGAATTGCCTAGGGATCTTGTGACAACATGAATTCAGTTCTAGTAGGTATAACATACAGAGTCCTGGTATGGTGTTGAAGGATAAGCACTCGACCATAAGTTTGGTTTGAATCGCAAGGTCATCAGTTCGAATTCACCAGTCACTCCTTGAAAACCCTATACAGGGGTGCTAAGAGTCAGCACTTAATGACAGGTGAGACATGTGGCCTGGGCATTCCCAACAAGCTCCCAAGTGCAGCTACTGCTGGTCCAAGGACCAGACTTTGAGGACCTAGACAGTGGGACTGCATTTTGAATTCTGAATCTTCCTAGAGGGGTAACAGGGTTTCTTGGCACACCCTGGAACTAGTCACCCCTTATACCTGCGTCTCCTACCTCCAGGAGAGAGAAGGAGGAGAGAGCTCAGCCCTCCTTACCCTTCAGCTGAGCCTGGCAAGATCTCCTCCCTCTGGTTTTTGAGTCTCCTCTGACAGATGGAACTCAGCTGGGCAAGGACCTGCAGCCACCAGACCTCTCCCTCAGCAGTTCTGGATGGGGCTGGCAGGGAGCAGGTTACTGGGGTGGGGGAAGCGGGTTGCTGCTGAGGCCAGGTGGTCCCAGGCTTCCCCCATGGATTCCAGGCTCTAACAATCAGAGAGATTTTCCACCCACTTCGTGGCTGTGGAACCTGGTGCTGCTCAGAGTCCACGCATGTTGTGAGCCTTCCTCAGAGATCTACCAGGAAGCTGGGGCATGATGTCTTTTGTTGCAGATTTCCAATCTGAGACTTGAAAAGGTCTCATGCATTCAACATTCCTGGCCCTGTTTAGCCAAAAGCTGGAGAGGGTCTAAGGCAAGTCCTCACCTTGGCTGTGTATTTGAATCATCTGTTGTTGTCGTGGTGAAGTGTCATACATTTGGTTCCAACTCACAGCAACCCTATAAAGGGTTGTTGATGTCATCCCATACTGAAGGCTGTGCTCTTTGATCTTCATCAGTAAATATTTTAAGTCTTCTTCACTTTCAGTAAGCAAGGTTGTATCATCTGCATATTACAGGTTGTTAATGGGTCTTCCTCCAATCCTGATGTCACGTTTTCCTTCATATAACCCAACTTCTCGGATTATTTGCTCAGCATACAGGTTGAATAAGTATAGTGAGAGAATATGACCTTGTCGCACATCTTTCTTAATTTTAAACCATTCAGTGTTCCCATGTTCTGTTCGAACAACTGCCTCTTGGTCCAGGTGCAGATTCCTCATTAGCACAATTAAGTGTTCAGGAATACTCATTCTTCGCAATGTTGTCCATAGCTTGTCATGATCCACACAATCGAAAGCCTTTGTGTAGTCAATAAAGCACAGGTAAACATCTTTCTGATATTCTCTGCTTTCAGCCAAGATCCATCAGCCATCAGCAATGATATCCCTCATTCCACAGCCTCTTCTGAATCCGGCTTGAACCTCTGGAAATTCTCTATCATCTCTCAAAACACAACCCGTATCCTAGACTTTGTCTCAATTCTGCTTTCAAAAGAGAAAAAAAATTTTTTTTTCAGAGAGCAAAAAATATGGTAACACAAATGAAAAATTTCGTAGAAGTTTGGATAATGAAGATGAGTATGTCTCTCAGAAAACATTGGGATAGAGGAAAAGAAGGAGGACTAAAGAATCAGGCCAAGAGTGCTAATGTCCAAACAGTAGGGGTTCCAGAAAATGGGGAGAGTGGGAGGTGGGTGTCGGTATCCGAAGGGCATCTTCAGGGCAGCTGGAAGCCTAGTGGAGCACCTTAGATTCTTTGTCGGGTAACAGTCTTGTCTTCCCTTTTTGTTTGCCACAGCACAGAAGCTGACTGAAAGTGTCCTTGCCCCTAAAGCCAAAGGTTGTTTACAGAAAGGATGATCACCAAGTAGCCTCATCCTGAATAAACCCCCAAAACTATTGCCCTGAGGACATCTTTAAACCTTAAGCCAAAAATATCCCCTGAAGTTTCCTTTAAGCCAAACATTACTTTAGCTTAACTTGTTGATGTTGTTGTTGTTGTCAGGTGCCATCGAGTCGGAACCAACTCATAGCGACCCATGCACAGCAGAACGAAACAATGTCCGATCCTGGGCCAACCTCACTACCGCTGCCACACTTGACACCATCCATGATGCCACCTGGCCGATCCATCTCGTTGGGGGTCTTCCTCTCTTTCTCTGACCCTCCATCTTACCCAGCATGCCATCCTTCTCCAGCTTAACTAGTAAACAATATTTGACTTGAGTATTGCACTCTTTTCAGAACTCTCTTATGGGATCAAATAAACAATAGCAACCCAAAAGATTAGGCAGGAACCTTGGGGTGAGGTGGTGAATTTATGTTAATGAGGGAGGGCAACTCAGAACAAGAGGATAAGGATGGTGACACACTTGAAAAATGTCATCAAGGGCACTGGAATATGCATGTAGGAATGGTTGGATTTGTGTATGTTCTGCTGTGTGTCTTTTCAACAACAACCAAAACTAAAGTGAATTAAAAGTTGTAAAAGGTAGAGAGAGACCAGGGGACAGTAGGCAAGACGGAGTAATTGTTCAGGAAGCAGTGAGTTTCTATTTCTAACCATAGAAATTTGGAAATGGGTATTGATATTGAAGAT
>NW_006408524.1:20593380-20621478 GCF_000296735.1 Chrysochloris asiatica
CCTGATGCCACATTCTTCTTCATATAACCCAGCTTCTTGGATTATTTGCTCAGCATACAGGTTGAATAAGTATGGTGAAAGAATACAACCCTGTCGCACACCTTTCTTAGTTTTAAACCATTCAGCGTTCCCATGTGCTGTTCAAACAACTGCCTATTGGTCCAGGTACAGATTCCTCATGAGCACAATTAAGTGTTCAGGATACTCCATCAATGTCATTGGTGCCACTAAATTCATTGTACCTGGAAACACTTTCAATTAATTATACCTGGAAGCACTTTAAATTGGCAGATGTTGCTATGGATTTCATCGGGTCCTCCCTCCAAAATTGGTGCTGTATGTCCTAACCCCTTTATGAGTGGTTAAGTTGGACAATGAATAAGAAAAAGCATAGTTGAATTCATGCATTTGATTTATGGGGTTGGTGAAGATCACTGAAAGTATCATGGACCGTCAGAAGAACAAACAAATTCATCTTGGAAGAAGTACTGCCAGAATACTCCTTGGAATGGAGGAGTGCAAGATTTCATCTCTTGTAATTTGGACATGTTGTTAGGAAAGAATCCCCAGAGAAGGACATCGTGCTTGGGAAAGTGGAGGGTCAGAAAAAAGAGCAAGACTCTCAACAAGATGGATTGACCTAGTAAGGCAGCAATGGACTCAAATATAACAATTGTAAGGTAGGCACAGAACCAGACATGTTTCATTCTTTTGTGCATAGGGTCGCTATGAGTCGGAACAAACATGGTGGCACCTAACAACAGAGTGCAAGGGCTTTGTAAGATAAGCACTGGTCTGTGACCTACAAGATTGTGTGGTTCAAACCCACCAGCCACTCTTCAGGACCAAAATGAGGCTTTCTGCTTCTGCAAAGATTTACAGTCTTGGAAACCCTACTGTTGTTGTTGTTGTTGTTAGGTGCCATCGATTAGACACTGACTCATAGCAATCCTATGCCCAACAGGATGTAACACTGCCCGGTCCTGTGCCAACCTCAGCTATGCCTCCTCTCCCCTTGTGCTCACAGCTGCTGCCACTTAACCTTCAACTCCATCATGAAGTGCGACGTGGACATCCGGAAGGACCTGTAGGCCAACCCTGTGCTGTCAGGCGGGACCACAATGTACCCAGGCATGGCGGACTTGATGCAGAAGGAGACCACGGTGCTAGCGCCCGGCACCCTGAAAATCAAGATAATTGCTCCTCCCAAACGCAAGTACTCTGTCTGGATCGGCAGCTCCATGCTGGCCTCACTGTCCACCTTCCAGTAGATGTGGATCAGCAAGCAGGAGTACGATGAGTCGGACCCCTCCATCGTCCACCGCAAATGCTTCTAGACGGACTGCCAGCAGGCACCACCACCTGCCGCATGAACTCATTACCGAATACAGGTTTGCCCACAAACCCACACGTCTCATGCTAGCCTCGAGAAACTGAAAGAAGCCTTTGAAAAGAAATTGTCCTTGAAGCCTGTATCTGGTATCAGCAGCAGTGGATTATAGGACTTGTTGCTGATCTTGACCTTGTATTCAAGTTACCTGTACCCTTGGTCTATGTTTAAGACCCTGTACATATCTTTGATGTAAGCCCCGAGAGTATGTGAATCCATCACTCGGTGGCCGAGGTGAAGGGATGACATGGTGGGGAGAAGTCATAGTTGTGACTAGTCAGTGCAGGGTATTAATGCAGAGCTGATGGCTCCAGGATCACATCTGCAGGGTTGGTAAGCAACCCAAGCGGTTGTCATAGCTGTCTTGTCTGCCTGTCAGGTTGGAAGAATCTGAGCCTTGGGACCAATTTCCTTTCTTAGCTGATGTTCTCCCACTGGATGTGGGTTGTTACTTGCCTTGAGTTGGAAGATGGTTTGCATTTAAACCCATAAACTCATTCATCCTTTTAATTTATGTAAGGTTTTTGTACGCAATTCTCAACTCTTGAGATGACAACAAATTTTGGTTTTTCTACTGTCATGTGTGAACATTAGGCCCCAGCAACATAGCCTTGTGTAAGGAGAAATAAAAGTGCTGTAGTAAAAGGCAAAAAAAAAAAAATGTACCATGGCTTAACTTAGGGACATCTTAGTCCTCAAACTGACATCTTTGCTCTTCCACACCTAAAGAGGTATTTGTGCAGCAGATTTGCCTAATGCAATACGTTGTCTCATATCTTGACTGCTGCTTCCATGACTGTTGACAGCTGATCCAAGAAGAATGAAGTCCTTGACAACTTCAATCTTTTCTCCATTTCTGTGGATGTTGTTTATTGGTCTAGTGGTGAGGATTTGGGTTTTCTTATACATTGAGATGCAACCCAGACCAACCTAGACCATACCAAAGACTGTGGTCTTTGATCTTCATCAGTAAATATTTCAAGTCCTCTTCACTTTCAGTAAACAAGGTTGTATCATTTGTATAGTTCCAAGGAGCAACTGGTGAGCTTGAACCACCAACCTTGTAATTCAAACCAACTTTGCAGTCCCACGTATTAACCCACAGAGCCATATGAGTAATGGATAATAAAGACAGAATTTGGTCCAGAGGAGTAGAAGTACCACTTTAACAAATATCTAAAATATAGAAGTGATTTTGGATTTGAATATGGGTAGAGACGAAGAGTGTGGCACTAGACCGTAAGGTCAGCGGTTCAAACTCACCAGCAGCTCCTCAGAAACCCTACACAGGATTGCTATGGGTTGGAACCTACTCAATGACACTTAACAACAACAATAGGGCCACTGGGGAGTATAGTGGCTCTATATGGTAATCACTGGACTGTGACTCAAAACATCAAAGATTTGAGCCCGCCAGCTGCTCTGTGGGAGAAAGATGAGGCTTTCTGCTCCCACAGAGATTTAAAGCCTTGGAAATCTTATATAGGGTCACCATGAATTGGAACCAACTCAATGGCACTTAACAACAATAAAAACAACAATGGGGTCACCATGAGTTAGAATCTACTCTAGGGCAATTGATTCATCATAAAAGCTTAGAATGCCGTCAAGAGACTGTTGGTAGAATTAAGAATGGCAAAGGCAGTTCTGGTGAGGGATCAAAAGGAAGTGAGAGTACATAGGGCGCCTATCAAGAGAACTTCGCTAGAAATGTGGGTGTTTAAGTGATGAATGCCTGATTAAACAGTGGAGAAAGGGCAATGCTTTCTATGCAGTGGCAAAGAACTTGTCTGATCTGTCCAAATGTCTGGTGGAAGGTACAACTTGTAAGTGATAAACTTGGATATTTGATGGAGATTTTTTAAGCAAGATCTTAAAGGGACCACATGGTTTCTCTTGCCCATGTATAATAAGATGTTAGAGGGAAGAGGTAGACTTGAAAATAAACTGCAAAATAAAAGGAGAACTGAAAGATTTGGAAAATTCTGTTGTACAACTAAGGACCCGAACCCTAAAGCTCTCTCCAAGGAGTTGATGACTCAGTCAGTCTTTTGTTAAAGAGATTAAGCCTGAGACTGGTGGAAATAAGTTACTACCACAGCAGAAAACCCATCCTCTTAGACTGAGGAGGTGGAGTTAGTTAAGGGACCCTGTATAGGCTTTCTGAAGCTGTAAATCTTTACGAGATGTATAGGCTTTCTGAAGCTGTAAATCTTTACGAGAGTAGAAAGACTTGTCTTTCTCCAGAGGAGTGACTGGTAGATTTGAACTGCTGACCTTTTGTTTAGCAGCCCCACTTGTAATCAACTCCACTACAGAAGGAAAAAGAAGAACACAGTCTACCTCTAGAATTCTACAGCAGGTAACAGGCCAAAGGAACTGTATCTGTTGTCCTCAAAGGGAAGAAAAAGACCACACCTGGAGCAGCTCAGAGATCACCAGACAGACGGAAGAAGCAGAGGAAGCAGGACAACCTCCTAAATTTCAAAGGTGGAGCTACAGCTTCCTAGGTTACAAAGGGGACAACTCTTTTAGGGTTCAGAGTTAGATCTTTACTAATTTAGTTCCAGAAGATGAGGCTGCCCTTCAGTTTGGTCGAGAGAATGGGGTTGCTATCCAGAGCTGAGTGTGTGGGGCTGCTTTGCCCAAGGGGCAAAAGAACAGGGCCTGCTGGGAGCTAAGGGGGTGGGGTCACCACTCAGATGGATTAGGAGAATGGAGACACCCAAAGCCAAGGGAGCAGAGTAACCATGTCAGTGGGTCTGGAAGTTAGGACTGAAGTCCAGGCCTGAAAAGCCTCCATTCAGAATCCAGAGAGCAGGCCAGGGTCATTGTCCAGATCAGGAAGAACAATGGATTATGTTCAAGACTTAAGAGCGGATATCATTTGTTCTGCTGTGTTTTGGACTTGCTTGGTGCCTTTTAATCCTTCTTTCTTACCAATGTCTTCCATCTGCATTGGAAATGTGTACCCTGTGCCTACTCCATCGTTGTAGCTTGGAAGCAGATAACTTGTATTCTAGATTTCAGGTTCACAGCTGTAGAGGACTTTTGTGCCAGGACTTTTGATATGACATGATAGGGTGAATGCACTTTGCATATGGGAACGACATGGATTTCTAGTGGCCAAAGTGCAGAATGTTATAGATTGAATTGTGTCTCCAAGAAATATGTATTGTAATCCTAATCCCTATATTTGTGGAAACCATTTGGGAACGGGTTTTCTTTGTGGTATTAATGAGACAGCGTTAGTATTGGGTGTGTCTTCAATCAATCCCTTTTGAGACATAAACTAGATTAAACAAGCAAGCAAGAAAATAGAGATGCCACAGCACATGAATATGAAATGAATATGAATATGAGAGACTCCAAGAAAGAGAAGCTTGGATTGGGGACCTGGTCTCTCCCAGAGCCAACAGAGCGCTAGCTTTCCTCTAGAGCCGGTGCCCTGATTTTAAATTTCTAGCCTTCAAAACAGTGAGAAAATATCCTTCTGTTTAAGATCACACATTTGCAGTGTTTCTGTCACAGCAGCACTGAAGACCTAAGACAGTTGTGTATGTGTGTGTATAGATAGACCTTTACAGAAACAACAAGAAAGAAGTCTCACAATCAGTGTCACAGTAACAGTGTGGGGACTTCTGACCACCTGGAACTTCATAAGGGAGAGAGAAATGGTAGCAGCCTCAGCCCTGGGCTGATTCCTCACCAACCGTTTTATCTGTTCTGACACCAGCCATCCCTCCCACAACCCCCTCCATTTCTCTGCTGGATTCAATCATTGGTTGCAATGGCCACACAGAACTCACCACAGCCTGCGTTCTGAGGTTTATCAGGACAGACACAAGTTATACTTCAGGATCAGGAATGACGGAAGATATAGCTCTTCAGTCAGAACATTGTCTTCTCAGCCAGGCCTACAGGCAGGCCACTCTCGAGCTCTCGGTCCCTGGGTCCCTCAGGTCCTGCCCTGCTCAGGCAAGCATTACAAAGCTCTTTAGCTTTGTCACTAAGTGCCCAGAGACCCTCAATTCTGCCAGTAAACTTTGACCCAAAGGCACTCAGTTCTCTTGTGCCATTGGTCGGCACACCCCCTGTAGCTTCCTTGCTGTGTGGAAGCCTACCACACCATCTCATGCCAGTCTCCTGGTTCTACTGCTGCCATTTCTCTGCCCCACTTGCTACTGCTTCCTGCCATCTTGTACCATCTCCAGTGTGACAGCGCTCAGTCTTCTGGGTCTAAAAGCTTCCCATCTCAGGGAATTCAGGTCCAAAGGGCACACTTGACTCCCAGTTCCAAATTCTGGTGGTAGTGAGGGCCCCATCTGCCCTGAGATTGACTCTCTTTTTAAGTCTAGCAGGATGGCAAGACTGACCAATCTTCTCTTAAGTATTCCATACACTTTATTTGCATGGTTGTTGTTGCTGTTAAGTGCCATCGAGTCACATCTGATTCATTGCAATCCTGTGTAGGGTTTCCAAGGAGCTGCTGGTGAGTTTGAATTGCCAACCATGTGGTTCAAACCGGCCTCTCAGTCCAATGCTTCATCCCACAGCACCACAATGGTTCACCCCCATAATGATGTCGTCTGGTTTGCTTTATCCCCTTAAAATCTTTTGGTGGAAGTTACAAGACTTGTTGTGGCCGTTGTATGCCACTGAGTAGGTTTCCACTCATAGTGACCCTACAAAATGGGGGTGGGGAACGTCCGGCCCATGGGTCATAGTATAAGGTCTGGCCCTGCCAAGCCAACCACAATTCCAGCCATCACATTAGGGATGAGTTTATTAAATGTTTGACCAAATATAGCAAGCTAATTTTTATGTTGATAATTGTGTATGGCCTGTGAATGATGTTATAAATTTTGGCAGAAAAAAGATTTCCCATTCTCAGTGTACAGGGTTTCCAAGGTTGCAAATCTTTACGGGAGTAGAAAGTCTCATCTTTCTCCTGTGGAGCAACTGGTGGATTTGAACTGCTGACTTTGCAATTCACACTCAACGCATAACCCACTATGCCATCAGATGCCCAATCTTAGAGGAGTGGTTGGGTCACCCACAGAGCATCCACAAAATAGAGGACCAGGCAGCTATGAAAAGAAAAACAACCTGGTAAAGGATGGTTTCCAGAATATACTGTCAAATGCCATCAGTCTCTGATGTACTCTTCCTGGTTTCTTTTTGCATAAGTGCAAAAGAGTGTGTACAATTTGCTATCCATGTATGGAAGAGGGGGAGAAAGAAAACAGACGCTCATCTGCACACGTAGGCAAAAAGAAACCCAGGAAAGGTGAAGCAGACACTGATGGAAAACAGGATGAAAAGGGGAGACGAGAGCACTCAATGTACTATTTTGTTTTGCATACTTCTTAAAACCATGGTAATGTTTTACACATTCAAGGAATCATTAATTAAAATCAACACAAGTAGAGGGGAAAACCCATACACAAATACTATGATCCTAACTGTGTTGCAAATGAATAATAGAACAGAGCGAGAAAGAGGGGGAGACACTAATCTAAGGAATTTAAGAAGTGGTGGTTCAGCGCCTTCCATGTGGGAGAGACCCAGGCTTGATTCCTGGTCACTGTGCCTCAAATGCACCCACCACCTCTCTGTCGTCTGTCATTTGACAGTGGAGATTTGTGTGTTGCTATGTTGTTGAACAGGTTCAGCAGAACTTTCAAAAGCCTTGATAATCTGCTTCCAAAACCCAGCCCATGAAAGCCCTATGGACCAATGGTCTGAGCAGCATTTTGTTCTGTTGTACATGGGATCGCCACCAGCCAGGGACCAACTGGGCAGCAGCTAACCATGACAGGAAGGAACTTTGGCGATCAGTGTCTTAATCTTATGCTTTAAGGTTAAAGACAAAAATAACCAACCACAAATGCTGTGTGTTCTTTAGTATAACCCACAGGAGTATAGGTTAGTATATTAGTGTTCTATTGTTACAAAGTACCACAATACTTGTGGTCTGTTTTGTTGTTGTTAAGTGCTATTGAGTTGGTCCTGACTCATAGCGACCCTGTATAGTGTTTCTGAGGAGCAGTTGGTGGGTTTGAACCGTCGACGTGCATTGAGTGCTTATTCTTTCACATTTCTGGAGGTCAGAAGCCCAAAATCACTGTCTTTGTGTCAAAATCAAGGAGTCAGCGGGTCATCTCATCAGGATACTTTAGGAGAGAATGGGTCCCTTGTGTCTTCCATCTTCTAGTGCTACCAGCATCCATTGGCTAATGACTGCATCACTCCATTCTTCTTGAGCAGCTTCTTCAAGTCTGTGTCTGCTCTCTCCTCACATTGCTCTGCTCCTCTGTGTGTAGTCCATTCCTCCTTTGCCTCCCTCCTATAAGGATGCATGTCATTTCATTTAGAATCCACCCAGGTCCCCCAGGATCATGTCTCCATTTCAAAATCCTGATAAGGCAGTAGGTCACAGGCTGCAGACACAGGACATGAAGATCCTTGGGAGCATGATTCTCAGTCTACCACAAATTCAAAACTGTGTATTGAGGATTGTGCAAATGAGTCACTCTATTGTGGATAATGACAGCCGGGTTTCTTATTGTTAGGAAAAGGGAGTATAAATAAGAAAAAAGAGAAGGCTAGAATGAACTCAGTGGTGTTAGATTAGTGGAATTGGAAGCATGAATTTGAATTCATGATTTGAATAGTTAGATAGATAGGTAGATAGATAGATAGATAGATAGATAGATAGATAGTAGATAGACAGATCAGTTCTAACTCATAGCAACCCTAGGCACAACAGAATGAAACACTGCCCGATCCTGCTCCATCCTCACAATTGTTATTACATTTGAGTGTATTGTTGCCTTAACTGAGCCAATCCATCTCATTGGGGGTCTTCCTCTTTTTCACTAACCCTCCACTTCACTAAGCATGATGTCCTTCTCCAGGGACTAGTCCCTCCTGATAACATGTCCAAAGTATGAGAGACGAAGTTTCGCCATCCTGGCTTCTAAGGAGCATTTGGACTGTACTTCTTCTTCCAACACAGATTTATTTGTTCTTCTGACAGTCCATGGTATTTTAATAGACAGAAGTAAATTTAGATGTTGCTTAGCTTCCCAGTGCTGTGGTAACACAAGTACTACAACACGAGAACTTTTCTCACATTTAGGAGGTGAGAAGTCTGAATACAGGGTGAGTTCTAAGAGGAGGTTTTTCCTTACCTAATTCAGCTTCTAGCAGCTGCCAACAACCCTTTTAGATGTACCTGTCTCTGTTTTCTGTCTTCCACCTCGCTCTGCCTGCCTCTGCGTCCTTCTGCTCTTTCTGTAACTCAGAAGTAATTAGACTTAGACCAACCCTAGTCAGATATGACATAATTAATGTTAACAAACACCCTATTTCCAAACAGGATCCTATTAACTGGTACATACACTCATCAAATATTAACTGGTACATATACTCCATCAAATCTATTCCTATAGGACAGAGCAGAACCGTTCCATGGGGTTAAAAAGTCTATAAATCTTTACAGAAGCACTGTCTCATCTTTCTTCCCCGGAGCATTTGATGGGTTCAAACCGCTGGCCTTTCTACTGACCCTCCTGTGCTACCAGCACTCCATTTATAGGTATGTTGTTGTTGCTGTTCAGTGTTGTCTGACTCATAGCAACTCTGTATAGGGTTTCCGAGGAGTGACTGGTGGGTTTGAACCACTGGCCTTGCCGTTAACAGTCCAGTGTTTACTCTACAGTACTATACCAGGACTCCATTGATAGGTTTTACTGTCGTTATTAAGTGCCATCCAGTTGGTTCTGACTCATAGCGACCCTATATAGGGTTTCCGAGAAGCAACTGGTGAATTTAGAAGGCTGACCTTGCAGTTCGAACTGACCTTGAGTTCGAGTGCTTATCCTATGGCACCATTTGTTTCATTGTTAAGTGCCGTCAAATCGGTTCTGACTCATAGCAACCCTGTATAGGATTTCCAAGAGCGGCTGGTGAGCTTGAACCATCAACCTTGTGGTTCAAACTGACCTTGCAGTCCAGCTCATTAAGTCACAGCACCACACCATGACTCCTATGGTGTCATTGTTGTTGTTGTTACATGCCATTGAGTCGGTTCTGATCCATAGCAACCCTGTATAGGGTTTCTGAGGAGCAGCTGGTAAGCTTGAACCACTGACCTTGCAGTTCAAAAGGCTTTGCAATCTGGCCCATTAACCCACAGCACCACACCAGGACTCCTATGGTGCCATGTTGTTGTTGTTAAGTGTGGTCGAGTTGATTCTGACCCATTGTTGTTGTTGTTGTTATATGCCGTGGAGCTGGTTCCAACTCATAGCAACCCTGTACAGGGTTTCTGAGGCTGTAAATCTTTACAGGAGCAGAAAGCCTCATTTTTCTTCTCCAGAACAGCTGGTAGTTTCAATCTGCTGACTGTGAGGTTAGCAGCCCGATTCGTAACCACTACATTACCAGAGCTCCTTATTCTGACCCATAGCAGCCCTGTATAGGGTTTCCAAGGAACAGCTGGTGAGCTTGAACCACTGACCTTTGCAGTTCAAATGACTTTGCAAGTCTTACACATTAGCCCATAACGCCACACCAGGATTCCATGGTGTCACAGGAGCTTGGATATTGACCCCTTGGATATGGATGAGGGCCCTTTGGGTTCACAGGTTCCCCAGGGACTCTCAAGTCCAAACAGATAGGACTGGAAGGTGGGAATCTACCAAGCACCCACTTAGGCTAGACTAAGTGAGTATTAGGAAGGTGTTAGCAGCCCAGGGAGTTGAGGACCCAGAGAGGGAGAATACATAGAGAGTGAGAAGCGGGATGTCTGAGCTGGAGGAGAGAGACAGAGAGGGTCTTTAAAGGAGGCACAGTTTGAACTGGATTATGGCCAGAGAATCCTAAGGGAGGGAACCGTGGTGCAAACACAGAGAGGAGCAGAGTGAAGAGTGCAGGGACTCAAAGGAAGACTTGGGCCGCTGCAGGGCCTGGTAGTGAATGAAAAGGCAGGCTGGGGATGAATCAGAGTTCCCACTGCAGAGTCCCTGCATTCCAAGAAGCTGTGGGCCCCTGCTTCTGCAAAAGGTACAAAGTGAGCCCAAGAAGCACTGTAAGAGAATTATCCTGGGCTTCAGGATGTCCAAGTTCAAGTCTTGATTCTACAAGGAAACTTGCTATGACCTTAGGGAAGTCAATGCCCCTCTGAGCTTCATTCCACCTGCCTGTGATGGTCTGCCTTTACTGGGTGTGGCTACATGGACAATATCCCTCCCTTCACAGAGCCTCAGTCCACAGTTGACACCCCAGATCAAAGGTGTTGGCACCAGCAAGAAACAGGCTCTGTCCCACCAAATCAGGGCTTAAAACAGCAAAATATGGAAATGTCAGCTGAAGAGCCTGGAATTCAGGAAGGGAAGAAGCCTCCACCCTTGCCCCACACATCCCAGAAAGGAAGCTCACAGGGATTCCTGCAGACTTTCTCAGGGCCACATCTACAAGCATACTCCAAACACTCCAGCCCCTCCATCTTTAATATTCCCAAACCTTAGTCCTCCCTGCCTCAGTGCTTTTGCACATGCTGTTTGCTCTGCTGTGCTTTCCCTGAGCTTTGGCCACACCTGGCAATATCCTTCTCTTCCACTAAGGTGAGACATCAGCACACCTAGAGCCACCTCTTGTCCCCTTTTCAGTACCCACACTATGCCACATAGATTGGTATGGCTCTATTGATACGTTATCTTGTTTCTCCCATATGCCTCTGAACTTCTACAAGCCAGGGTCAGCTCTTAATGACTTCTTCTGTACATGCAGGGTTACCAAGTGGCTGGAACATGGCGGTGTCCTTAGAGAACTCCTGCTCAAGTGACCACATCCTTCAGGTAGTCATTGTCCACTCGGTAAATTGTCACTGACCTCAGTACCCCAGCTTCGACCATCATGAGTCTGTCCCCTAACCATAGCATAGAAGATGGCAGAGTAGAGGTCAAAGTCATCATCGCCTGGGCTTTGACCTCAGCACTGATCAAAACTTAGGGTATGTGATTCTCTTTGCTTCAGTTTTGTCATATACAAAATGGGGATAATAGTGAAGATTAAATGACCTAATATATATTAGGTATTGCTATGGTGCTATAGGATAAGCACTGGACTGCTAATTACAAGGCTGGTGGTTCAAACCCATCAACTGCTTCTCGGAAACTCTATACGGGTTGGCTGAATTGAAAGCAACTTGACCACATTAAACAACAATAGTCACTGTGCCTGACCCAAAATAGGCAGTAACCCAAAAGTGTTGACTGTTGTTATGACTACTGTCCCCTTTAATTCACCGCAGCTTCTGTGAGGACAGAAGAGGAGCCCCACCTTGGTGGGAAATACAAAGAACACACCTTGGCTCAGCCGGAGATGAGTTAGAAGCTCGGTTCCAATGTCCAGAATGTAAAGTCCAAGGAAGCCACTGGAAGCTGGAGGAGTCCCAAGGAAGACAGTGGGGTCCAGGGAACCTGAAGTGGATGGTGGGAGCTAGTGGAACCCCTGTGGGAATTAGGGAAGCTCTGAGAATTGGATAGTTATGAGAAGAACAGCAGGTGCTGGGTGAGCCCTAAGGAAGAGAGTGGAGGCTGAAGGAACTCTGAAGAAATTAGTAGGGGCAGAAAAAGTCCCTCCCAGAGAGAGAGAGAAAGTGCAGAGGTGGCCCTTCAGAAGGAAGAAAGGAAGACAAGGGCATCATCGCAGTTTCCAGAATGACACACCCACAAGGAAGGCGAGATCTCCTTACCCGATACTGTGGGAGGGGAAGCTGAGGCAAGGGTAGGGGGCAAGTCTAGCCGGTTTGAGAGGACTGACTGTGGTGGACAGCATCATGCACAGAATCACCTGCTTCCTCCACTGCCCTGGTCACAGATAGCCTCATGGTAGCCACCATCCTCTCTTCAGACACATGTATGGTGGATGTGCACGCAGAGGCTGAGCGGGCTTCTGTAAGGATGGTGGAGAGGCGCTCCTCCTGTCAAGCATGCAGTGGAAAGTTAGTCTGGAAAAGAGAGCTTCTTGGCTGCCTTAATAGAGGGTAATGTGGCTGTGGATTTCGTCTCAGATCTGATGGGCTGCTTCCAGGTGGAGGCAAAACCAGGGCAAGCCATAGAGAGAAAGAGAAAGTGAGTGCAGCTATAGGGAGAATCAGTCTGGGGTGGCAGACATGGGCTTGGGAGTCAGAGGGCTTCAGTAGGGGGAGATGTGGGTAGGGAGTTGGGGGGTGGGGTGGGTGGTCCTGCCAGAGAGATCAGTGTGATCAAGGCTGGTAATAGACAGGAGACAGAAAGGATATACATCTCACCAAGACTAGGCAGCTGGTAGGAGGGTAAGGTGGGGAGAAAAGCAGTGGACAGGAGGCCAGAGAGCAGGTTGGGTCGGAATAAATAGAGCCTCAAGTACCAGGACTTCTGATGTCTCCTCCATGGGAAGGGGGCAGGGCAGGAGCAAAGGAAGTCAAGATGCTATGGTGGGCTATAGAGAAGAGAGGGGCACATCCTGTTGGGATCATGGAAGACTTTCTGGGTGAGCAGGAAGATAAGGAACATAGCACCAAGGTACAGAGTCAGTGAGGCTGAGACCCTACTGGGTCTGCCAGGTTGCAGACAGAGTGAACACACATCCTGTAATTACGTGAGAAATCAATTTTCTGCTGTCATTAGACCTGAAAAGAACGCACTGCTTTTTTCATTGTAATGATAACTTCTGATTCTAAAGCTGTTAATTCTGCTGACCAGTAAAATACCTGCTCTTCCTCTCACCTGGAGTTTGAGTGCCTATTGGAGACATCAGGAGACATAAATGCTTGTTTCCCACTTCGTGCCACAGAGGAGGAAATCTTTTCAATCACAGCCAAAAGGCTTCTGGAAATCCATTAAGAAAGCCCAACCATCTGGCTTTGATACAGCCAAATAAAGAACCCACCACTCACTGCTGCACGCTGTGGTGGTAGAGAGCAAAAGGTGTGATGGAAATCCCAAGTTCCTGGAGAGGTGGGACAACACCATGCCCTAACCTTCCCGAGTTATCAGCTGCTGTCTCTAGTCCCCATGTACAAAGGAAAGAGATGCTTCCCCATCCTCATGACTGGTTTCAGAGAGAATCCTTATGCTCCACAGAGTTTGCAATGCCTCCTTTTCAGAAGTAGATTGTCATGCTTTCCTTCTAGCCTGCTTTAGTCTGAAAGTTCAGTATCATAGCAACACACAAGCCTCTGCTGACAGACTGGTGGCAGCTGCACCTAAAGTACATTGGCTGGAATCATCTAAGTTGTCCACAGGCCCCATCCTTCCCAAGGGCAGGCAGGAAGGAGGAGTCCCAGTGTAGGCGGGACCTTTGGGATTCAACTACCCCTTTCAATGATTGGGAAACTGAGGCTCATAAAGGGAGGAAGCAGCCCAGGGACTCAAAGGTTGGTGGTAACCAGGTGCCAAGAATGAGGAACCCTGAACCCTCAACCCAGCTGAATCTCTCATTAACCATACGTATCTTTCAAGATACAAGTAAATGGTCAGAGTCAAAGTGTTGCCCAGATTTTTTTTGAGGATTCTAGGCCACTTGGCCCAGGGCTTCTCACTGCTTCTCTTCTTACAAAAGGAGAGAAGCAAAGCAAAGGATATCAGGGGAGCCAGGCACTGAGGACTGAAGCAATGTGGGCAGACGAGTTCTAGGCACTGTCCTTGCCTTGGTTTCCCCACTCACACAGTCGGGGTTCTGTAGACAAGCAGAGCCAACTGTAGAAGAATTGATGCTTTTGAGTTATGGTGTTGGAGGAGAATATTGAAAGTGCCATGGACTGCCGAAAGAACCAAAAATCTGTTTTGGAAGAAGTGCAGCCAGAGTGCTCCTTGGAGGCCAGGATGGCCAAACTTTGTCTCTTATACTTCGGACATATTGTCAGGAGGGACCAGTCACTGGAGAAAGATATCATGTTTGGTAAGGTGGAGGGTCAGAGAAAAAGAGGAAGACCCCCAACAAGATGGATTTGTAAAGTAGCAATATCAATGGGCTCAAGCGTGGCAACAGTAGTGAGGTTGGCCCAGGATCAGGCAGTGTTTCATTCTGCTGTGCATAAGGTAGCTATGAGTCGGTACCAACTCAATGGCACCTAACAACAACAACATATAAGGATGGAGCAAAAAATATTGCTTCTGGGTTTCAAGTTCATACCTCAACAGGTTTATTCCAAATGAAACATGCTTAAACATGTCTCTGTGATATGAGGATGGCTGTAGACAAGTTGTCTCAGTGATACTTGTCTTAGTCTCGTTAGGGTGCCTTCAAAATTACAGATGTAATTTTTGTGACATGGGAGAAACGAAAATGATTTTGAGGGCAGGGCTAATATAAATTTTTTATAAAATCTCAAGTGGACATCTTCCTAAATCAATGAAGCTTGGAAGCAAGTTTCTGGGAATGCTGACTCATAAAACAAGTGTTTTTAGAAGAATCAAATTTTGGGAGGAAGTTCAAGAAGAGTCAAAGATGACCCAAGAGAGGGAAGACCATCAGCCTTGAATCAAGATACTATGACTGAAGTCCAGAAACTGGTGGAAGAAGACCATAGAACTGTCATTGATTTGATAGCTTCTGAAGCTGGACTCTCACACGGCTTCGTATTTTTAACTTGAAGTGAACATTTTGGCCTCAGCAAGCTTTCGGCTTGATGGATGCCTAAAATGTTGACTGAAGATCAGCTAGTTCAAAGAACTGATCTTCCCATCAGACTTTTAAGCCAAATTGAAGCAAATGAAGACAATTTTATGACGTGAATTGTAACCAGGAATGAGTCTTGGATTTACCAATCTGTTGTTGTTGTTATTAGGTGCCGTCAGGTTGTTTCCAACTCATAGCGACCCTACACAATACAACAACACGCAGCCTGGTCCTGCACCATCCACACAATCATTGCTAACTTGAGCCCACTGCTGTTGTCACTGTGCCAATCCATCTTGTTAGGGTCTTCCTCTTTTTCTTTGACCCTCCACTTAACCAAATATGATGTCCTTCTCCAGGGGCTGGTCCCTTCTGATAATATGCCCCAAGTATGAGAGATGACATCTAGCCATCTTGGCTTCTAAGGAGCATTCTTGTCCTTCTTCCAACATAGATTTGTTTGTTCTTCTGGCAGCCCGTGATACCTTTAAGATTCTTCTCCAACAAGAAAGCATATTTAAAAATATTGCTATAAAATCATAGAAACATGATTAAACAAAAAATCAAGATGGGAAGCTATTGTTTCACAATCTAGCCTCCATCTAAGTCTATACATTTACAAAGGCAGTGTTTTCATCTGCCTAGTTATTCCCACAAAGAACTCTGCATTCTTCAATTCACACCACACCAAAACAGAAGTAAATCCCCAGGCCTTTCTTCCTTGGTGCTGCTGAGTGGATTTGAACCACCAACCTTTCGGTTACTAATCAACTAGGAGATCCAACTGTTTGTGCTACTTGGGGACCGTAAGCAGCGTAAAGAGGCCACGTAAAGGCCTGAGATGGACATGGGCTTGGCAAGTCCCAAGATAGCCAGTGCAGGAGACAGAGTGAAAAAGACCCCACACTCAAAAAATATTCCACAGAGACTCTTGCATTAAGCTTTAAACAGGACAAAGACAATCGTCCGGATGAGGGAAAAGGGTCAGCAGGAACCCAGTACAGAGGTTGTGGACTCATGGTCATGTGGTGGCAGTGGTGGTGATTATGTGCCATGGAGTTGGTTCCTAATCATAGCGACCCTGTACACAGTTTCCCAAGCTGTAAATCTTTACCGGAGCAGAAAGCCTCATCTTTCTCCCGTGGAACAGCTGGTAGTTTTGAACTGCCAACCCTGAGGTTAGCAGCCCGATTCATAACCAGTATGCTACGAGAGCTCCTTTCATGGTCAATAAAGGACAAAGGAAGTCTCCACAAGACCGTGAAGGGTGGCAGGCTGGTTCATCCCCACTGCAGGTGGGGCTACAGAGATTGGACATGCACCAAGAATGGAATTGTAGGTTAAAAACTTACAGGAGGCCTCAGCATGGCCGTTTAGGTGACTCTGCTCCTCAGTGTCCAGAGGCTGTACTGCAGCGCGGCGGCTCGGGCAGGCAGCCAGTGGAGGCTCCAACAAGGGCTGGCTGCCAACCCCTCCTGCTAATGGCCCCTTACTGAGTTCCCAGACTGGTCTTATGAGGACGGTTGTCCTGCTTCCCGAATGAAAGACCAGCTTCAGAGAAAAGTCCAAAGGGAGAAGTTTGCAAGACGAGTTGTATTGCTGTCACAGGAAATGGAAGCTGGATTAGAAGCATGGCAGCTCAGGCAGACAGCAGAAATGGCAGGAAGAAGAAAGGAAACGCAAAAATGCTCTTAAACCCAAAGGGGCTTCACTACAGAGCCCACTTTCAAGTCGATGAAAAGCAATTCTTGCCCTATTCTCTCACGCCTATATGGCTTTCTGCTCTTTTTAAAAGATTGTGGTAAATATATATATATATATCAAAATCAATACTGATGCAAAAGTTGTTACGCATACAATCCAGTGAGTTTATGTCCATCATGTTGTACAATGTTACCACTATCCCTTTCCAAATTATTCAGTATCATTAATAGAAACCCCACCCAAGCAGTGACTTTACCTTTCCCCTTCTCTCCTACCTCAGATGACCATTAATACATTTGGCCTCTGTACATTGAATATGTCATGTAAGCAGGATCATACTGTATTTGTCCTTTTGACTTATTTCACTCAGCATGTTTTCAGGATTCATCCATCATGTATTGACTTCATTTCTCTTTATGACTGACTAATATTCTACCATATGTACCACATTTTGTTTATCCACTTGTTGATAAAGTTGTTTCCATTAAGGATTGGTTCTGGGGTTTTAATTACCTGGTTACTTTGTGTTTGAGCTCCATTCATGATCATGTGGCCCTGGTGACAACATAATACCAGGACCCCAACCTGTAACTTATATCAGATAATATGCACCCTGGACCATTTTCTCCTTTTAAGTTACATGTTGTTGTTGTTAAGTGCCATCAAGTCAGTTCCGATTCATAGTGACCCTGTATAGGGTCTCCAAGGAATGGCTGGTGAGCTTGAACCACCTACCTTATGGTTCAAACCACCCTTGCAGTGCAGTGTATTAACCCACAGCGTCACATCAGGAATCCTTGTTACATGGGTACACTTATGTATCATCCCTCAGAGAAACTAGCTAGACCAGCTTTTCTATCACATAGCTATGAGAAAGGGGTATTGGACCTTACCCTGGCTTTCCTTACGGTAACCAAGCAACTAGAAACCCTTCTGGGGGGTCTCCAATCTCCAGATCAGTATGATGTGTGCATCTACATGTGGTGAAGTGCCTTGTGGGGGCCCATGGCTCCTGTTCTTAGTGAGATGGAAGCCCCTGGAGGTGCTACAGCAGAGGGATGGCTCCACCTGACATGTGGTTCAGGTGGGCAGTGTGGAACCAGGCTGTTAGGGGTCCTGCTCTTTAGCATGGGTACACCTAGCATTGTGCTTTGCTTCCAGAAGTCTGTGCTTCTTACTATGGCTCTATTGGCTGTGAGAAGCAGAGGCAGTAAAGAGAAGGGGTAATGAGGCAGCAGCTGGGGGAGGCTGAAGCTGTTGGGTTCAGCCTGGGACCTCAGTGATTTATTGGGCAGATTAGTGTGGAAAAGCAGTCTGGAAGTGACTGGTCCGCGGATCAGAAGCACTCTCAGTCCCCAGACTCAGCTCAGAGGGCTTTGTAAATAATGCCCCGAATAATTAAAAAGAGATTGTGCACTCCCCCTCAGTCAGCCTCCAGGGAGAGATATTCATCTGCAAATAAATTAAAACTAAATCTAGCAATTTGCATGACTCAAGCCACCAGGATGGGTATGAACTGCCAGGATCCCTGAAAATTGCCTGCGGAGGACTGTGGTTATGCGGCCAACGTGGTGGATTCTAGCCTCTCACTCTCTCTGCTCAGTGCTCACACTCTGGGCCTGGAGTGCTGCCCACACTGACCAAGGCAAAGGGGATTATCTGGAGTGTTCCATTCCCAGCTGTCACCACGAGATGGGTTCTGTGTGCTCTGGGGCACAAGGCTGACTATTCCAACTGCAACAAGGCAGGGATTCTTAAGCTCCTCTAACCTGCTGAGAGAACTCCAGCAGTCCCTTTACCTTATGTGGCCTCCGTTTACCATTGGAAAATGGGAAGAAGGCTCTGGCTGATCTACACTTCAGGCACTGAGTGAGTTGATGTGACAGAACTCTAAAGGAAAAAAAAAGATGCAAATTTAAGGTGAATTTACTTTATGCAATCTGAAAAAATATCAACAGATGTCAGACAAGCCCTGCTTTAGGATAGCTGAAAAACTATCTAATCCATCACCTCCACCCACCCCTCCAGGAGAAGGGACCATTTTGTAAGGTGTTCAATCCAGTGCTGTAGAATAAGCACTGGATTGCTAACCGCAAGGTCAATGTTCAAACCCACCAGTCACTCCTTGGAAACTCTATACAGAATTGCTGAGTCAAAATTTACTCCATGACACTTACCAGCAACAGCAACAGCAAAAGAAGGGTTGGTGGCTCTGAAGGATAAGTACTAGACTGCAAACCACAAGGTCAGTGGTTTAAGCACACCAGCCATTGTTCAGGAAAAAAGATGAGGCTTTCTGTTCCCACAAAGATTTACAGCCTCAGAAACTCTGTACATGGTTGATATGAATTTGAATTGACTCAATAGCAACAACAAAAGGAAGGTTGGGGTCCTAGAGTAGCGTTGTAGGATAAGCACTGAACTGCTAACCATAAGGTCAGGGGTTCTGTTAGAAATGAATCCTGATGTCGCACAAAAAGACACTCTGTGAGAATAAATTACCTTGGCAAGGCAAAATGTACTTCTGCAGAAGGGTGCATGCACGTAGCTGTATCGGAACAAGCCAGTGAGCATGTCGAGCGGGCAGTCCACTCAGGTTTTATCCCTGATGCAAGTCTTAAGGCTGAGTCTCACCCCATTGGCTAAGGCTTCCACTGCACACAGTCTTTTCCCTTACTCAGTTGGCTAATTCAAATTTCTAAGGCGCGTTCTTCTTACTCACTTTAGGAAGTAGCACAAAGTAAAAGAAAGGTCATATTAGTCCCTACTCCAGGAAGTAGTAAAAAGAAAGGTCATACTGTCCTTAATCACTTCGGGAAGTAGTAAAAAAGTAAAAGGAAAGATCATAAAGTCCCTACTCACTTCAGGAAACCAAAAAAAAAAAAAAAAAACCCAAATACAATAAACAGGATTATAATAATTTTGAAGAAAAGACACTCATTCCCACAGTTCAAACCCACCAACTGCTCCTCAGAAACTCTATACAGGGTTGATACGAATCTGAACCAACTCAGCAGCACTTAACAACAGCAGGGAGGGTGGATCTGAAAGGCACATGGTGGCCCAGTGATTAAGTGTTCAACTCTGCAGAAGAAAGATGTGGCAATCTGCTTCCATAAAAATTAAACGACAACAGAACACCAATAAAAGACACCGCTACCGGAGTCAATTCCGACTCACAGTGATCCTATATAGGGTTTTGAAAACTGTGAATCTTGAAAGCAGACAGCCTCGACTTTCTCCCACAGAGTGGCTAGTGGGTTTGAACAAGCCATCTTTGTGGTTAGCAGCTCAATGCCTACCTAACCCACAGCACCACAAGGGTTTCTTTCCATAAATAGTATAGCCTTGGAAAACCTAAGGGACAGGTCTAGGTGTGCTGCGTCCTCTAGGGTCACTACGAGTCGGACTTGGCTCCACAGTCATGGATTTAACAGGAAGCCTGGCCCAGTAGAGCCTGTGAGAGGTCATGGATTTCAGGATTGAATGTTGGAGCTGGACCCAGTGGCCTGTGGCCAGGCCCACTGTGGTGGTGGCTCTAGCCCAATTGCTGACTATCCCATATGTTTAAGAAGCCAAGACTAAGAAGCCACACCCTGCCTGGGGCATGTCCTGGTCCAGCAGAAATGCCCAGTTTCCTTAGGAGTCCTGGTTGACAGGTGCTCCTGCTCTGGGACCTGTGGTCTTGTCTTACTGAGAACCACAGTAAAAACCAGTTGCCCATCAATCTTAGTTCATGGCAACCCCACGCGTGTCAGAGTAGAACTGTGTTCCATAGAGTTTCCCATGGATTGTTTTGTTTTGTTGTCTTTTAAGTAGATTCCTAGGTCTTTCTTCTTAGACACCCCTGGGTAGACTCAAACCATTAACCTTCCAGTTGTTATCAATGATGCCCCATGTAGCCCTGGCAGAGGTCCAGAGAGAAGAAGGAATCTGCTGTCTCTCTCTCACATACACACAGAGTACGCCTTTCCCAGAAGCTGTGACCTTCCCAATCCTATGGCCAAAACCAATTACTGGCACCCAATTAATTAATCAACCCTCCAGGAGACAATGGACTCACGGGCAGAGCAGGGCAGGAAAGCACTGCCTTTGTGGAAGTGTAAGAGCACTGGTTTAAGTGTTCTGAGCTGGGAGTCTGCAGAGGAGGATTTATTCCCTCATCTCATCTGCAAGGAACAGAAACCTCTAGAATTCTGTATCACCTACACCTGCTGCTGGGCCCTGGTGTTGTGTGCCTGTTCCCACTCACAGTGAAGTGTGTACAGTTTCCTAGAATGACTGGTGGACTTTGAACATCTGACCTTGCAGTTAACAGTCCAGTGCTTATCCTACAGAGCCACACCAGGGTCCTATCAGCCCTTAGGGAAGTGGGATCTCAGTGGACAGTTGCTCCCAGCTCCCTGTTCCATAAAGATTTCAGCCACAAGAATCTATGGGGTAGTCCTATTCTGTCACATGGGATCACTAAGAGTTAACATTTGCCTAGCAACACTAGCTTCCTGATGAAGGAGCATTATGGGAACAAACATTGCTTTCAGGTTCTTGTTGGCAGATAATGGTGGGTTGTAGAGCTGCCATTCATGAAGCACCTACTGTGTGACAAATCCTTAATCTCTCTTATGGCTGGAATACAATGGGATTCAGCAGAGGAATTCTTGCCTTCCATTCAGGAGACCTGAGTTTCCAGTCACTGCTCCTCAGGGGCGGTCTCCACCTGCCTGTCAGTGGAGGCTTGCATGTGGAGACCATACTAAAGAGGCTTCAAAGGAGCTTCCAGACTAAGACAAGATCTGAAGAAAGGACTGGCGATGTACTTTTGAAAATCCTGTGGGTCCCCACCATCTCATCATCCTCCAGTCCGAGGGATGACTCAAGACCCAGTTCTGTTGTGGGCAGGGGTTGTCAAGAATAGGGGCCAACTTCATGCAGCGATCAACAAAAAGGTCATTTATGTTTGGGGGTTGGAGGGGGTGATCCCAGCAAACAACTGTAGGAAATGGAGAAGTGAGGCAGAAAGAGGAAAGAAGCAAACAGCAAACAGTGTCCTCCCGATGAATAAGTACAACTTCACCTTTCTTTCTTTTTTTTTTTTTTTTAACTTCTTATTGTGAATTAAGTGAAGGTTTACAGACAACATCATCAACTTTACATTCAATAAATGATATGCTTTGTATCATTTCATTGATTACACTGTCTTCCCAGCAACAACAGTAAGCCTACTTCCTCCCTGTGGCTCCCCTTTCACATCTTATATATCACAAAGAAACAAAGCAAAAATATTTGATGTACACATATAAAACAAAAAGTATATATTCATTTCAATGTCTTAAGGACATCATCTGCAAACCAGCCTCCTGCCTGCAGGCACACAACCTTACCCAGTCCATGGGCTTAGAGTCCGCAGCTGCTCTATCTCTCCCTGTCATCACCTCTGCCACCGTCTCTGCTGCTGCCACTTTTCTAAGTAAGGATCTTACACTCCTCTTATGCTCGTCCTTCTTGATGGTCTTGGGATCCTCTGTTCCTGAAATGAAAGATTAACTACTTCCCCCTCTTAGTTACACATCTTCTACAATTACATAGAACATAATCTTGGTAGGGTTAAACGCACTAGGCAGAACACACTCTTTCCAGTTACCCATCTAAGGGGCGAAGGGGTTGGGACAGTTAAACACCAGCTCTGGATAGTCAGAGGTTGAAGGCTGCCCCAGAAATCTTTACATTTCTGACTCGTGGTCTGGCATACTTGGCTATAAGGTACTCTTTCCACGTCAAAGTCAGTTGACTAAGTAACTATAATTCTATTTAAGCATTATTGTTGTTAAGTGCCATCGAGTTGGTTCTGATTCATAGTGATCCTGTATAGGGTTTGTGAGGAGTGACTGGTGGGTTTAAAACAACATTGACCTTGTGGTTAGCAGTCCAGTGCTTATCCTACAAGTGCTATACTAGGACTCCATTTCAGCATTCAATCTGTTTAATTCTAATTATGTGTTAATTGCCCCATTGTCATCTAACAGATTCTAAGGACTAGAACTTGGGCATCTTTGGTTGTTGTTGTTAGGTGCCATTGAGTCATAGCAACCCTATTATGCACAACAGAACGAAATACTGCCCGGTCCTGGGCCATCCTCACTATTGTTACCATGCTTGAGTCCGTTAATGTTCCCACTTTGCCAACCCATCTCGCTGGGGGTCTTCCTCTTTTTCTCTGACCCTCCACCTTACCAAACATGATATCCTTCTCCGGCAACTGGTCCCTCCTGACAATATGTCCAAAGTATGAGAGGCGTTTGGCCATGCTGGCCTCCAAGGAGCACTCTGGCTACACTTCTTTCAACACAGATCTGTTTGTTCTTTTGGCAGCCCACGGTACTTTCAATATTCTCCTCCAACATTGTAACTCAAAAGCTTCAATTCTTCTATGGCATCTTTGGAGGGGGTCATTATTCTGCCTTCTACACTGGCTGACCAGAGACCTGGGAGATTGTTTTTGAGCACAGAAGAGACAACTGAGCCTGAAGTGGAGCAATAGGCAGGGGGGTGAACAACTGAAGACAAGCAGGCTCAGAGACTCTGCTCAGAGACTGTGAGCCCTGCCTGGGAGTGTGTGGATCAATGAAAGTACTTGTGTGTGTCCTATCTGTATGCCTGTGGACACGTGCTTGTACGTGTGATTCCTCCCATCTGTCTCCTTACCTTCTGTCTCCTCTCTAACTTCTCCAAGGAGGGAAGTGTGAACAGAGTTTTGAAGAGCAGGGCAGGGCTGTGAGCTAGGCTGCAAGGTCATAGCAGCATCTCCTCCTTCCTCAAATCCACCACTCTGTCCCCTGTAGAGGTAAGAGGCAGCCTCGACTCCTCTCAGGTCCTGTCTCCACCTAGATGGACAGCTCCCTCCCACATAGGGCCCTGGGCAGGGAGGAGTTCTCCAGGCAGGAAATGAGGGTAGGGATAGACATGAAGCTCCTTCACATCGCAGGCTTGGCTTCTATGACATCGGGCTCAGCGCCCCCACCCAGGGCTCACATAAAGAAAAGGTGGCAGGGAGCAGACTCCTAGTTCCCCATGCAAAGGGCAGAACAAGGAACTCTTGGTTGAGATAATAAAGTACCACTTTTTACCTGGACTTTCAGAAAAGCTGGGCCACTCATATAGCTGGGCTCCTCCCCAAGCTCCATCTATAGGTAGCAAAAACCGAGATATAGTTCACCTGCCACAGATGAGCATTTGTTACAGTCCCAGAAACTACAGTGGGTTGGGTGGATGGATGGATGGATGGATGGGTAAATGGGTGGAAAACTGAGGGATGAAGTGAAACATGGATGGAATAGAGGATGAATGGACGGTTGATGGAAGGAGGAAAAGATGAGTGGATGGATACATGGATGGATGCTCACTAAAGGACTCTGAATAAGATCAGCGCGTGCAAGACTCTGGGAGGTATTTATTGTTGTTAGGTGCCATTGAGTTGGTACCAACTCATAGTGACCCTATGCACAACAGAACAAATCACTGCCTGGTCCTGGGCTAACCTCACAATTGTTGCCACGCTTGATCCCACTGATGCTGCCACTTGGCCAATCCATCCCACTGGGGGTCTTCCTCTTTTTCTCTGACTCTTCACGTTACCAAACATGATATCCTTCTCCAGAGACTGGTCCCTCCTGACAATATGTCCGAAGTATGATCATATGTTAAATGGACTAGAGGTAGACTATGATGTTTGCACAACCTTGGAATAACAAGGCCCTATGGAGTCCTAGTGTGGCACTGTGGGCTAATGCATCGGACTGCAAAGTCATTTGAGCTGCAAGGTTGGTGGCTCAAGTTAATCAGTTGCTCCTTGGAATCCCTATACAGGGTCACTATGGGTCGGAATTGACTCGATGGCACTTAACAACAACAATATGATACAGGGATCTAGTCATAGGCTGAAGGGGTAAAGGAGAGGAAATAATGTTAGGATGTTTGACTGTTTAGCAGATATTGGGTTCCCCTACCTACTAAGTACTATAGACATCTAAGCGGGATAGAAAGGATAACTGGAGAAGATTGTAAGCCCACCTTCGGCCTATAACAGATTGGATTATCTAAAAGGCCTCTAGGTTATACTCAGGAAAACAGGTTTCTAGTTAAGTCTTGGTGGAATATGGGGCCTTAGGTGGAATCCTGAGGCCCACCCAGAACCTTCACAGGTGGGACATTCCAATTGAAAAGACATGCAGATCCACCCAGAATGGCTGGAGGAATGTAAGATACTTCTCAGAAGAAAGAAAAATCAGTGAGGTGGGGCAGGGAGGAGCAGACTGTTTGGCTGTGACATTAACAAGCAAGCTGTTTGTCCTGGAGCCATCAAGGCAAGAAAAGCCAACACATCAGGGTCAACTCCTGTCTAAGACTGAAACTCAAAGGGAACACACAAACACTGGTTGACTTATGAGTGAAAGGGGAGCAACTGTAGCAAAGAAGACATGAACTGAGATTTGCCATATTCCATGGACGTCCGATGACCTTGGAATGAGAGAGAGAAAAGGATGGGCTGATGGGTTTGAAGTTCAGGGTGATGTGTGAACTTGAGCTCGAAGACAGTGACCTTGCCACTGAGAGCTAAAGTTAAGAACAAAGCAGCCACCAGATCTAAGGCAGAGGCAGGCATAAGAGAACTCCCAAACTTGCAGACAATACCCACTGGACCTAGCGTGGATGCTTTGCTGACCAGAACTTGACCAGATGAAGATCAAGAAGTATGATACAGAGAGCATGCGTAAATTGCTACAACCTGATCAACTGGACCCTTGATTATGGATGAGACTGCTCAAATTTCCAACCAAACAGGGAAGAAGTCTCCATTTCAAGGATAAAGCATGTCTCCTGAGTACACTGGGTTGATAGGGATGGGCAACTTAGACTTTGACTACTAAAACTGGGGCCTACAAAGGCATGAAGTGGTTGGCTTACCACCCTTCATGAGGGTGCTTAGTGTCAGAACATGGGGAGTAAGACTGAAACCCTACTGAATAATTTCCCTCCTGTCCAGATGGGTCTAGTAATGAGGGGGATTAGACTTTATGATACAATTGTCAGTAATTGTTTTCAGTTCTAACGGTGATTGTCACAAGTGTAAATGTAGAAGAGATGCAACCTAAGGGGGAGCAGTTAATCTGATGGTTGTACATCAAGAGGGAAGAATATGAAAGGAGTGAGGGATCCTACCAAGAAAAGCAGTGACAACAGAGATGGTGGCCAAGGTGATGGCATAGAGAGACAGAGCAGCAGTGGACTCTAGGCCCAGGGACTGAGAAAAGCATTGTGCCTGTGGGCAGGAGGCTAGCTTGCAAAATGTGCCCTTGGGATATTTAAAGAAATATATATTTACAATGTGGTATGTGCACACACACACAAAAAAAAAGCTAATAGAGGTAAATTACAGGTAAATGGTATTTTCAATAATTTCATACACATGTGAAAGCTGGACAGTGAATAAGGAAGACCGTAGAAGAATTGATGCTTTTGAGTTATGGTGTTGGAGGAGAATATTGAAAGTGCCATGGGCTGCCAAAAGAACCAACAGATCTGTGTTGGAAGAAGTGCAGCCAGAGTGCTCCTTGGAGGTCAGGATGGCTAAACTTCATCTCTCATACTTCAGATATATTGTCAGGAAGGACCAGTCGCTGGAGAAGGATATCATGTTTGGTAAGGTGGAGGGCTAGAGAAAAAAGAGGAAGACACCCCAGTGAGATGGATTTGCAAAGTGGCAGCATCAATGGACTCAAGAGTGACAATTGTGAGGTTGGCCCAGGATCAGGCAGTGTTTCGTTCTGTTGTGCATAGGGTCTCTATGAGTTGGTACTGACTCGATGGCACCTAACAACAACAACAACAACTGTTGGCTAAGGGTGCATGGAGGGTGTTGTAATCATTACAATGATCTTCTGAATGTAAAATATTAAATATATATATGTGGGAATTTTCAAAATGGGAGGAAGGGTATATGTTAAAGGTATCTTTGAAGGTAGCTTTGTATAGTTTTACAGTAATTTTATTAATTTAACCTCAGCTTTTATTTTTCTTGGAAGTCATTATATAAAAATCTGTTTATGTCTTAATTTAGCTCCATATACCTTTGTATCTCAATTCTATTGAAAATAAAGTTCAAAATATTGAAAACAAAATTCAATGCCTTTTCATAGTCAATAAAACACAAGCAAACATCAAAAAAAAAAAAAAAGTGCATCAAATTCTGTTCTGTTGGAAATGAAAAGAACAGTGTGGCAGCTAGGAGGGGTCCCATGATGATCATTCATTCACAGTGGTCTAAGAAGCTGTCCTGGGTGTCTGGTCTCAGATTTATGATCACATGAGTGATTTTTGTCTTTTCTGTTCTGTTTCCCAGTGCTAGAACTGTACCTGCCACACAGTTGTTGTTTTCAACTCACAGCAACCCTGTATAAGGTTACCGAGGCTTTAAATCTTTGAGGGAGCAGAAAGTCTGATTTTTCTCTGCTTACCTTGTGGTTTGCAGTCCAGTGCTTATCATATGGAGCCACCATGCTTCCTTGTGAACACTATGTTGTTGTTAAGTGCCATTGAGTTGGTTCTGACCCATAGTGACACTGTATATGTTAGAGCTATTTTAGGTTCCAGATATTGTTTGGTTGGTATGATTTGGTAGGTTATTTTGGAGAGTCTGGGAATGCTCAAAATCTTTCCCATGTAAATCAATGGCAATTGCTTTTTCTCTTTATGCCATGTCTGCTTGCCAAAGGTTTCATAGGAGCACTCTCCTTTCAAGTGGGGGTGGAGAGGAGACTTTATTCAACAGTCCCATTTTTGGAAAATAAAAATTAATGAAATATAGACCCAGAGGTATTCTGGGACAGAAAACGAGTCCACACGACATGTGAGTCTGCACGTGTCATTATCTTGTATATAGTGGGCTTGTAATCCTTTCATAATGATACCAATATGAACCAAAAATAATGTGTGAAAAAGTTTGCCCCAAAGAACACAGATAATGAGTTTGGCAAGCTGCCGTGGGGGTCGGGAGGCAACCCCTGGAAGTCAGCGTCCTATTCATGCATGGACAGCAGGGTCACCATAGGCTGGTGCCGAACCTCACTTGTCTTCCACCAGGCTGCTGAGGGTGGCCCATCTTCTCATCCCTCATTGAGCTGGCTCAATGCTGCCCCTTTCAGAGACCTTGAGCAAGCACATATCATAGATCTGTAGTGAATAGCTGTTGAATGTATAAATGTTACATGATGAAGATGTGCTTGAATAATATCATTAATACCACATGCAAGTAAAATTTTCTTGAAGATAATTTT
>NW_006408524.1:20622518-20624123 GCF_000296735.1 Chrysochloris asiatica
AATAACAATGGACTCAAACATAATAATTGTGAGGATGTTGCAGGACCGGGCAGTGTTTCATTATGTTGTGCATGGGTTGCTATGAGTTGGAATAGACTCAATGACACCTAACAACAAAAACAACATGGAGCGTTGCTAGGTCTTGCTGCTTGTGGCCAAAATACCAGTGACTCAAGTTGGAAGGAGACAAACATTCAAATGGCGATAGAAACAGTTCTTGGTGGGAACCTGAAGAAGGTGTCTTAGAGGAGGTGGTCTTTGCTGCCAGCCTTGGAGAGCAGGGAGGATAGTCTTGGGGAGTATTTCTAGTTCTAATGGAATGACATCAGCCCTGCAGAAAAGGGATGAAGGGTATGAGATATGTAGTACATCGGTCTCCTGAGCCAGACCAGCCCCTGGATCAGGTGGGTAGCGTGGGAAAGTGGGACAGGTACCTGTGGAGACCCGCTAGGTTTTTTTCATCAAATGTAGAAGGTGTGGTATCAGAGTAGATCCTGTGGAGTTCCCTCCCAGTCACATAGCCAGACCTCCACTCTATTTTCCTTCTCACCAGAGCTGCCAGCAAGATGGATTGTCTTCCCCAAGGAGGCTGGAGAGAAGGCTGCAGACTCACTTGGAGGGGAACATTACTGCCTGCCCCCTTCCATGCCAAGTTCCCAGCCCACGCTGGAGCTAAACTAAAAGAGAGAAAGTCCCCTGGGGTGATGGATGAGCTACACCTCTAAGTGGCTCCCTCCCCTCTGCCCTTCATGGCAGAAAGCCATCCCCTCCACACAGGGAACAAAGAAGGATTCTAATTAGGAAGCTGTCTAGCTGTCAGGTCTGCAGGGGCTGAAGAAGGGAGGATGGCAGGGCAAGTGAGATTCAGAGGAAGCCCGATTGAGCCTTGGCTCTGGGGCAGATGAGGGGCCCAAGTTCAGATCCTAGCTCAGCTGCTTACCAGCTGTGGGCAACTCATTCAGTGTCTTAGTTTGCTTTTCACCAGGAGTACATCTGACTCCAGCTGAGCCAGTGGGATTGTCTGGGGTTGAGAACTGGGGATTGGAAAAACTTGGCATCGTTGAGGACTTGGTCCTTGAGGACTTGGAAGCTGGGAAGGCTATTCTGGGCCAGTCTCAGAGAGTCCATGAGACCACAGAGAGAGGGAGAAGAAGTCTAGGGCAGGCCATGGTGTCCTGGGGAGTGAGTCTGATGGAGGAGCAGAATGGGTTATCAATGGGTTTTCTAAATCCAGACCTTCCCTCACAACCTGAAGTACTCCGAGACTCCCTGTGTCCTTATGATAAATTATCTTCTTTTACTTCCAATTCTAAACGGATTCCCATTTACCAGACCCATTGAGCTTGGAGAAATCCCTGAGACTATTGCCCTGAGGTACTCTTTTTTTTTTTTCTCCCTGTCAGGTTAAATTTTATTCAAAGACAGAAATTTGTGAGTTGTATTGTGTGGATCTGTGGTATCATTCTTAGAAAAATGATGTGGGGCGGGGGGGTGGGGGGGTGGTCAGCATTGGTGTTTGATTCCCAACTTTGAATACCAGTTGCTCCAAAACCTTACCCTCTCAACTATTCACTGGCCCCTTCTAAGTCCCTTCCTATCATTCAC
>NW_006408524.1:20624223-20643333 GCF_000296735.1 Chrysochloris asiatica
TGATAGTTTACATGGGATAACATGGGTTTTACACCATCATTTCATGGCAGTGCTTATAATCTCCTCCGTGCATCATCATTCCCTCTGTGTTTGTTTTGTTTGTTTATTCATTTGGAGGGGGGGAGGGATATGCACAAAAACACTAGGAATATATAATAATTTAAACAACCAAAGGGCACATTCTACAAGCCTGCTTCCTGGCCACCAGCTCCCAGTCTTTCTCTTTCCATGAGTCTGGAGTCCTCAGCTGCTCTCTCTCTCCATGTCCTCATCTCTCTCTCCATTGCCCTGAGATACTCTTAACTTTGAAGAGAAATTCTCCTCTGCAGTCACCTTTAAACTAAATGGGCAGATTAGCTCAAAAAGTAAAGAATGCCACCCTTGAGTTTTGTTGTTAGCTGTTAGGTGACATAAAGTCGGTACTGACTTACAGCGACCCTGCACACAACAGAATGAAACACTGCCCGATCCTGCAACAACCTCACAATCGTTGCTATATTTGGGCCCTTCGCTGTCACCACTGTGCCAATCCATCTGGTTGTAACGTGCCCTTTAAAAAAAATTATCTTTATGAGACCAAATGGACAGTAATTACTGTAATCCATAGATGAGACGTTTCAGAGGAGTGAAACAAGTAGAACAGAAACAAGGAGAATGTTGCCACAGTATGAAGAATGTCAGTAAAGTCACTAAGCATTATGTATAGAAATGGATGAATGGGAACATGCTTTGCGTGTGCATCTTCTCCAAAAATACAGTAAGAGAAAACTAAACAAATTCTCTTTTTTATTCTCAGTCTTTTTTGAAATGACTTCACTGACTGCTTCTCAAGATGGGTCCAAGGACCTCCCCTAGCTCACCTGCTCTTTGGCAATGGGCCCTTGCCATTTCGCCATCAAGTTGCCGTTGATGAGAGCTGAAGTCCAGGCTACTCCCAACTCATTGAGATCCCACACACAGTACAGTGAAATGCTGCCCAGTTGGGTACCACCTGCCAGATTGGAGTGCAGTGATCCATGGAGTTTTCATTGACTGATTTTCCAAGTCAGTCACCAGGCCTTTCTGTCCAGTCTGTTTGAGCCCAGAGGTTCCACTGAAACCTGTTTAGCATCATAACAAAACACAACACACAAGCCTCCCCTAGCGGATGGGCAGCAGTTATGTGTTGTGTGTTGGGCGCATGCATTAACCGGAATTGAACTCTGGTCTTCCACATGGAAGGTGAGAATTTTACCCCTGAACCATCACTATTCCCTAATCAAAAGGTAGAGTCCATTTCCTCTCCCCTTAAACCTGGGCTGGCCCTGTGACTGCGTTAGCCAATAGAACAAGAAGTCAGTGACATTCTGGGACTTCAAATCCAGGCATTTACAAGCCCAGTGTTGTGGTTTAAGTGTCATTGAGTCAGTTCCAACCCATAGGAACCCTGTATAGGGTTTCCGAGGAGCGGCTGGTGCTCTACTTTTGCATTGTGGGGGAAGTCAGCTGCATATAAGAAATGTCGCTAGCTTGAAATGTCCACACTTACATTGTGAGAAAGCCTGAACTAAGCCAAGGGAGGGCACATAGACATGCCCATTCAGGCTTCTTTTGGTCTAGGCACTCCAGCCCAAGTGCAGTCACATGGATGCAGAACCCTTCTTGAATGGTCTGGTCCTAGCAGAGAGCTCAAAGAGCAGCCCAGCTGTCCCTGATGAGCCCTCCCCAAATTGCAAATGCATGAGCTAATAAAGGATGTTGTAACATTACACTTTGGGCTAGTTTGTTGTGTAACTATACCCAAATCAACACACAGGGTCATGATAGGACAGAGAAGAAGTGCTCCCTTAGGGTTTCCAAGGCTGTAAATCTTTATGGGAACAGACTGCTGCATCTTCCTCCCAGAGACTGCTGGGTTCAAACTGCTAACCTTTCTATTAGAAGCTGAGCGCTTAACCACTGCGCCACTGGGCCTCCTTTATGTAACTACTGTCACGTGCCATTGAGTCGGTTCTGACTCAATCCTGCATAGGGTTTCCGGGGATACTTTTTGGAGTGAGGGCCCCTGTGGTGAGCAGGGGAAGGCTTTGAGTTCAGGTCCCCAGCCTGGTCTCTTATTGGCTGCGTGACTTTGGTTCACCAGTCAGAAATACCATCCTCATGCTGCTACGGCATTCCTCCTGGGGCCAACTCAGTGATTGTTGTTGTTATTAAGTGCCATAGAGTCAGTTATGACTCAAAACAACTCTGTATAGGGTCTCTGAGGAGCAGCTGGTGGATTTGAACCACCGACCTTGCAGTTCGAACTGACCTTGTGTCCAGCGCCTTATCTTGCTGTGCCACCCCAGAGCCACAATAGTCTCCTTTATGACCAGATCTTTGCTAGGCATGGAATTCATCCAATGAGCATCTCCTGTACAGATGACCAATAACCATATGAAAATATGCTCAACCACATGAGTCATCAGAAAAAAATGTAAATTAAAGCAAGAATGAGATTCCCCTTCCTACTTATCATATTGGCAAAAAAAAATGAGGATTGATAACAATAACTGTCACAGGTATTGTTAGTGTGACAGCTATTGATAACAATATTGGTAACAAGGACGGATTAAGAGGTCTCAGGTACAGGGCAGCAAGCAATTTGGAGGATGGTTTAACAGGCTCTATTAAAATACAAAGGAGCTCTTGGTAATGTAGTGGTTATGAATAGAATGGGGCTGCTAACCTCAGGGTCAGCAGTTTGAAACTACCAGCTGTTCCATGGGAGAAAAATGAGGCTTTCTGCTCCCGTAAAGATTTACAGCCTCGCTTTATAGCCCTGTAAAGATGTACAGGGTCGCTAGGAGTCGGTTCCGACTCCACAGCACATAACCACCATCACCACCATTAAAATACAAAATGTATGTATCCTCCAATTCAGCAATCCCTCTTCTCAGTTTGTACCCCCAAGAAATCCGCACACGTTTTATACAGAGAATGTTCTGCATGGACAAGAATGTTTGCGGTAGCATTGTCTGTGATTGCAAAACTCTGGAAATGTACTACAGTTCCATGCATAAGGATTCAGAACATTCCTGCTCTGGGACACAAGGTACACACAGTATACATCACGCCATTACACACATGACACACACAGATGAGACATAGCACAAATGTTTGTGACACACAGGAATGTCTCTAAGACATACAAGGGGGCTTCAAAAACGTTCATGGGAAAACTCCATTCTCTTCTAATTCCATTTTTCCATGAATTTTTGAAGCCTCCTCATATTGCTAGGTGAAAAGAGTACCGTACTCTATGATCTCGGTGTCAACAGCCCCACAAAACACAGAAATACAAACATTCAAATGTAAATGCAAAATCAAAAGTGTGGAAAGCAACTCAAGAAACTGATAAAAAGATGAGAGTGGGAGACTGAAAGGTCTATTTTTAAAATAATGATAACTGATTTGTGTTTCTTATGCAGTTCTGATGTGGCGCTGTAGGATCAGCACTGGACTGCTAACAAGGTTGGCAGTTCAAACCCAGCAGCTGCTCCTTAGAAACCCTATACAGGGTTGGTATTTGTCCAAACAGACTCAATGACAATTAACAACTATTGTTAATGTTTGAATGCCCGTGGGAGTTTCCAGGAGTCCCTGCATGGTGCAAACAGTTAAGTGATTGCCTTAATAACCCAAACGTTGGTTTTGAGGGTTCTCCCCTACACACATACACAGCACTACCACCCACCCCAACATACACAAACACACAACTACACACACAGACACCACTGTCTTAGTTATCGAATACCACAGCGGATGGCTTTAACAAACAGAAATGTATTTCCTCACAGCTTCTGCAGTAGCTCCAGACTGCGATCAGCGCTGGACTGCGAGCCACAAGGCCGACAGTTCAAACCCACCAGCCACTCCTTGAAAACTCTCCACAGGGTCGCTACGAGTTGGAACTGACTAGACGGCACACATCAACAATAACAAGGAGTCTGAATTCAAGGTTGCAGCTCGAGGGAAAGGCTTTCTCTCTCTTGGCCCTGGGGAAGGTCCTTGACTCTTCTGAGCCTCTGTTCTGGGTTATCTTTGTGTGGTCTGGTACCTCTTGTCCATCTCTGAGTCCTTGCACTCCCATAGCCCTACATTTGTTGTTGTGAGTTGCCATCAAGTTGCTTCTGACTCATGGTGACCCCACGTGTACAGAGTGGAACTGCTCAATAGAATCAACCAGGCTGGGACCTTTCAGACGCACCTCATCAAACAGTGGGTTTGAACCACCAATCTTTCATCTTATTGTCCAGCACTTAACCACTTGTGCCATCAAGGGACTACCTAATTCTGGATAAACATGGAATTCTCCTTTCTGGAAGGGGAATTTTCTGGAATATCTTTTTAAAGCTCTGCTGCTGGTGAAGCCACTAGCGGGAGGATTGCTGAGAGGTCCTTGTAGTTAGATTCTTGGTCAGGAAGTTGACAATTCTGAGTTCTGGTTTTAATTCTACCACTTACTAGATGTTGTTGTTAGGTTCCATCAGGTCGCTATGAGTTGGAACAGACTTGACAATACTTAACAACAACTACATCAGCTCCACTTTTCAAACAAGGGAATTTTGACCCATAGCGCAAATGTTTGTGACACACAGGAAAGTCTCTTAAGACATACAAGGGGGGTTCAAAAAGTTCATGGGAAAACTCATTCTCTTCTTCTCATCCAAAGTCATTCACCCAAAGTCACACAACTAAAAAGTACTAAGCAAACCGGCTTCAGTCAATCACAATTGAGCCTCGACTATATGTCCTGGTGTGGCTCTTTAAGGTAAACACTGGACTGCTAACTACAAGGTTGGCAGTCCAAACCCACCAGCCACTCTTTGGAAACACTATGAGCTGCTCTTTGGAAGTCACTATGAGTCAGAAGGGGACTCAACAGCACTTAACAACAATACTATGTGCATGGGATAAAAGATCCCTCTCAGAATCAATATTTGGGGCCACCTGCAATGGTATTTATGTTATGCTCAAAAAGCAATTTCCTCTTCTCCCAGAGCAGCAGGGGAAATGCAGGACTATTTGAATTTCCTTTGTCCTTGTTCTCTATGCCCAACCAGGAGAGTGTTAGAGACTTTTGGGAGGTGCGGTCCTTGGCACAAACACCTCCTATTATCACCCGCAGAAATGGCTCCACTCAGTTTGAGAGCAAGATCTTTCTTAAGGGGGGAGAAAAAAAGCTTTTGAGTGAAATTCCAATTCTCCCTTCACAAACAACATTCTGGTAAGAGCAAGGGGAGGGGCTGGTGGTTTGTGGCCTAGGTGGGCTCTGAAATTCAGCTGAAAGACTGGGTGGGAAAACAAAAGTGCTATTTCTGCAGACCCTAGGTGGTGGCGTGCGGGTTCCTTTTGACTCATAGGGACCCTGTATAGCATTTTGAGGTGGTAAATCTTTACGGGAACAGAAAACCTCATCTTTCTCCTGCAGAGCAGCTGATAGGTGTGCACTGCTGACTTGTAATTATCAGCCTGACTAATAAACCACTATAAGGAGCTCTGGTAGCGTAGTGGTTACGAATCGGGCTGTGAACCTTAAGGTCAGTGGTTCGAAACTACCAGCTGCTCCGCGGGAGAATCCACTATACTATCAGGGCAGACCGTTGGTGTTCCTCCCCAAAGAAGGGCATCACAGCTAGTAGTGAAGAGCATTGGCTCTAGACCCATACTGCTTGGGTTCAAATCCTAGGCACACTACTTTATTCTGTGCCTAACCTCGCTGTATTTCCTCATCCCTAAAATGGGTAACAATGTGGCCAGAGCTGTAAACCACAAGGACAGCAGTTCAAACCCACCAACTGCTCCTTGGAAACCCTACAAAGGGTTGCTATGAGTTAGAATTGACTCAACAGCACTTGACAACAACCAGGATTACATTAATCCATACAAGATATATAAAAGAATTCGGATCATGCTGTCAAGGGGACAAGACTAGATATGCATTGTTCATAGTGACTGTTGGGTTTGCTATTACTACAATTACAGGTAACTTCCACAGCCCTTCTCAGACCTGAAATTCAGAAGTCAAGGGTCTAGGTGTGGGATTCCACTTCCTCATTTAATATGCTTCCTTCCCAGAATGACTTGCTTCCGGGGACGGTGAAGAACCAGGCAGCATTTGAGTCCATTGTACATGTGGTCACCATGAGTCGGGCCAACTGGAGGGCAGTCAACAACAACAGCAAGCACAAAGCAATGGAGACGGTTTCTCCACCTTCTGTCTCCCACCATTCAATCCTTCCCTTCCCATCTCCTCTTACTTCCTTTTTTAGGAACCTTCTCCAACTGTTGTGGCCACCTCTTGTCCCTCCTCTATACTCTCCCAGCCCCAAGCTCAGAGCCAGCCCAGGTTGCTTTTCCCTGGTGGATGAATCAGCCTTCCTGGGAACAGGGCCTGGCTGTTCCTCTGCGTCTCCTCTACCCCATCTCACGGTTCTAGACTGATGGGTCACTGAGGTCACAATGAAGGAATCAAGGGAGCCACAGGGACGAGGTCCAGGGATGGGACCTTGCCTATCTGTATGGCATCTGTACTCCAGTGACCACAGAAGGGCTGGTGGAAATGACTGCGGTGTCCCGACCTAACCCTGGAGTAGACCCCCCCACACCCTGTGTCCACCACCACCCCCACTACCTCCTGGGGCGTCTGTGTGAGGGGCAGCCAGGCTCCAAGCTCTGAGTTAGCCCAGAGACCTCCGAGTTTCCAGTTGGCCTAAACAAGGTGGTATAGTAAAGAAGGGGAGGGCCCAGGCCTACGGTCAGCAGGACTGTGGTCTCTTTCCTGGTGTCTTACTAACATGTCCAGTCTAACCCACACAACCTGCGGAAGGGAAGCGTACGGAAAATCGCTTCTTCTCTCTCAGAGCAAGCCTTAGCCAACCTTCCTCCACTAAAAGACTAAGTTCTATATATTTTTTTTTTAATTTAAGGTTTTTATTGTGGATTGAGTGAAAGTTTACAGGGCGCAACATCAGTTTCCCATTCAACCATTCATATAACTTGTTTCATTACATTGATTATAATCCTCTCCATATACCACAGTACCACAGTTAACAGTGTTTCTCTCTATCCTCTTTAGCTTTTTTTTTTTTTTTTGGGGGGGGGGGGGAGGGTGGAAAAACTTTGCCTTTTTGGACTTTACCGTCGTCTCGGCTTCTAGGGAAGGTTTTTACATTTATCTGTGGATAGCCAGGGCTCATGTATGAGATTACTAGCAAGCTAAGTTCTATATTTTTTTAAGAACTTTTTTATGATTGAAAACTAGTATTTATACTTACAAAATTATAGAAAATACTTAAAAGAGAGAAAAAAAAAAAGTAAGTCACTGAGAGTCTAATGGCTCTTTCTAACAATGTGGTCATATCTTCTCACCACAGGGTGACATAGAAGCTTCAGCTCTATCCAGTGCAGAGTGTTGGGCACCCCATACACACATACCCCCACCTAGGGCCATCTATGAGTTTGCATGTAGTAAAGAAGAATTGATGCTTTTGAGTTACGGTGTTGGAGGAGAATATTGAAAGTGCCATGGGCTGCCAAAAGAACCAATAGATCCATTTTGGAGGAAGTGCAGCCAGAATGCTTCTTGGAGGCCAAGATGACCAATGTTCGTCTCTCATACTTAGGACACATTGTCAGGAGAGACCAGTCACTAGAGAAGGAATATCATGTTTGGTAAGGTGGAGGGTCAGAGAAAAAGAGGAAGACCCCCAATGAGATGGATTGGCAAAGTGGCAGCATCAATGGACTCAAGCATGGCAACAATTGTGAGGTTGGCTGAGGACCGGGCAGTGTTTTGTTCTGTTGTGCATAAGGTCGGTATGGGTCGGCATTGACTCGATGGCACCTAACAACCACAACAGGAGACTGCTAAAGCAGTGCCAATAGTTCAGCACTCAACTTCTTACTGAAAGAATGACAGTTCCAACTACCCCGAGGCACCTCAGAATAAAAGCCTGGTAATCTGCTCCCCAAAGTTCACAGCCATCACAATTCAATGTGGAGTCGTCATGAGTCAGAATTGATTCACAACCACTGTTTTTGTTTGTTTGTTTTTGTTGTTGGGTTCACACACACAGGCTAACTAAAGCTCAATGAAAAGGCTGCTCTAAGGCCCAGTGACAGCAGGTCAGAGGCTATCATTTCAACTGTCTCAGCTGCCCAGCCTTCTCTGGTGACCCCTGGACAAACTCATTCATGCCAAGAACTATCCTGTGAAACAAGCCCTGCAGCACTCAGCCCTCACACAGCCCAGCGCAGGGTCACGACTCTAGGAACCCTGTGCCTAGTTCCAGCAGACCACAAGGGCTTCTGGACCATGAATAGCCAACAGGGTGCTGGCCCTGGTGTAGTTTCTGTCCCTCCAGGCAAGGCAACAGGCCCCAGGCCCAGATCCAACTGGCCAGGGGCAGCCATATCTCCACTCAGCGACATGGAGGAAAGGCTCGGGGAAGAGCCTCCGTGTAGCAGGATGGGGACACTAGGGAAAATCCAAGCATGGAGCTCTACAAGCCCCAGAGGAGAGCCGTGCATGGGACCCAGAGCCCAATAGAAGCTGGACTGACAGAGGTGACCATGAAAACTCAAGCTCTCTGGAACACATTGGTGCCCGGGGAGTTCGCCAAACCTCCCCTGGGATGCTGGGAAACAGTGCTTACACCAACTTCAGTTAAGTCTCCATGGACAGCTGTCACCCCAAGATGAGAGAAATGGATGGGGACCCAGGGGAAAGAGCAGCCATCTCACACAGAGACAAGCCCCCCTTCTTTTCAACCCCACTGTGTTGACGGGAAGACAGGACATACAACCCGAGGCCTGTTTCTGCTTCTCTTTGAGGAGCAATTTTTCTTCTTGCTTTAGCCTGCTGCTAGCGTTCAGCTTCAGTTGATGTTCTATGTGTATCTTGGAAGGGTAGGAGAGTATTTGTTTTTATCTGTCACGATCCCTGTGTTTACAGGTGCCTTATTCAGGTGCCCTGATGACATTGTGGGTTAGGCGATGAGCTGCTAACTACAAGTTCAGCCATTCAAATGCTCCAGCGCAGGAGAAAGGTGAAGCTGTGGACTCCCATAAAGACAAAGACGGACAGTCTAAGAAACCCTATACAGAGTCACTATGAGTTGGAATCAACTCGATGGCAGGGGGTTTGTTGTTTTGTTTTGTTTGTGGGGAACTTATATTATTCTAGGAGTCCTGGTATGGTGCTGTAGGATAAGTAGTGAACTGCTAACCATAAGATCAGCACTTCAAACCAACCAGCCACTCCTCAAAAACTCTATATCGCGTCGCTGTGAGTGGGAACCGACTAGACAGCACGTAACAGCAACAACATTTTGTTCTAAGAATAGCTGAGGGCCGTGGAGAGATCATAGTGGAAGGGAACGGATCATGTCCCATGTCACTGACAAGCTGGGATTGGGGAGCAAAGCAGAACGACCACACGAATGACAGGCCATCTGCCGCCACACCAGAGAGCAGCCAAGCAGAGACAGGGAGAGGTCCTGGCAGGGGGCAGGCCCCTGAGGATCTGCATGCATTCCCCAGGTCTCCAGCCTTCCCCTGCCCCATGAGAGTTAGGCCACAGATAGCCCAGAGGAGGAAGGTTTTCTCCAACAGCTCACAGCCAGTAAGTGCAGCAAGCCCAGAATCCAGTCTCCGCCTTAAAACCCAGGCTCAGGGGCCAAGTGAGGAGACAGGGGGCTCATTCAGCAGAGTGGGGAAGGGGGAACCAGCTTCACTACCACACTCCCTACCTTCTCTAGTGGATGTGGAGCCTGCCTGACTCTGGCTTTCTCTGGCTTGCTCCTCTGGCTCCCCACAGCCCAGGAGGAAAGCAGCTGTCTGGGCACAGGAAACTTCATTAGAAAAGGCCACCTCCCCACCGTGCCAGTCTGAACTGACTGGTCCTTGGTGTTGTCCTCACATTCAGTCACACTGCCAGCTTCCATCAGCTGTGTCTCAACAGCCTGGCCACTGGGCCTGACCTGTCCCCAGCTAAGGATGGAGTCCAGCCCTGCCTTTACCACTGGCCTTTACTAACCCGTCCAAGACTCCACAGTCACTCCACAGCAGAGGAAGACTTGTCCAGAGAGAGGGAAGGACATGTCTCCATGAATCATCTTGCTGAGAGGGGACCAGAGTCTGCAGGTAGAGAGGGAAGGAGGAGAGGGTAGCTAAGCAGAAGAAGGAAAAACTTTCCTGCAAGTGAGCAGCACCAGGCCTCTCTGGGCCTTGGTTTTCCAAAATGGGTACATGAATTGAGTGACTGTCAACACCCCGCTCAGGTCACCATCACCTCATATCTGCAAATCCTCCTGGCTGGTCTCATGGCTTCCAGCTGGTCCTGTTCCACCCACCCTCCACATTGTTCTTTCTAAAATGCCAGTCTGACCATGTCACTCCCATGATTAAGACCCTCAGGGTAACCCAGCCACATGTCCCATGGCCTTAGCTCTGCCCACGGCTCAGTCTCACCTCTCAATAGCCCCCCGATCCACAACAGACGTGAGCGCCCCTCTTATAAACTGCTCTCAGGTCCACCTGGAATCTTGCCCCTACACCTTTCCCATCTCTTCACCCTCTTCCTTTGCCTTCCCTGATCCCTGTGGCTGGGCCCCCATCACACCCATATTCTCCCCTCCCCACCAAGCTGAGGGCTTCATGTCTTCTACCCCTGCACCCCACACGTCATTGTTGTTGGTGTTGTTGTTAAGTACCATCAAAGTTGGTTCTGATTCGTAGTGACCTTGTATAGGGTTTCTAAGGAGTAGCTGGTGAGTTGAACCACCGACTGTAGTTCAAAGAGACTTTGCAGTCTGGCACATTAACTCACAGTGCCATACCAGGACTCTTACACTTCATTGGTGCTCAATAAATAAATGATGAATTCATGACACGGACTGACATCTGACCCGCCAGCCCAATGTTCCCATAAGCATCCAGGAGAGGAAAAAATGGGGGCTGAAGAAGGGAGTGGCATGCATGTCCTGCCCAGTGCACAAGAGACTTCTAGACCCCTCTTCCCTAGTCACTCCTGGCCTCCCATTCATTCCTATTCATTCATTCTTCCACTCAACAAACATTTGTCAAGAACCAGCTGTGCTCTAGGCATTCTGTGGCCATCCCCTGCTCAGTAATAGCTCCTCAGTAGGACTTTGAACTACAAGAAGCAAAAAAAGTATGATACTGCCTAACTTGTATACAGCAGCTGTACACACATGTTGTCACTTGTGGCATGCTAGCCCTCCATATTGTTGTTGTTGTTAAGTGCCGTCGAGTCGGTTCCGACCCACAGCGACCCTGTACAGGGTTTCCGAGGGTGTAAATCTTTACGGGAGTAGAAAGCCTCATCTTTCTCCCGCGGAGCGGCTGGTAGTTTCAAACCGCTGACCTTAAGGTTCGCAGCCCGATTCGTAACCACTACGCTACCAGAGCTCCATGGTAGGTGTTATTACTTTGTTTGGCAGGTAGAAGAACTAAAGGAGAAAGGGTAGAAGGAGTCACAGCAAATACAAGAACAGATCAGAGGTGGGTCACTGCTTCCCGGGGATGGCAGTGTCCTGTCCCTCATTGCTCTCAAGATCCTCTTCGTGGGTTTCAGCCCAGCCCAGCCCATAGCGCCTGCTCCTGGAAGGAGCCTGCACACATCATAAAGGACAGCTGTAAAACCACAGAGGACAACCCGGAGCCGGGGCCCAAGTGCCACCAACGCTAGAACCTGAACTATTCCAGAAAATATAACCCCACAGCTGTTCTCCCGACAGAGTCCCAGATTCACTTCACAAGCAGGTAAACGCTCTGCCAGAGCTGACTTAATCTCTATTAATCAAACACGATGACTTGTTTTTCTTTAGAGACTAGTAACAACAGAGCCACATCACAGTGCAAACCTGGAACCAGGAATTGGGGCGAAGGAGAAAGCTCAAAGGAATATTTCACAGAACCCATGAAAAAAGAGTATACTAAAATGAGCAAAATCAATGCCTGCTCTTCCAGCAAATGCTATAAATTATGTTCCAAAATAGCATTGCAAGAGCAGATTCTGAAATCTGAGGTTAAATTGGTGTTGCCACAGCTAAAATAAGGAGACAGCCTCATAAACCTGAGGACAGCACCTGGTCACAAGGTCTAGAGAGGGGAGTTCTCCCTACAAGATGCCAGGCACCTCATCTGTTGTGGTATTATTGTCAGCGTGGTAGACCAGAAAGGCAGGGCAGGGAGGCTGGCTCCTCCTCAGTCTTCTTCTGAGAGAGAGAGAGAGAGACAGAGAGAGAGACAGAGAGAGAGAGACAGAAAGAGAGAGACAGAGACACAGAGACAGACTCTCTTTCTTCCTTCCTTCCTCTCTCTTTCTCTTTCCTGGGCTACTGGACTAGCCTTCTCTGCTTTCTTTAACTTCAGACTTGCTGCCTTCTACCCAAGCATGGAGCTCAGGCATGACGCTGTGGGTTAGTGCACTGGATTGCAATGTTGGTTTGAACTACAAATTCGACGGTTTAAGCTCACCAGCCACTCCTTGGAAACCCTATACGAGGTCGCTATGGGTTGGAACCAACTTGATGGCATTTAACAACAAGAACAACCCAAGCATCCAACCCAAGCTGCTTCCTTAGGGAACCTTCTACAATGTAAATTTAACCATGCCCTTCCCCTACTCAAAGGCACAGGTGATTGGAGTCCTGGTGTAGTGCTGTGGGTTAATGCAGTGGACTGCAAAGTTGGTTTGAACTGCAAGGTTGAGGGTGCAAGCTCACCAGCCACTCCTTGGAAATCCTCTACAGGGTCACTATGGGTCAAAACCAACTCAAAGGCACTCAACAACAACAACAAATTCACCTTTTCCTTTTATTACTACATACAATGACTTGACCGACCCACCCCATTAAACTTACAGAAAGTCTGGGCTCTTCTTAACACTTCTGACTCCCAAACAGGAGAATGCAGTGCCTTATATTCTCCAAGTCACTTTTTATGTTGAATTCTGCTCCTCTTTAATTATTTCTGCATTGGTCAGAATTCCTTAAGTAGAAAGTGACAGAAACACACTTCAAACTAGCTTGGGCATAAGGAGACTTACTAGAAAGCTCTCTTACTGGGGACTGAGCTGGTTTCAGGGCCATCTGGAACCAGAGCCTCAAAAGTCACCAGGACTTTCTCTCATCCTCTTTTCTCTGTTCCTTTCCATGCAGAAGGTTCATTCCCTCAGTATGGCTTTCTCCAAACAACAGCAAGCAATGTACAGCTGCTGTGCTTACCACCCCTCAGTTTCTCCAAGGGAGGGCTCTTTTTGGTACAAGCTCAAAAATTTTCCAAATAAGGACTCTGATTGGGCCAGTTCAGATCAGCTGTCTACTCCTGCACCAATCAACTGTGGCCAGTGGGAAGGCCCTCTTATTTATCCAGCCTGGCTAGGTGGGTTGGACCAATCAGCAGGTGTCACATGATTGGAGTAGTACATGTGCTCTCAAAGGGGAGCAGTATTACCCCCAAAGGAGCAGAATCCAGTTCTTGGGGAGCCAAACAATCTTAGATATTTCAATGATTTATGGTCCTCCAAAGGGCCATAGAGCATAAACCGATACGCAGTATGTTTGTGGTATTAAAATGTCAAGGGAATTGAGGCAATTAGGAAAAAACTATTTGAAATGATTCCTTAAAGGGATGATAGTGAAAAGAGATTGAAGTAGAGGCTGGAGTATTTCTCAGGACAGTACCATCCTGAGACAAAACAAAGACATGTCCAGCACACTCCCCACTTCCTGCAACTGCTTTATCTACACAGCGGCACAACGTTCGCTCAGCAGTCCAAGTACCACCGACAACTGAGTGTAAAACAGACTTTCTCTGATGATGGAGATGTTGCTGTTGTTATTAATTACTGTTGAGATGGTCCCTGACTCATGGTGACCCCATAATTAGCTGTGGATTGGGCCATTGTGATGTATAGGGATATTTACTGCTCTGTTGCTAACACTCATGAACTCCTTGCCACCCCAGGAAGTTCTTCCAACCCAATGCCTGTCTCTTTCAACCTGGCCTACCACTTCATTCTTTGCCCCTGTCTTCTCCCCTTTTCTTTTTCTAAGTCCCTACGACAACCACCTACACAGGTCTCAGTAGTCTGATCTCTTCTCCATCTTTGATGCCAAACTAATTCTAGGAATTTGCATTACTTTAACTTTCAAAGCAACCACCTCCTTTCCAGAGCATTCTGTCTTTATAACCAAAAAGGTCATGAAGGCATTTTTCAATTCAAAAGCTGCTCTGTACTGGATTCCATCTTCAGAAACACCATACTTTCAAGTGATCAGTTCTCTTTAACCAGCTCAGGGTACATTTATAGGCAGCTTCTTCTACTATCAACACCTTACAAGTGGAGAAGGGCTGTCTAGAGGAAACCCCAGGGCTCTCCAGAGCTTTTGCTTGTTTGTGGTTGTTGCTTAGTGGGTTGGTTTTTCTCCCCATTACATTTAGAGAGATCAAGTTCAGAATTTCCAGCCTCTATTGTTGTTAGGTGCTTTGGGGTCAGTTCAGACTCATAACAACCCTATATGAAACAGAATTAAACACTGCCCAGTCCTGCATCATACTCAAAATCATTGCTACATTTCAGTCCATTGTTGTAGCCACTTTGTCAATCCATCTCGCTGAAGTTCTTCCTCTTTTTTCACTGACCGTCTAGTTTCCCAAGAATGACATCCATCTCTTGATAACATATCCAAGTGTGTAACACAAAGTCTTACCATTCTGTCTTCAATGGAGCAGTCTGTCTGAAGTTCTTTCAAGAACATATTTGTTTGTTCTTGTAGCAGTCGGTGGCATATTCAACCTTCTTCCCCAACACAGTAATCAATTCTTCCTCTGTCTTCCTTATTCATTGTCTAGCTTTTGCATGCATATAAAGCAATTTTAATACTATGGCTTAAGGCCACCACTCATCTGTCAGTCTGTCCTACTGTAGTAGCTTCTGTGTTGCTGTGGTTCTGGACACGATGCCACCGATATTTAAAATACAAGCAGGGTCACCCATGGTGGACAGGTTTCAGTGGTACTACCAGACTATGAAAGACGAGGACGAAAGAGAGATGGACTACTTCTGAATGTTTAGCCACTGAAAACCTTACAAATAGCAGCAGAACATTGTTAGATGCAGTGCCAGAAGATGAAAATATTATGAATAGCATCAGAATATTGCCAGATATAATGCCAAAAGATGAGCCCCTCAGGTCGGAAGGCAACCAAAATACGACTGAGGAAGCGTAGCTTCTTCCAAGAGGAGTTGACCACCAGAACGTGAATGGTACATTAATTTGACACATTAGTTTGCTGATGGGCACAACTCAAAATGTGAAGAAACAGCAGCAAACATCAGTTAATAATCAGAACATAAAATTTATGAAATATGAAGGTAGGAAAATAGGAAGTTGTCAAAAAAGAAATGGAACACATAAAGAATGATATCCTAGGCATTAGTGAACTGAAATGGGCTGATATTGGCCATATTGAAACTGACAATCATATGGTTTACTATGTGTGGAAAGACAAATTGAAGAGGAATAGTATCACATTCATTATCAAAAAGAACATTTTAAGATCTATTTTGAAGTACAATGCTGTCTGTCATAGCATAATATCCATATGCCTACAAGAAAGGCCAGTTGAACCATGCAATGAAATGATATCCAATAGGATGAGTATAAAACTAATGTTCTCCCATATAAACTATCACATAATTCACAATAAAACATTTTTAAAAAAAGAAAGAAAGAAAGGCCAGTTGATACCACTGTTATTCAAATTACACATCAACCACTAAAGTCAATGATGAAGAAATCGAAGAATTCTACCAACTATTTCAGTCTAAAATTGATCAAACATGCAATCAAGATGTACTGATAATTACTGGTGATTGGAATGTGAAGGTTGGAAACAGAGGATCAGAAGTTGGAAATTATGGTGTTGGTGATAGAAATGATGCTGGAGAACACATGATAGAATTTTGCAAGGTCAATGACTTCTTCATTGCAAATACCATTTTTAAACAACATAAAAGACAACTGTACACATGGAGCTCACCAAATGGAATCCACAGAGATTAAATTGACTACATCTGTGGGAAGAGATGATAGAAAAGCTGAATATTATCAGCCAAAACAAGGCCAGGAGACACTGCTTCATCCCATAGATGTGGAACAGACTGAAGCTAAAGAAAATTAAAACAAGTCCATTAGAGTCAAAATATGACCTTAAGCATATCCCATCTGAAGCTCCACATCATCAGCCAAAACAAGGCCAGAGGGAAACTGTGGATCAGACCATCAATTGCTCATTTGCAAGTTTGGGCTGGAGGTGAAGAAAATCAAAACAAGTCCATGAGAGCCAAAATATGAGCTTGCATATATCCCATAAGAATTTAGAGATCATCTCAAAAACAGATTTGAAACATTGGACATTAATGACCAAAGACCAGAAGAGTTGTGGAATGACATCAAGAATATCATAAATGAAGAAAGCCAAAGGTCATCAAAAAGACAGGAAAGATAGCAAAGACCAAAATGGATGCCAGAAGAGACTCTGAAACTTGCTTACCAACAAAGAGATACTAAAGCAAATGAAAGAAATAAGGAATTCAAAGAGCTGAACAGAAAATTACAAAAGGCAACTCTAGAAGACAAAGTCAAGTATTATAATGAAATATGCACTGACCTGGAGTTAGAAAACCAGGAGCAATTCAGAAGAGGATATTGAACTAGGGATATTATTGCTGACATCAGATGGATCTTGGCTGAAAGCAGAGTGCTTTATTGATTGTGCAAAGGTTTTTGACTGTGCAGATTATGACAAGCTATGGATAACATCACAACAAATGGATATTCCAGATACTTAATTGTGCTCATGGGGAACCTGTACATAGACCAAGAGGCAGTAATACAAACAGAACAAGGGGACACTAAATGATTTAAAATCAGGAAAGGTGTGTGCCACAGTTGTATCTTTCACCATATTTATTCAATTTGTATGCTGAACAAATAATCTGAGAAGCTAGAAATTTGAAGGAGAATATAGCATCAGGATTGGAAGAAGATTCATTAACAACCTGCAATATGCAATTCATTAGAAAAACAATGATACAACCTTGCTTGCTAAAAGTGAATTGGACTCAAAATAGTTATTTATGAAGACCATAAACTATGGTCTTCAGTAGGGATTGCATGTCAATGTAAAGAAAACAGAGATCCTCGCAGCTGGACCATGAATGGCATCATGATAAATGAAAGAAAGATTGAAGTAGTGAAAGACTTCATTTTACTTGGATCCACAATCAACACACATGGAAGCAGCAGTCAAGAAATCGAATGACATATTGCATTAGGCAAATTTGTTGCACAAGATCTTTTTAAAGTGTTAAAGAGCAAAGGTAAAAACTGCCAACCAAGAATCCTTTATCCAGCAAAGCTATCAATCAAATACAATGGTATAATCAAAACATTCCAGGATAAACAGAAACTAAGGGATTTTGCCAAAGCCAACCTTGCACTACAAAGCATCCTAAAAGGAGTTCTATGAACTGAGAACCAACAAGAACAGACAACAACCAGAGATTGATATACATGGCAGCACCTCCCAGAATTAAATCAACAGAAGGAAGAGTCAAGAAAAGAATGAAACTATAAGAAAAAACTCAGAGAATCTGGGAGGTCAGTCTATGATCAAAACAACTATAATGTAAAAGAAGGTAAACACGTAGGAACAGAGATTCAGATGGTGAGAAGGTCAGGTAGATTACAGGATAAAATAGACTGCACCTAATGGAGAGAAAAGGTAATGGACTATAAGGCAACCTCAAAGAAAATTAACACTTCACAACATACCAAGAAAATTAAAATCCAAAAACATGGAAACATTAAAACTATGAGGAAACTCACAAGAAAGAACACAAAAAGCATGAACTCAACAAAGGAAGACACACCGAACAAAGAAAGCAGCAACACCACAAAAAACCAAACATAATGGCAGCAATTAATCCATATCTATCGATAATAACACTGAATGTAAATGGATTAAGTGCACCTGTTAAGCAGAATGGATAAGAAAACAAGATTCTTCAATATGCTGTCTGCAAGAGACACATCTCACACACAGACAAAAACAGATTAAAAGTCAAAGGATGGAAAAATATATACCAATCTAATTGCAATAAAAAAAACTAACAGGAGTGGCAGTACTAATCTCTGATAAACTTTAAGGCAAAAACCAGCATAATAGACAAAGATGGACATTATCTTATGATTAAAGGGACAATTGAACAAGATGACATAACCATAATAAATATCTATTCTCCTAACGAAAGAGCTCCAAAATATATAAAGCAAACTCTAATAGATTTGAAGAAAGAAATCGATGAATCTACAACAATAGTGGGTGATTTTAATACACCGCTTTCAAAAATGGGTAGAACAACCAGAAAGAAACTTGACAAAAACACAGAAGAACTAAATAACACAATCAGCCAACTGGACCTCATAGATGTGTACAAAGCATTTAACCCAAAAACAGCACAATACACATTCTCTTCCAGTGCACATGGAACATTTTCCAGAATAGACCATGTTTTAAGCCACAAATCAAATCTTTATAAATTTACAAATATCAAAATATTACAAAGCATCTTCTCAGACCACAATGCTATCACATTAGAAATCAACAATAGGAAGACCAAGGAAATCAAGTCAAATACATGGAAACTGAATAACATCCTGCTGAAAAGCAACTGCATAGTAGAAGAAATTAAATGTGAATTTGCAAATTTCCTAGAAACAAATGAGGACGAAAACACAACATATCAAAATCATTGGGACACAGTGAAAGTGGTGATGAGAGGACAATTTATTGCAATAAATGCACACATCCAAAAAGAAGAAAGAACCAAAATTAACACATTAGAACATCTACAACAATTAGAAACAGACCAACAGAGGGAAACTACAGCCACCAAAAGAAAAGAAATAATAAAGATTAGAGCAGAAATAAATGAGATCGAAACAGAAAAACTATAGAAAGAACCAACAGGACAAGAAAGTGGTTCTTTGA
>NW_006408524.1:20644073-20649987 GCF_000296735.1 Chrysochloris asiatica
AATTGAAGGGAAATTCCTCTGCATAATTAAGAGCATATATACAAAACCAACAGCCTACATTACTCTCAATGGAGAGAAACTGAAAGTCTTCCCTCTGTGAACAGGAACCACACAAGGATGCCCTTTGTTGCCACTCTTATTCAATATTGTTCTGGAATTCTTAGCAAGAGCTATATGGCAAGACAGGGAAATTAAAGGCATCCAAATTGGTAAAGAGGAAGTAAAACTCTATTTGCAGATGATATGATCCTATACGTAGAAAACCCCAAAGACTCAGTAAAAAAGCTACTAGACCTCATAGGAAGATTCAGCAAAGTGGCAAGATATAAGATCAACATACAAAGAGCAAAGGTATCAGTTTGAGGACTAAGGTGTGCCTCACTCAAGTCATGGTATTTTCTATAGCCTCATATACATATGACAGTTGGGCAATGAATAAGGGAGACCTTAAAAGAATTAATGCATTTGAGTTATGGTGTTGGAGAACAATACTTAAAGCACTATAGACTACCAGAAGAACCAACAATAAATCTGTGTTGGAGGAAGTACAGCCAGAATGCTTATTAGAAGCCAGGATGCTGAAACTTCGTCTTTCATACTTCACACATGTTATCTGGAAGGGCCAGTACCAGGAGAAGGATATCATGATTGGTAAAGTGGGGGTCAGTGAAAAAGAGGAAGATCCCCTATGGCAGCAGCAATAGGCTCAAGCATAGCAATAATTGTGAGGATAGTGCAGGACTGGACAGTGTTTTGTTCTCTTGTGCATAGAGTTACACTGAGTAGGAACCAACTCAATGGCACCTAACAACAGTTCCCCCTTGTCCTGTTTGAATGACTGACTCTTGGTCTATTTAAAGGTTCTCCATGAGCACAGTTAAGTGTTCTGGAATTCCTAATCTTGCAATAATTTGTTAAAAGCTACACAGTTGAATGCTTTTTAATAGTCTATAAAACACAGGTAAACATCTGTATGATATTCTCTGTTTTCAGCCAAGATCCATCTGATATCAGCAGTGAAATCCCTTGTTCCACATCTTCTTCTAAATCCAGTTTAAGTCTCTGACAATCCCTGTTGATGTACCCCTGCAACTGTTTTTAAATTATCTTCAGCAAAATTTTCCTTGCATGTGGTATTAATTATATTGTTCAGTAATTTTCACCTTCTGTTGGATCACCTTTCTTTGGAATGAGCACATTTATAGATCTTTTCCTGTCAGTTGGCCAGGTAGCTACCTTCCAGATTTGACATAAATGAGCGAGTGCTTCCAATGTTACATCCATTTGTTGAAATTTTCAATCAGTGTTCTGTGAATTCCTGGAGATTTGTTTTTTGCCAATGCCTCCAGTGCAACTTTTGAGTCTTTCTTTAAGACCATCAGTTCTAGATCATATGCTACCTCCTGAAATGGTGGAATATTTACCAGTTTTCTTAGATAAAGTTACTCTGTTCATTCTTTCCATCATCTTTTCAAGTATTTCCAGCTTAAGAAATACCAAAGCTATTTTTTTCCTTCTAGTTTTCTAACTCCAGGTCTTTGCATATCTCATTATAATACCTGATTTTGTCTTCTTGAGCTGCCCTTTAAATCTTCTCTTCAGCTCTTTGACTTCATCATTTCTTCCAGTCACTTTAGCTTCTCTATCTTTAAGAGCAAGGACCAGAGAGCGTCTTCAGACATCTACTTTGGTCTTTTCTTTCTTTCCTATTTTTTTAAATGACTTTTTGCTTTCTTCATGTATGATGCTCTTGATGTTATCTCACAAATCATCTGGTCTTCTGTCATTAATGTTCGATGCATCAAATAAATCTGTGTTTGAGATAGTCTGTAAATTCAGATGGGATAAACACAAAGTCATATTTTGGCTCTGGTGGACTTGTTTTAATTTTCTTCTTCAACTTGAACTTACATAGGAGCAATTCTGGCCCATAGTCAGCTCCTGGCCTTGTTTTGGCTGATGATCCTGAGGTTTCTCCATTGTCTCTTTTCACAGATGTAGTCAATTTGATCCGTGTGTTCCATCCCTGTGTTCTTGTATAGCGGTCTTTTATGTTACTGAGAATGGCATTTGCAATGAATAGATCATTGACCCTACAAATTTCCATCATACAGTCTCAAAGCTCGATATTATTTCTATCACCAAAGTCATATTTTCCAACTACTGATCGTTCATTGTTTCCAACTTTTGCATTCCAGTCACCAGTATTTATCAATGTTTCTTGTGTATGTTTAATCAACTTCATCATATTCAAAAGTTGATATAAAAAAAGTCTTCAATTTCTTTATCTGTGGCACTAGAGGCTAGTATGTATATTTAAATAATAGACATATTAACTGGTCTTCATTGCAGGTGTATCTTATCACTGACAGCATTGTACTTCAAGATAGTTCTTGAAATGTTCTTTTTGAAGATAAGTGAGACACCATTCCTCTTAAATTTGTCATTCTCAGTATAGTAGACTATATTATTGTCTGACTCAAAATGGCCAATAGCTATTCATTTAAGCTCACTAATGCCTAAAATAATGCACATGAGGTTATTGAAAATACTATGGCTTGGGTCAAGCACATCTTAGTACTCAAACAGATACCTTTGCTCTTAAATACTTTAAAGAGGTCTTGCGCAGCATATTTTTCCCAGCATAATATGTTGCTTGATTTTTTAACAGTTGCTTGCATGAATGTTGATTATAGATCTAAGCAAAATGAAATCTTTTCTCCATTTATGATGCTATTATTTATTGGTCTAATCGTGAGGATTTTTGTTTTCTTTACATCGAGCTGCAACCCATACTGAAGGCAGTGGTCTTTGAGCTTCATCAGTAAGTATTTTAAATCCTCTTTCATCAAACAAGCTTGCATCATCTGCATATCACATAGGTTGTTAATGAGTCTTCCTCCAATCCTAATGCCACATTTTTCTTCATGTAATCTAGATTCTAGGATTATTTGTTCAGCATACAGACTGAATAAGTATGGAAAAATAATACAACCCTGGCACACACCTTTTCTGATTTTAAGTTATTCAGTGTCTCCTTGTTCTATTTGAATGACTGCCTTTTGATCTATGTATAGTATCTTCATGAGCACAGTTGAGTGTTATGGAAGACGCATTCTTTGTAATGTCATCCATAGCTTGTCATGATTCACACAGTCAAAAGTCTTTGTGTAGTCAATAAAGCACAAGTAAACATCTTTTAGCCAAGATTTATCTGATGGTAGCTATGATATCCCTGGTTCTATGTCCTCCTCTAAATGCAGTTTGAATTTTTGGCAGTTCTCTTATAATGTAGTTACAGTCGTTTTTTATTATTGTCAGTAAAATTTTCTTTGTAAGTGATAGTAATGATATTGTATGATAATTTCCACATTCCATTGGGTCACCTCTCTTTGGAATGGGCACAAATAATGGATCTCTTCCAATTGTTTGGCCAGGTAGCTGTCTTCCAAATTTCTTGGCTTAGAAGAGTGAGCTTCTTCAGTTTGTAGAAATATTTTAATTTTATTCCATCAATTCCTGGAACCCTGTGAACTGCTAGAAAAACAAACAAATCTGTGTTACAAGAAGTACAGTTGGAGTGCTGCTTAGAAGCCAGGATGGTGAGACGTCATCGCTCATACTTCAGACATGTTATCAGGAGGACCAATCCCTGAAGAAGGACATCATGCTTGGTAAAGGGAAGGGCCAGCAAAAAAGAGAAAGACCCCAACAAGATGGATTGGCACAGTGGCAGTAGTAATGGGCTCGAGCATTACTACAATTGGGAAGATGGTGCAGGACTGGGCAGTGTTTTGTTCTCTTGTGCATAGATCACTATGAGTCAAAGCCAACTCAACCGCACCGAACAACAATGCCTAAAATATCAATCTTACAGCATTCCTTTTCATTGTGGCAACTTCCAATTGTCCTCAATTCAAACTTCATACATTTCATGTTCTAATTATTAATATGCTACCTCTTGAAACGGTTGAACATTAACCATTTCCTTTGGTACAGTGACTCTGTGTATTCCTTCCATCTTCTCTTGATGCTTTCTGCATCATTCAATAATTTGCCCAAAGTATCTTTCAGTAATGAAAGTCGAGGCTTGAATATTTTCCTCAGTTCCCGCAGCTTGAGAAATGCTAAGCATGTTCTTCCTTTTTGGTTTTCTGATTACTGTGATATGCACATTTTGTTGTAATATTTGGCTTTATCTTCTCAAGCTGATCTTTGAAAATTTCTGTTCAGCTCTTGTACCGCCTCATTTCTTCCATTTGCTTTAGCATCTCTATGCTGGAGAGCAAGTTTCAGGGTCTCTTCTGACACCCATTTTGACCTTTTCCTTCTTTCTTGTCTTATTAATGACTTTTTGCTCTCTTCATGTATGATGTTCTTGATGTCATCCCACAACCTTTCTGGTTTTCGGTCTTTAGTGTTTAATGTATCAAATCTGTTCTTCAGATGATCTCTAAATTCAGGTGGGATATATTCAAGGTAATATTTTGTCTCTTATGGACTTGTTTTTATTTTCTTCCACTTCAGTTTGAATTTGCATATGAGCAATTGATGGTCTGTTCCACAGTCTGCCCCTGGCCTTGTTTTCACTGATGATATAGAGCTTTTCCATCATTTCTTTTCACAGATGTAGTCAATTTGATTTCTATGTATTCCAGCTGGTGAGGTCCATGTGTATAGCCATCTCTTATGCTGTCTAAAGATGGTATTTGAAATGAACAAATCATTGGTTTTGCAGAATTCTATCATGAGATCTCCAGCATCATTTCTATCACCAAGGCCATATTTTCCAACTACTGATCCTTCCTCTTTGCTCCCAATCTTTTCATACCAATCACCAGTAATGATCAATACATCTTGATTGCATGTTTGATGAATTTCAGATTGACTAAGTTGGCAGAATTCTTCTATTTCATCCTCACTGGCTTTAGTGGTTGGTGTGTAAATTTGAATACTAGTGGTATTAATTGGTCTTCCCTGTGGGTGCATGGATATTATCCTATCACAGACAGCATTGTACCACGTGACTGATCTGGATATGTTCTTTTTGACGATGAATGCAACACCCTTCATCTTTAATTTGTCATTCTTGGCATAGTAAACCATGTGGTTATCAGATTCAAATTGGCCAATACCAGTCCATTTCAGCTCACTAATGCCTAAGATATCGATGTTTATGCATTGCATTTCATGTTTGACAACTCCCAGTTTTCCCAGATTCATACTTCGTATATTCCTTGTTCCAATTTTCAATGGATGTTTACCGTTGTTTCTCTTCATTTTGAGTTGTTCCCCATCAGCAAATGAAGGTCCCACAGACTTTTCTCCCATGAGCTTTACTCCATTCGCATCATCACGATCAACTCTACTTTAAGTCACATTTTGAGTGCCTTCCAACGTGAGGGGCTCATTTTCCGGCACTGTATCTGACAGTGTTTCTCTGCTATTCATAAGGTTTTCAGTGACTAAAGATTCAGAAGTAGTTTGTCACTCTTTCTTCCTAGTCTGTCTTTGTCTGGAAGCTCATCTGAAACCTGTTCACCATGGGTGACCCTGCTGGTATTCAAAATACCGGTGGCATAGCCCTCAGAATCACAGCAACTTACAAGTCACTACAGCATGGCAAACTGACAGACGAGTGGTGGCCATTGATTTTAAGTGGCAACTGTCACTTTAAATTTCAAGGAGATCTGTGCACATGCGTAGTAGAACCCTCCAGGGGTAGGGATGGGGTGTCCATTCGCTCAGGCATCCTCTCTAGTCACCAGAATGGAGGTGCACAGACAGCAAGAGACCAATGAACAGATATCAAAAAAAGCATGTCCACATCTGTAGCTCCGCGGTTCTTCAGAAAGCATCAAGAGAAAATGGAAGGAATACACAGAGTCACTGTACCAAAAGGAAATGGTTAATG
>NW_006408524.1:20651153-20681274 GCF_000296735.1 Chrysochloris asiatica
ACAGTGAATAAGGAAGACCATAGAAGAATTGATGCCTTCTAGTTATGGTGTTGGAGGAAAATATTGAAAGTGCCATGGGCTTCCTAAAGAACCAGTAGATCCGTTTTGGAAGAAGTGCGGCCAGAGTGCTCCTTAGAGGCCAAGATAGCCAAACTTTGTCTCTCATACTTTGGACATATTGTCAGGAGGGAGCAGTTGCTGGAGAAGGATATCATGTTTGGTAAGGTGGAAGGTCAGAGAGAAAGAGGAAGACCCCCAACAAGATGGATTGGCCAGGTGGCAGCATCGATGGACTCAGCAGTAGTGAGGTTGGTCCCGGATCGGGCACTGTTTCGTTCTGCTGTGAATAAGGTCACTATGGGTTGGTACCGACTCCATGGCACCTAACAACAACAACAATAACAATTATTATTAATAGATGTCTGCAGCTGCTTCTTATTCTAAGTCGTGCCACATTAGCAAATGAAGGTCCCAAAAGCTTTATTCCATCCATGTCATTAAGATCAACTTTGCTTTGAGGAGGTAGCTCTTTCCCAGTTGTATTTTGAATGCCTCTTCATTTTCTGGTAGACATTGGGCTGCTAACTGGAAGGCTGGAGTTCAAACCCACCAGCTACTCTGCAGACGAGAAATGAGGCTGTCTGCTCCTGTAAATAGTTATTGTCTCAGAAACACTGTGTAGGGTCACTGTGGGTTAGAGTCCACTCAATTGGTGGTAGGTTTGGGATTTTCTCATCTTCCAGCACTACACCCAACAATGTTCCACAGATATTTGTAAAGTTTTCGCTGGCCAAGTTTTTTTCACAAGTAGATTGCAAGATCCTTCTTCCTAGTCTGTTTTATTTAGTCTGGAAGCTCGGCAGAAGCTTGTCCATCACAGGCTACCCTGCCGGCATTTGAAATATTGGTGGCATACATAGATTGTAACATCATAGCAACACACAAGCCGCCACAGTATGACAAACTGACAGATGGGTGGTGGTCCCAGCCTCTGTTGTTGTTAAGTACCAAGGAGTCGGTTCTAACTCATAGTGACCCTGTACAGGGTTTTTGAGGCTGTAAATTTTTACAGGAGCTGAAAGCCTCATTTTTCTCCCACAGTATGGCTGGTAGTTTCAAACTGCCGACCTTGAGGTTGGTGCCCCGACACATAACCACTGCGCTACCAGAGCTCCTTTGTTCCAACCTCTAGACTCCCTTAAAGGACAACCAGTGGCACAGAGGTTAAGTGTGAAACTGCTAACAGAATAGTTGGTTGTTCAAAGCCACACAGCCTGTCCATCTACTCCTGAGTCATAGTGACCCTGTGTAGGATTTCCAAGGCTGTAAATCTTCTCCGGAACAGACAGCCTCTGTTTCTCCCATGGAGTGCCTGGCAGGCTCAAACCGCAGGCCTTGTGGTTTGTAGTCCAATGCTTATCGCATGGAGCCACCACACTGACCAGTGAAAATTACAACCCAGAAAATCCTCTGTGGCAATTCTACTGCATTATACAGGGTGAGTATGAGTCAAAAGCATCTCCACAGCACTCTTAAGGAGTCTCTGGGAGGTGCAAATGATTAAGCACTTGACTATTAAGTATAAGAAAGGCCTGATGATCTACTTCTGAAAGGTCAGCCACTGAAAACTCTGTGGAACAATTTTACCCAGATACACATGGGGTTGCCATGAGTCAGAAGGGACTTGACCGCACCTGGCTTGAATTTGGTTGTTACTTTCTCTTAGGTCAGATTAAGAAGTGCTGGTGGCACTGGAGATTATGCGCTGGGCTGCTAACTGCAAGGTCAGCAGTTCGAATTCACCAATTGCTCTATGGGAGAAAGATGAGGCTATCTGCTCCTGTAAAGATGTAATGATTCCAGCCTCTGAAACCCTATACAGGGTCACTTACAAGATAGAACTGATGACAACACGGCACCACCACTATGACACACCCCATCACCACTACCGGGTCAGGTTCCCCAAAAGAGAGATAAAGATTCCGTGCAGTAACTCATTAAGGAAATGTCCAAGGGAGGGACAGGAAAGAAGAAAGAGATCTCAGGCAAACTTCCCACCTCAGCCTGATCCCACAGGGAGCGCTGGAGAAACAATCACACCTCAGAGTTCATTCCAACTCAACGCAAGGAGCACTATTGGTAAGGCTGTCTTGGGTTGTTGTTGTTAAGTGCCATCCAGTTGATTCTGACTCATAGTGACCCTGTATAGGTTGGTGAGGTTCAGCCACTGACTTTGTGGTTTGAATCCACCTTGAGATCCAGTCCTTATCCTACAGCACCACAACAGGACTCCACATCTTAGGTCGAGGGGCTATAAATTCCTAGATATACTTGGCCCCCTATACCTGTATGACAAGGGTCTAGTTGCCTAGGAGAGTTCCAGCTCAGTAGAGGTGGGAGGGAATTGGAACCAAAAGATGCCCGGAATGGGCACAAAGAAACATCACAAGGGATACTGGGAAGGTACCAACAGTGCCTGCTAGTTCCTGCAACACTGGGTTAAGCTCTGTGCAAAAAAAAAAGGAGGAAGGGGAAAGGAAAGGGAAACTGCTGTGGATTGAATTGTGACCCCTCCCCGAATGTGGGTTGGAATTCTGTATGTGGATGTAATTTCATTTGGGGATAGCGTTTTCTTCGTTCTGTTAATGAGACCATATCAATATAAGGAGTGTTTGAAACCTAGTCACTTTCTAGATATAAAAAAAGTGTAGATCAGACATACAAGCAAGCACAAATGTGAGGGGAGAGGGTTTCAAAAAGTTCATAGAAAAACTGCATGAGAAAAGCAGAATTTTTCCATGAACATTCTGAAGCCCCTTCATAGATGCCACATGGAGATTGCCAAGGAACCAGAAAAGCCAAGACTAAGAATGAGATGAGGGTTGTCTCCCGGAGAGGATTTCTAGCCTCCTGAACTGCAAAGTTGGCGGTTGGAGCTCACCAGCTGCTTCTCAGAAACCTATACAGAGTCACTATGGGTCAGAACTGACTCAAAGGCAATTAACAAAAACAAACTGTGAGAAAATTGATTTCTGTTCTTGTGGTATTTCTGTTACGGCAGCACTAGGTAACTAAGGCAGAGACCCAGGCTCTGTCGTCTGGAGCTGCTCATCATCCAAAGTGTCTCTTAGAGCCCAGGCCACACCAAGTAGAGACTCGGGCCTGGGAGATCTCAGATGAGGCAGACTGAGGTGGGAGCTGGAGCAGTTAGGAAAGACAGCCTGGAAGAAGGGGTAGAGAGGGGAGGAGTCCCCAGAATAAAAAGAAGTCCCAAGCAAAAGGTCAGAGAGCACCAGAATGTCTGAGTTTCTGGAGCTCAGGCTGAGTTCTCCACCCTGTCCATGACCTCATGGAGAAGGCTCAGTACCCCACTAATCACATTCTTAGCATGTTTTCCCCTGCAGATCCTAACAACAATGCTGCAACTGGTGCTAAAGCTCTTAAACCCTGTGCATTAGGCCCACCCGCCAGGAACTGCTCCTGAGGTGGATTCTGCTGTTCCTGAGAGTCCTACCTTCACCTCAGGTTGGAAATGTCCTTCTAACACTAACGCTGCTGAGCCCTGTCTGACTAGGACACTGAACAGAATATAAAACATGCTGGTACCTGAGCCCAAACCCAACCTGTGCAGGCAGAATCCCTGGGGGTACGAGGTGGTTTGTAGTTGCTATTTGTTGGTTTGTTTTTAGCATTTTAATGTAATTTCAGACTTATAGAAATGTGTCAAGATTGATCAAAGCACACCCAGAATGACCAATTATTTACATTTCACCTCATTTGCTCTATTGTACTTTCTCTTTTATCTATCTATCTACATATAAGAGGCAGCTTCTGAAAGTTAGTGGAAACATTCCTGGATCTTTCAATGCCATTTTTCCACAAACTTTTTGAAGCTCCCCAGTCTGTACTTTTTTTTTTGTTAATATTGCAATTAGTTTTATTGGAAAGTTTCATACAAACACAAATATTTCATTAACTTGTTCCCTCTATGAACTTTGCAGCCATAGTCTACACGAGCTTCTTTTATGAGAATAAAAGAATTAGATAGCAGTAGCAGGGAGTCCTTGTTGTTAGGTGTCTAGGTGCCACCCAGTCAGTTCCAACTCACAAATAATTAGAGTTCTGCTGCCAACCAAAAGGTTGTAAGTTTGAATACACTCAGAAGAAAGACCTGGTGATCTGCTTAAAAAAAAAAAAAAAAATCAGTCTTTAAAAACCCTATAAAGTGGAGGGAACTACAATCATTGAGATGTAATTTTGAGCCATTTGAAAATAGCTCTTTAACCTTGCACGTGTATTTCCTAAGAACAAAGGCATTCTTTTATCTAATCACGGTGCAATTACAAAAATCAGGACGTTTGGTATTGATATACCGCTATTACTTAATCCAACACTACATCAAATTCCCTCAGTTGTTTGAATAGGCACTGGCGCCTGTTGAGGTTCCCAGATGGATTAGAAAAGTACGAAGTGTTGGGAACCCCGGCCCAGAAGGGACTCAACGGCCCCACTCTGTGCTCACGCTGCCTCCAGAGCCTGAGGCCTCCTCCCTCCAATCTTTTTCGTTGCTTAAAGACCCCTTACATTAGTAAATAGGTAGATCAAAGTCATTAATCCCCTCTCTCCAGGCTGAAGAGGGAATTTGGCCCCTCAGCCACCAGGACGAAGTGGCCGCACAGCACTGCTATAAATAGCCTGCAATGTTGGGGGGAGGGGGGCGCTGTGGCACCGCTGTCTTGGAGGAGGGATCCTCGGCCCAGGTCTTCACCTTGGCCTCCTCCAGGCGGGTGGTAGGGTGCAGAGGGAGGGGGACAGGACGACTCCGCTCTGGCCGGGGGAGGGGCAGGTCCGGCTGGGGCATGAGAGTTCCAGCGGGTCCCCGGTACCTCCTCCACACCCACCCCCTCCTCTGCCTGCTCTGCCTCCTCCCGCCGCTGCTCAAAGTAAGTGCAAGGTCTCAGGGTCCGCGTTGTTGAGGGGCGCCGGGAAGAAGGGGGCCCAGTGCTCCTTGAGCATGTTCCGAGTTGAGTCTCAAGGCTTGGTGGATGGCTTGGGGTTGGGAATTCCGGGATTTGATTATGGGATGGCGGTCTGCTCCGGTGAAGGTGGCACCTGGAGGGAAGATGTACTTTCAGCTAGGATGGGATCTGGAGGCCTGGGGATGAGCTGAGAGTTCTGGAGCGATACCCTAGTGTCCCTGAGGACATGCCCTGCAGGTTCACAAAGGCCCCATCTCCCGTGAACTCTTCCTCCGCCTCTCTCCCTGCAGGGTCCTCAAGTCATTTCCCAACCCCAGTTCTCTGGGCCCCTCCTACCCACAGCTCACTACCAGAACACTACCTCCTGCCCCGACTGTCCCGCCTGCTCCCGGGACCCTCTTCTTGACCATGCAATCCCAGTGCCAAGCCAACAAAGGGAACAGGGGGGCACCAAGAGAACCAACCTGTCCACAGCTTTCTCCAAACCATGGGTCCCTCCCTGGCCCTTGGTGGGACTTGGGGTCTGTATATGGGGGCTCAGGGGGACAGCAGGAGAGAAACTAGAGTTAAAGGAGTGGAGGTAAGGCACCTATAAGCCCTCTTCCCCTTTACACACAGGAAAACTGAGGCTCAGTGAGGGATTGTGACCTGTCCTAAGCCAACTTGAAATAAAGTTATTATTGTTACTAGGTGCCTAGCTGCCATCCAGTCAGTTCCAACTCACAGTGGCCTTATGGACAACAGACGGAGACACTGCCCTGTCCTTCACCATTCTCACAGTTGCTACTGAGCTTGAGCCCATTGCTACCGCTGCTGTACCAATTCATCTCGTTAGGGGTCTTCCTCTTTTTCACTGACCCTACACTTTACCTAGGATGATGTTCTTCTCCAGGGACTGATAATATGTCCAAAGTATGATACTTCATCTGCAAAATGGGCCTGCTGTCCGGTGCTGATGGGCTAGGACTGCTGTACGTAGTCATTGAGAAAATATGTGTAAAGCACTCGGCACAGTAGAGTAAACACTTGGCACAGGCCAGAGTTTTGTACCAGGCACTAGGAATCAAGCAGGAAAAGACACACCAGGGTGTGTCTGCTCAGGTGGAGGAGAGGGGCGGGAAGTGGGCATCATACTGAGGTGTGGTCAGGTGTCCTTTAAACGGCAATTCAGGGCTACATTTGGAAGTTCTGGAAGAGCTTTATGCCCACCACCACCCTCACTGACTTCCAGAGTTTTGTACTCTTTTTGCCCCCTCCCACTTGCTCTTTGGCTAGTAGATGACTCCCAAGAAAGCCAGATATTGGGGTCTAACTGCCCAGGCCTCTAAGATGCCGCTTCAGTGCCATGCAGGCCAGGTGGCAGGGCCTGCAGGGAGACTCATGCCCTGGGATTTGGAGACAGCAGAAGTGGGAACCTCAGAAGCAACAACTCTATGCTGGACCTGCCAAAGAAACCAGCCTGGGCTCTGTCTCCAATTCGCTCTCCAAGACCCCCAGACTGAGACTGAATAGACACAGTTACTCATCCAAAATCCCTCAGCAAGTAACAAGGTAGATAGTAAACTTGAGACTTCGGAGCCCTGAAGCCCAATCTTCCTCCCTCTGGGCCTTCATGGTGATGGGGTGGGTTTTCTGGGTCCTACTCTGACTACTTTGGAGATCACTGTTCCTGGTGAGATGTGATGTGAGGCAGTGAGGAGGGAAGGCTGTCCTGGGAGGGGACTAGGTTGCCAGTCAGTATTCAACCAGTAATTAAGCAGGCCTGTGCGTTCTCTCACATGCGGAGAACATGGGGGTGAAAAGCCACAATGTGCTTTTGATCTCATGGAGTTTATCAGGAAAAAATACAATAGCAAAGAAATAAGCGCTCATAATTGCAACTAAGGAAACCTGGCCTAGGGATTGAGAGCTTCGGTTTGAATGGCAGGGGTGGAGATGAGGGAGGTCCCACATGCATAGGATAACAAGAGTGGACAAGGAGTCAGTAGGAGCTGGAAGGCCCTGAGGCCCAGCACCCAGATCTTTAGGAGCCTTGACTTCAAGGTGGGAACCTGGCTTTATCCCAAGGGCTAAGGCAGCACCTCAGCAGAGGAGACCTAATCCTTGTGGCGTTAGGATGAAGACAACACCCTGGCCCAGCTCACACCTAGGGGCTCCCTGGCTGTGGGAAGGTGAAGATGGAGATAATGCCAAAACCTCAGAAGCTGCAGAATAAACACTAACCACAAAGTTGACAGTTCAAACATTCCAGCTGATCCATGGGAGAAAGATGAGACTCTCTGCTCTTACAATGATTTATTGTTGCTGTTAAATGCTGGCAAGCTGGTTCCGACCCAAAGCAACCCTGTATAGATTTCTGAGGAGCTAATGATGAGCTTGAACTGCCGACCTTGCAGTTTAAACCGACTTTGCAGCCCAGCACAATATTCCAGATTTATAGCCTTGAAAAACCTATATAGGTTTGCTGCGAGTGGGAATCGGCACAATGGCAGTGAGTTTGGTTTTTGTTTTGTGTGTTATCTGAGAAATGAGCCCTGGTGGCACAGTGGGTTAAGCTCAGGGTTGCTAACTTCAAGTTCAGCAGTTCAAACCCACCACCCATTTCCTAGGGAAAAGATGAGGCTGTCTGCTCCCGAAATGATTTACTGTCTGAAATCGAAGGACCAGTTCTCTGTCTTAGAGGGTTGATCTGAGTCAGAATCCATTAGATAGCAGTATGTTTGGTTTGGGCTTTTATTATGTAGTTGGGGTTCTTGGGTGGTATAAATAGTTAGCACCTTGGCTGCTAACCAAAAGGATGGGGGTTCAAGTCTACCCCGAAGTGCCTCAAAAGAAATGACTGATGATCTATCTACTTCCAATAAACCAGCCATTGAAAATCCTACAGAATGCAATTCTGCTCTTGACACACATGAGTTCCCAATGAGTCAAAGGGGATGCCACAGTAGCTGGTTTTATTATTTGTGAAGGCAGGGAAATTTGTTTACAGATTGTTTTTGTTAACTGCTGGTTCTGGCCCATAGTGACCCCATATAGGGTTTCTAAGGAGTGACTGGTGGGTTTAAACCACCCACCTTGTGCCTCAAACTGACCTTGTGGCCCAGTGTATTATCCTGTAGGGCCACACCAGATAGGAAGTGGAAATTTAGCAAAAGAGTCCTGGTATGGCGCTGTAGGATAAGCACTGGACTGCTAGTAACAAAGTCAGTGGTTCAACCCCACCAGCTGCTCCTTGGAAACCCTATGTAGAGATGCTATGAGAAGGAACTGACTCGAAGGCATTTAACAACAAGTAGCAATATATCTGCCAGATCCCATAGTCCTTGATTCTAACCTCTGAGCTACCTGTGAAGACTCCAGAATTTCACTGGCCCCTCAGACTTCTGGCCCCACAGGGTCTCAGAACAGAACACTGTGGCCTCTGGTTGGGCCATTTCCCTGGGAAACTGCCTTTCTGCCCAGAGGAGGCTCAGCAGAGAGAGGTGAGAGCAGGAAGTCCCCACAGGGACCCATCCCCAGGAGCTTGGACAAAGCTGTTGGAGAGAGACCCACCGTTGCCCCTCCCTACCCAAGGCCACAGGCCTGCACCCCTGCACCTGCTGGGGCCTGGCAATGGTGAGGAGTGAGGAGAGAGCGAGGCACGAACTTTCAACAGTAAGAGGGAAACAGCATGATAGGGAGATGCTGGGGGTGGGACTCAGGGACCCTATTTGTGGAGGGGCCTGGAAGTCTTTGTGGGGAAGCAAGAGGCTAAGTTAGGACTCAAAGGTGAGGCAGGGCAGCAGCTGGAGTATGCCAGGAACAGGGAACAGCTGGAGCAAAGACGGGGAAACTGCTGGAGGGTGAAAGCGACTTGGCTCTGCTGAGAAGCTCTTGGGGTCCTCACTCAGGTCTGTAAGTAAAACCAAGAATCTAAATTCTCCTGTTCCAGTTAAGTCTGCCCTGATGTGCCAGAAAGCAATGACTTATTTCTTTAATATGGCTTCCAAACCCTCACTTTGTCTTTGCTCTGCCACCCCATTCTGTCTGTCCAAAATCAGGTCTTGGCTACCTCTTCCCCTTCCTCTCCTTCCTTTCGCCACTCTTTTCCTCCCCTCCCTTCTCCCTAACTGCCCCACCTTCTTCTCCTGCCTTCCCCTTCTCCCTACCCTCCCACGTCCTCTGGTCCTGTCTTCCTCCTCCTCTCTTCTGCTCTCCCCACTGCCCTCCCTCCAGCCCCCTGACTGTGTGTTCCCTGTGGGACTGTTTCTCTCTCCTCAGCCCCGTGGACTCTATAGAGAGAGTCCTCCCCTCCAAGCTGAGTCTTTCTCTGACCTTGGACACAGGGCAGAGGGCAGCAGGGGAGCCCCCCTCCCTTTATCCTCTGGTCACTAGCAGTGGCCACGGGACCTGTGGTCCGGTAAATCTCTCAGGCTTAGGACAGAACTAAATTTAGATGGAAGCTTTGTCACCAGGCCCATGAGAACACTGGGCTGGGCCAGACGCCCCAGCTCCAGGAAGATGCCACTCTGGAGGGCTTTTCTGGCCTAGGGAAGGGGGTACACAGGTTCTGCCTGGACCTGACTCAACCTGGAGGAAAAGCAGCCGTAGTCCTGCCTCCCACCTCTTGCCACCTCCTGCCTTGGAAGGTGAGGCTTCCAATTCCAGGCTTGCAGAAGCCTCTCGGAACCAGGACCTGGGCCACACATAAACTGGCCTGAAAGTGGACATTCAGAGACACGGGCATCTGTCAAGCAGGGAAAGCCCAGAGCCAGGATACAGCCCAACCTGGCTGAGGGCCCCTGGTCTCATTTAGCCAGTCAACACTTGTTTAGCACCCGCTGTCTGTCAGTCTCTGGGCTGGGAGCTGGGGGGGTAGCTGGGGACCCAGGCATAAACTCCAGAAGTAAGTTTGTGAACTTACACAGCCTACAGTCTGGAGGGCTGGGGGTGACTCTTCATCTCCTGACATTCAAGAGTTGACCAATCCAGAACTTCAAGATGTCCCCTTCAGAAGAGAGGCTAGTGAGACCCTCAGTGGGCTCCGAATAGCCCTTATGACACAGTAGTTAAATGCTGGGCTACCGACCAAAAGATTGGCAGTTCCAAGCCACCAGCCTCTCTGTGGGAGACTAATAGGACTGGCTCCTCCTGTAAAGATCCGTTGTGGTTCCAACCATAATGACTCTATATAGGGTTTCCAAGGAGCAGCTGGTGGGTTTGAACCACTGACTTTGTGGTTAGCAGTCCAGTACTTATCCTATAGCGCCACGCCAGGACTCCCCTGTGGGGTAGTTCTACTCTACCCTATGAGTCACTATGAGTCAGAATCAACTCTACAGCAACACATTTTAGGGGCTATAGTGGGCTCAGAGTTGGTAGAATCCAAAGGTCTCCTGTCCCTTACACAAGGTCTTCCAGATAGGTTGGTATCCTTCCCTTGACACTCCACCCTGGCCACAGGACACGTGCTCCATGGTGGTGAGAAGTGGCTATTATTTTATTAGTCTCCTGAGTTCCTGTTTGGGGCTGTGGTCCTCTCAATATCGGAGGACCACGGGCCTTCATTTCTCACCCAGGATAGCTCTTTCTTTGTATATCTGACCAAGTTGTAACCAACTAGCCTGGCTCTGCCCCTTACCCACTAAGTGACCTTAGGAGGTTACTTCAGGTCTCTGGACCTCAGTTGCCTCATGCATATAATGGGGATATTCACAGCTACCTCAAAGGATTGTTTCAAAGACTGAATAAGATATTATATGTAAAGCATTTAGAGCCATGTCTAGCATATAGATGTGCCATAAAAATGTTGGCTCAGCACAAAAAAAGCCCCCTCTCACATCTATCTTCTACCTCCCTCTAGTTCCTTCGAACCATTTTCTTGCTCTTTTCCTGAGCAGGCCCTGTGCCTCCCTGCCTTGGTGCCTTTGCACACACTGATTCCTTTCTCCTCTTTCTATTCTCTGCCCTGTCCTTTGTCTAAGTCCTCTGGTCTTTTTGGACTAGGCTCCAATGCCACGTTTTCTAGGAGGCCTTCCATTCACTGAGCACTTCTGAGCAGTAAGCCCAGTAAGGAAGGGGGCGACTCTGTCTTCAGAAGCCCAGTGTTCACAGGGTGGGTTCTGAGGGTAAGGGAGACCCACTTGGGCTGGAGAGTTAGGGGAGGAAGAACACAGAGTTTTTAGAAAGCTTTCCTGGAAGAGAAAGGCTCAAGCTGGACCTCGGGACACCCCACTATGGGGCCTGGGACCCTCATCTCTGACCTCTCTAACTGGGCCCCCTCTCCTAAAGTCCTGGGTGAGAACCACCACATAGCATGCGTTTTCCACGTTCCTGGCTCTTGACAACACTTGATTTAATTTTTTTTTTTTTTCAATTTTAAACAAATCATTCTTTATATAAAAGTATAAGAAAGAAAAAAAGTTACATAATCCCACCACATAGAGGCAATCAATGTTGGCATGTTTACTTATTATTGTAACTTTTTTCACACAAGCTGGGATCACTGAAATCACCTTAATCTGGGATGCAGCTGAGTTCCAGAGTCAGGAATTTGGATGCTGCTCAGCTTTCACTGCCTTTGCTTGCTCAATTCTCATCCCTGCTCAGTGACCCTGCCTCCTTAGCTGGAGTCAGACTCCTCATGCTGTGGGGCCGTCTTTAGGCCAGCTGCCATCCCTCAGTGTTCCTTGCGTGGTCTTAACCATCTTCAACCCTAGGCCCTTTTCCAGTCCTCTATTTGTCCTGGTGTGGTGCAGTGGGTTAATGCGCCAGACTGCAAAGCCGTTTGAACTGCAAGGTCAGCAGTTCAAGTTCACCAGCTGCTCCTCAGAAACCCTATACAGGGTCGCTATAGGTCGGAACCAACTGACAGCACTTAACAAAAACAACATTCTCCTGCCGGCCAGGGTCTTCTACTCCTGACACCATTCCAAACACGGGACCCATGAATTTCAGCCTTTCTGGCTTTGGATTGGCAACAGCTCATCTTCTCATCGGTCCTACAACCATGGTTAATCCAAAGGCATCAACACTCCCCTCCACAGACCCTGGCTGAGGGTCTGCTCTGTACCCTCTGAGTAGGGCTTCTGCCAGGGTTTGCTGAGGCTAGGTGATACCTGGAAACACAGTCCCTCCAAGGGGGAGGTCACCAACTGTTTCTCAAGTAGACTAGGAGATTAGGCTGGATCCAAGTGGGAGGGGAAAAGAAGAGGGTGATGGGCCAGACAGAAAGGCCAACACTCTTCTCTGACAACTAGGCAGGGGGTGTCAAAACTTCTCGGACCACCTCAAGGCCCAGAACCTTCCTTCCTTTCCACAAGCCACATCACCCCTCAACGGGGGCCTGTTGAGCCAGCAAGTCTTTCCTGATGCCAGAGAAACCCAGGTTCTCCAGGCCTCCAGACCAGGGCCAACTCCTCAGCTGAGCAGCTCTGCGTAGACCCTTGTACAGACCTGTGAGGAACAAGACTGTCCTGAAGCCAAGTGGCCAGGGTTACCCACTGACAGCTCCAGAAGCCCCCACAGCCCCTGCGCACACACACGGTATTCATTCTACCACCGTTGAGTCCACTGTAGCTCAGCGTCATGCTCTAGGACAGGTAGACCTGCCCCATAGGGTTTCCAAGACTATTAATCATTACGGAAACAACTGGCTCATCTTTCTCCTATGGAGCCTTCGGTGGGCTAACCGCCAAGCACTTAGATCACTTTGCCACCAGGGGTCCTACAGTACACACGTGCACACAAAAATACACATTCTACACACACACTGGAGTCCTGGTGGGGTGCCCGGGGTTAATGTACCTGACTGTAAAGCCGTTTGAACTGCAAGGTTGGCAGTTGCTCCTTGGAAACCCTATACAGGGTCGTTTGGGGTTGGAACTGACTCGACGGCCTTAACAACAACAACAACACACACACTACTCATACAACAGCCATCCATAGACACAGTGCACACATACTACAGGCCCTATGGTCACACAGTAGTCATACATCACCACATGTATGTATTCATAACACAGACCCCACACCTACCCCTTACACATACACACACACCTGCTCCCAGCACCATTGTTGCCACAAGCACATCTGTCCATGCTGGCACAGTGGTCCTTCCCTTTCCCTACTCACACTCAGGTTGCCCTCCAAAGCCTTCCTCTTCCAGGCAGCCTTCCCAGTCTTCTCAAGTCCAGGTCCGATGTCTCTCCCAGGAGCTAAGTTATTGCCCTGTGTTCTGCCTGTGTGTCTTCAAAGCTGTTACATGAAATTAAATCATGCACCTTCTAAATCTGGGGGTTCCTAACTGCTCTGAGAACAGTCATGGCCTGACATACCATAAGTACTCTACAGATATATTATATAGCTGGTGGAGCCCCCACCCAGATTTGCTGACAGAAACAGGCTCCATCCTAGGGCACGTGCCATCCCATGGCCTTAGGAACTAAGGGGTGGGCAGAGCGCAGGTCTACCTTGGAGGTGAGACTTCATGACCACTTCTAAAGCCTCCCTCGGGTCCCATCCTGGCCTGGATGCTGGTCTGCTGTGTGGCCTCGGGCATCTCTGTGAGAGCCGTAGTTTCTTCCCTATAAAGAGAGGTCAGGGGAGTACGGGACAGGTGATACAACAGGGCAGGGGGTCCACACTGTATGCAGCCAATGGAAAGGCAGGGTCTGACTCTAACCCCATTGCTCCTATCCCCCAGGCCACTGGACCAAGGGAGGTGATGGGAAAGCAGCCCCTGTGGGCACTGCTGGAACAGTACTGCAGTGCGGCCAGGACCCTCGACAATCTCTCAGGTATATATGTCCCCCCCCACCTACCACCACCTGGGAGATGAGGATGGGCATCAGATCCTGGGGTGAAGGGCAGGAAGAGGCTTCCCAGGGCCAGCCCAGGCTCCAAGGTTCCAGGCCTGATTCTATCTCTACCTTACTGGGGTGTTTGGGCATAACTCTTTTCTATTTGGGACTCAGCCTGCTTGTTAATGGTAGAGGGTGTGGCAGCCATTGTTTTCCAGCCTCTCTATGTCTATATCAGAGGCTGGTGTTCGGAAGCTCAAGGAGGGAGTGACCCCTGTGCTTTCAAACTCAGGGACCATCCGCAGGTGTAAAACACATTCTCCCGTTGCCGTGGCTACAGGTGTCTCATCCTGACAAGGCCTTGCCAAGCAGCAGCTGGGCCCCTGGATTCTGATTCCTCACAGCTTTCCAGCAACTGGTTCAGAGTCAGGGTCAGAGGACCCTGGGTTCTCACGGGTTCCTGAGAAGTGTTCCCACCCCATCCTGAGTCCCACCTTCCCATAAGCAGCAAGGAGGGAGGACAATGGGGGGATCTGCTGCCTAGGCACCAGAGACAAGGGACCATACTCAGTCTGAGTCAGGTGTCTGAGCAGAAACCCATGCTGCCTACCTTCTGCATGCGGGAGGGGTCAATAGCACAGGTGTTGGGGTCAGACAGACCTGAATTTGAATCTTAGCTCAACTTCTGTCTCTGCACCTGTTAGAAACAGATGTAAGGAGACCTCAGAGCAAGGCTGGGGAACTTTTTTTTCTGCCAAAATGTATAACACCTGTCGTGGACCATACAAAATTATCAACTGAAAAATTAGCCTGCTTTATTTGATCAAACATTTCAGTAATTCACCCCTAATGTGTTGGCTGGAGTCTTGGTGTGGTGCTGTGGGTTAATGCACCAGACTGCAAAGCCATTTTAACTACAGAGTTGATGGTTCAAGCTCACCAGTCGCTCCTTGGAAAGCCTATACAGGGTCGCTATGGGTCAGAACCGACTCAACGGCACTTAACAACAACAACAACAACAATGTGTTGGCTAGAGTCTTGGTGTGGCATTGTGGGTTAATGCACTGGACTGCAAAGTCATTCAAACAAAAGGCCAGCGGTTCAAGCTTACCAGCCGCTCCTTGGAAATCCTACACAGGGTCACTATGGGTCAGAACTGACCTGATGGCACTTAACAACAACGAAAATGTGTTGGTTAGAGTACTAGTGTAGCGCCATAGATAAGCACTCAACTTCAAGGTCTGCTTGAACTGTAAGATTGGTGGTTCAAACTCATCAGCTACTCCTCGGAAACCCTACATAGGATCATGACGAGTTGGAACTGACTCAATGACACATAACAACAACAACAACGTGTGGGCTGGAACTAGGGTTGCCTTGGCAGGGCCAGAAGGCTGCGGGCTGGATGTTCTCCACCCCTGCCTTAGATGGTTACTAGGAAGATTGAACAGGGAGTTGGGGGAGGAATGCAAGTTCAGTGCCTATAAGCGTCAACAGGCCGGGAACGGAGACCCTCATTTCAGGTAGCCCCAAGCTTCCCCTCATTGGCGTTCTCTGCTTTCAGAGGTGAACCTAGGTTATCAGTAACCCCTGATCCTGCTTCCCCTCGGGTATACTCTGAGGCTAATGGAGAGGGTCCCCACTTCTCCAAATGCACTGCCTTCCCCTGCTTAACTTCTCATATCATGCTTCTGTTTACAAAAGGGATGCGTATTATTTGTATAAAACTTGGAAAAATATTACAGAAACAAAGAAAACCTTAAGTGCTCACTCTCCCACAGCCCACCCGCAATTTCTGATTTTTTTTTTTACAAAACAGAACTCATATGGTGTCCATAGTTTATAACTTGCATTTTCCTCTTACAACCCAGAGTGAGTATTTCCTCATGCCATTAAATATCCATCCGCGGTAGAGCTGGTGACTCTGTCTCACAGCCATTGTAAAATTACATCAGCCTTCATTAGTCACTCCTCTGAGGTGGGCAAGTAGGAAGTCCTTTTTGACTTAAAAAAACAGTTTCTCAGGTCCCCCACAAAGTAGTGATACCCTTGTCCGTGTCCAAGTATAATAAACATGCATGATAATTAACAAAGTTAAAAATATATACATAGCAGCAAGTGACATTTCATTTATGCACGCATACATGCTAAGGAGTCCTGGTGTGGCGCTGTGGTTTAACGTGCTGGACTGCAAAGTCATTTGAACTGCAAGGTCGGTGGTTCAAGCTCTCCAGTTGCTCCTCAGAAACCCCATACAGGGTCGCTATGGGACAGAACCCATTTGACAAGGGCACTTAACACCAACAATATGTGCTAAAATCAAAACATGTTGTTGTTGTTAAGTGCCGTCGAGTTGGTTCCGACCCATAGCGACCCTGTACAGGGTTTCCGAGGGTGTAAATCCTTATGGGAGTAGAAAGCCTCATCTTTCTCCCGCGGAGCTGCTGGTAGTTTTGAACCGCTGACCTTAAGGTTTGCAGCCTGATTCGTAACCACTATGCTACCAGAGCTCAATCAAAACAATAAGAGCAAGGAAATGAGGAACACGACATTCAAGAGAATGTTCCTTCTGGATAGGAGTATACAGATAAATATGTAATTGATTTGAAATGATCCAGTTTGGGGCTGGGCAGCTGGTTCAAGGGTACTTATGATAGTTATTGCTACATATAAATGCTTATAAAAGACATAAAATAAAGGCAGGCCATGCGTAGACTGGTAATGACAAAGAGCCAGGAATAAAGGATGATCAATCCAGTTAGATGCCCTTGAGGTCCAAGTAAAGGAAACGCACACACACACAAATACACACACAATCTCAAAAGCTTACTGTGACTTTAGGCAGGCTGTAAGTGGATTCCTTTAACTTCATCATCACAGCAACATCTATATAGATTTGAAAAACAATATGTTAAGAAGTGTTTTATGTATTCGGGCTATAGACAATAGAGCTGAATGGATGAATGGGATGCCTTGCAGTAGCTCTCCAGTCTAACACACACACACACATCACTACCAGTGTTGGTCAAATGGGAAGAGAGCCTTGGCCCAGGAGATAGAGACTTGGGCTTTCAGCAGTGGGTCATTGAGCCCAGGACGGAGTATCCAGATGAACCCTGGGGACTAGTTAGTGAACTGCCAACAGAGTCACAGGTTGATAAAAGGAAAAAACACAAACATTCCCTTTGTTGAGTGGGCTTTGATTCATGGCTACCCCACAGTGTGAGAATGCAATTGTACCTCGTGGTGTTGTTGTTAGGTGCCACTGAGTCAATTCCAACTCATAGTGACCCCGCATGACAGAGTGGCACTTGCCCATACGGGGTCACTATGAGTCAGAACTGACTCGAGGGCACTTAAGAACAACAAAATAATCTTTACAGGAGCACATCTTCAGGTCTTTCTTCCGTGAGACTGCTGGGTGCGTTCAGACCACCAACTTTTCAGTTGGCACAGGATTTTCAGTGGTTGATTTTTTAAAAAATTAGATCACTAAGTTTTCCAGTTGAGGCACCACTGTGTGGATTTGAACTGCCAACTTTGGGTTAACAGTCAAGTGTCTAATCGTTTGTGCCACTCAGGGATTCTTCTGTGGTAGAGGAGACAGCCAGATAGCCAGCAATCTCTGTGTGGCACAGAGCAGTCCCCAACAGATGCAGACACTGAGGAAGATCCCCAGCACAGACAGGTCAGAGGAGGAGACATGGGAGCTGAGTTTCTGAAGGCTGAGTGGAGTTAGGGGCTATAAGGGCATTTCTGGTAGAGGAAACAGCACATGTGAGGGAACATAGGTATCAAATGGCTCATGGAAATGACAGGTAGTTCCAATGGGTATTTCAAGTTGAGCAGAAGGGAGAGGACTGGAACTAGACCATCTTGAAGACTTCTCTGCAGTGCCATAGAGCTGGACTCTATGCGGAGGCAATGAAGAGCCACTCTTGTGTAATTGTGCCCCAGAGAAATCACTTCATCTGCAATGTGGAAGAAGAGACAAGGAACCCAGTTAGGGACTGCTACCAAGATGGGGACCATGGAGAACAACCCCTCCCTTCTCTGGCAACCATTTGCACATCTGCAAAATGAGAATGTGGGATGGGATGCTATTGCTGAGGCCCTTCCTGTTCCCCCAACCTGGTGGAGCAGGGCCAGGGTCTGGCCAGGAAGTATCACAGTACCACAGGGTGAGGGTGGGCACCTTCAGGCTCTTCCAGAGCCTCCAGGCCCTCAGCACCCCAGCATAACTCCCACACGCCTCATGGTTTGCTCCTACCTCTAGAAAACTCCATCTTCACTCTGACTCAGGACAGCTACTCAGAGATACAGAGAGAGACTCTGTCCCATTAAGTCCTGTTTTATAGCTGATCCTTGAGGAGAGGGGATAGGAGATACAGGGGAGGGAGAGTGTGTATGATCTTTTGAAGATGTGAGACACTGTTTCTGTTCAGCTGTGCATGTCTAGTCCATGCCACTTAGTGGGTTGTGCACTGGAGGAGAGGATCTCAGCTTGCCTGGGACTGTCTACTGTCTCCACAGCTGAGACCAGAAGTGGGCCAAAAGGTGAGAAGCAGGGTCGCAGAGGCACCTGCTTGCCCCACACTGCTCCACACGGGTGTTTCTACGGTACTTAACATACTCCTTGCACACCTTTGCCAACTTGTCCCTGTCCTCACCAGCCTGGGGACATACAGCCACAAGTACTTCTCCCCAAGTGCTGGCCTAGCTGGCTTTAATCAAATCAAAAAAAGTTTTGGCTCCTTCCAATTTCTTCCTCATTTACCTATTGTTGTTAGGTGCCATAGAGTCGGTACTGACTCATAGCGGCCCTATGCACAGCAGAATGAAACACTGGCGGATCCTGGGCCAGCCTCACTATTATTGCCATGCTTGAGTCCATAGACATTAAACTGACCTGTAAAATCAGTTTGTTCCAAAGTTTCTGCCTTTATCAGCTTCCCCTATATAGCATCTAGAATGACAGACGATGGTGCCTAGAATGAATCAGACCCGTGAAGAAATGCTCCTCCGCCCTGGAAACCAGGGGAGCTTGGGATCTGAAAGTCTGTCCATTCAAGATGCAAAGAGCCATCTGTGGGTCTTGTCACTGCAGTGCTCACTACCCAGAGGGACCTTTATAGCATGGGTTCTTGCAGTTAGGAGCGCTCAGGCCATCCAAGCCAATCCTTGTGTTCTGCAGAAATTGTGATCGGGAAGTCCTTGGCTTCAGGTCACTGGGAGTTCACCACCTCCTGAAACGGCTGCTTCCCCTGGACAGTGGTTCTGGTGACAAGCATATTAGTAACTTCAGCTTGGCTCACCTCCACCCCTTCCCCCTGGGAGATTTGGTTTCCTTAGTAGATTTGGTTTCCAGTGGAGGCTGGCTGACAGAGGCAGGGGCAGATTACTCAGGTTTATTTGTGCTTACTTACTAATCTGCAGTGAACAGTTTCTCACTGATGTAAAACAGTTCACTAAAGACTAGTAAGACATGAAACCCATGTGAAATCTGGCATGGGAAGCAGACTATTTCCCAGGAGAGTCAGGGGCTGATCCAGCCAGTCACCCTCTGACTGTGTGGACTTCTGGGTGGCACTCAGGTCTGGTGGTAGAATTGCATCCTAACCTATCTAACATGCTCCTGGCACTGGTGAGAGACCAGGGGACCTTTACCTTTGCAGCTGCCCAGTGCAGAGTGCTCTAACAGGACAGATCTGCACCTTGTACCTGCCAATCAGTGGGCGCTGGAGAGACTCCAGTGCTCAGCCATGTTCTCCCATCTCTTCTCTCTCTCTCTCTTTTTTCTCTCTTTTTCTCTCTCGCCCTGCCTGGGCAGTGACAGCAGCATTAATATGGAAACTACTGATATTCAAGTACACAAAGGCAGTGGAGCCAGCCTCTTCCTTTCTCCCTGCTCAGGGCACAGAACTGGTTCAGGGTGGTTCCAGGTAAAGAAAGCCTTCCTTAGTAGATTTGGTTTCCAGTGGAGGCTGGCTGACAGAGGCAGGGGCAGATTACTCAGGTTTATTTGTGCTTACTTACTAATCTGCAGTGAACAGTTTCTCACTGATGTAAAACAGTTCACTACAGACTAGTAAGACATGAAACCCATGTGAAATTGCTCCCTACAAATCAGTAAATTCAATAAGTTCAAGCTTACCTTGCTTATCGGGCACCCTATGCCTGTCCAAGTAAAAAAACCCACAGTCACTGAGTCCATTCCAACTCATAGCCACAGAGTAGAACAGTTCCTTTGGGTTTCTAAGATTGTAAATCTTTACAAGAGCAGACAGCGTCATATTTTTCCTGAGGAGCAGCTGGTGGGTTTGAACTGGTAACCTTGACGTTAGCTGGTTAGCCCACAGAGCCACCAGGGCTTCCTCCATCCCTCAGGGATTGTAAATTTGAAAAGAGACTTTGATTCTGTAGGAAGGTGCTGTGGGTTGGGTGGGAGACAGATGCCAACCAGACCTAGAAGCAGAAACTTTGATGTGTTGAAAAAAAAGTGAAATTATTCATTAAAGATTAGTAAGTAAGCACAATAAGCCCATGCTTACCTTGCTTGTTGGGAAATCTGACACAGTTTATGCTCATGTTGTTCTAGGGGCACTTCTTTGCCAGTCTGTCCCTGTCCTCAACAGTCTGGGAATGCATAAAGTATCACAAATACTTCTCCCCTGGTGCCTGGCCTGGCTGGCTTTAATCAAATTGAGAAAGTTTTGGTTCTTTCCAATTTCTTCCTCATTTACCTATTTGCAAACATCAAAGTGAACTGTAAAATCAATTTGTTCCAAAGATGCTGCCTTTATCAGCTTCTCCTGTGTAGCAGATAGAATGATAGACGATGGTGTCTAGAATGAATCAGATCCATGAAGAAATGCTCCTTGGCCCTGGAAACCAGGGGATCTTGGGATCTGAAGGTCTGTCCATTCAAGATGCAAAGAGCCATCTGTGGGTCTTGTCACCGCAGTGCTCACTGTCCAGAGGGACCTTTATGATATGTGCTCTCCCAGTTAGGAGCACTCAGCCAAGCTAATCCTTACGTTCTGTAGAAATGCATAATGTGATGCGAGAAATCTTTGACACATACAACATGTGTGTGCATACACACATAGCTTCTCCGACCTTTTGCATTGCAGAAGCAGGGGCTGACAAGACCATCCCACTGACTGGAGAAACAGCCTCAGAGAGGGCAAAAGTCTTTCCTGGGGTTACACAGCACCTAGAATACAGATATTTATTGTTGTTGTTAGGTGCCATTGAGTTGATTTTGACTCATAGCAACCCTGTATAGGGTTTCCAATGATTGGCAGGTGGGTTTGAACAGCTGACCTTGTGGTTAGCAGTTCAGTGTTTATCCTACAGTGCCACATCAGACTAGAGATAGAGGCAGGCCCAAAACCCAGCCTGAGAAGAGTATGCCACCCCCTGGGCCTGATTCCCTGAACTCAACTTCATTCACTCAGTAGCCAAAGCAGCAGATCCACCAAGGGCACTTTGAGGGTGCAGCTGGAAAGAACTATCAAGCAAGCAGTCCTGAAGGGTTATTGTTGTTGTTAAGTGCCATTCAGTTGGTTCCAACCCACAGCGACCCTATGTAAGGTTTCCAGGGAGCAACTTGTAAGTTTGAACCACGAACTTTGTGGATCAAACAGTCTTACAGACCAATGCATTATCCCACATCGCCACACCAAGGTTTCTTAGCTTCTCCACACATTTGTCAGGAGGGACCAGTCTCAGGAGAAGAACATGCCAAGTGGAGGGTCAACAGAAAAAGAGGGCCCTCAACAAAATGGATGGACACAGTGGCCAGCACCAGTGGACTCAAACATAACAATTGTGAGAATGGCCAGATCCAGGCAGTGTTTCCTTCTGTTGTACTTAGAGCCTCTATGAGTCAGAAAACCGACACCCAGCACCTAACAACACACCTGCTGTGGGCCTGAGTGCTCCTCCACAGATGGGAACCATGCAAAGAGGAAGTTTCACATATGGTCACTTCACTCTCTGCTGTTCAGGGTAGTAAGATTTGGTTGTTTGAAGTTGGCTTGATACCTTGGGCCAGTTTCTTTCCTAGATAGCCCCATCTCATTAAATACATAACCACCCTTCCCTCTCTCCACAGTCAACCAAGCAGAGACTTGGTGTTATCCTTGCCTTCCTGGCCCCTACTCCAAACCATCCACCCACTCCTCCCAGTGTCTCCCCAAGTGTGGTTCTGCCATCCGAACTTGGGCTTCTCTCTATGCCTGGCTCAGGTCTGTCCCATTCAGGCCATTTTATCTCATCAGGTGGCCTACTGAATTTCCCTCCAAGTTCTTCCAGTCTATTTTCTTCCCAGAGGCCAGAAGCGCTTTTCTAGAGTGCATATCTGCACATGGGCCTCGCTGCTCAACGCCCCGACACCCTCCAGTGTCCTCACTCAGGGAAAAGAAATCAAGCAGAGACAGCTCCGACCGCTGTCTCTCCTTTAGGGTTGTTACTTAGGTTCCTCCAGCGATCGAGCGGGCGCGCTTTGCTGTCCTTAGCTGTCTGAGATCCTTCAACGGGTTATTCGGGCACACTTAGGCCCAAGCTCTCCATCCCCACCGCCCTCCCCCAGTCCTCGCGGGTAGAAGGGGGCGGAAGAAGACGGACGCGGGGCAGCGACAAGGTACGGGGACTGGAGATCGGGCCCCGCCGGGAGGAGCCACCCGGCCCCGCCCCCTGACGCCGCCATTGGCCGTGGTGGAGCGAGTGGAACTGCAGCTTCGCGCGCCCGCAGCATCTTTGGAGGGAAGGTCCGGAGTTGGCAGCTCCCGGAGAGCTGTCGCGGCGCCGGGAGGCTGTCAGGGGGGTCGAGGCAAGGCTACCTGGACCAGGACCCTGCGCTCTTCCCGCCGTTCAGTCTTGAACCCATTCCGTGGCAGCCGCGCACTCTCACACGCCTTTTCCGCGCGCGGCTCTGGGGCGCGATGGAAGCAGAGCTGTTTCAGAGTCTGCTGGAGGCGAACTGCAGTCTGGCGCTGGCGGAAGAGCTGCTTTTGGACGGCTGGGGGCATACCCTGGACCCCGAGGGTAGGCAAGAGGCAGGCGGACCCGGGCGGAGCGGGCTCCATCCCTGGCGCGCTCGGTGCGCGCAGGAAGCCCGCGCTCCCACCACCCTGCGTCCCACGGAACCCTGCGTCCCAGACAACCCTTCTGAACCACACTCCGCTCTCTTCTGTCGCCAGGTTCCTACTCATACTGCAACACAACCTTAGATCAGATCGGGACGTGTTGGCCCCGGAGCGCGGCCGGAGCCCTGGTGGAGAGACCGTGCCCCGAGTACTTCAATGGTATCAAGTACAACACGACCCGTGAGTGTCCCCAAAGGTTTAAGGAGTGGGGAGGGTTCCGGACCCAGATTCGGAGACCTGCTGAGGGACTTCGTAGCCCGTCACACCACTGGTGTTAGAACCCTTACCATATTAGGGTTGCGACGACCTCTCCCTGCTCCCCATGGTGCACCCAGGTACCGTGAGAACTAAGAAAATGGAAAGGAAATACTCCCTTGTCTTTGGGACAAACCTCTCTCCCACGTTGTAACGTCCGAGTGCCTCAAGTTCCACCATTAGAGGGGTCCACTTCTTTGTTTCCACAACGCCTACACCCCTCCCAGGAGCTGGCGTACATGCTAGCTCTCCAACCCCCAAGGTGCTTGCGTCACCCTACGACCAAAGAGGAGAGAGGGTCCAAAAAGATGGGGTTAGAGCTTTGGTTGGGGGCGGGGGAGGGTGGTGCAGGCCCTGGAGGCTGCAGCGCCACAGGGTGTGTGGTACCACCCCTTCCAAACCGGATGTGATGCTCCAGAACTGGCCAGCTGGGCTGTGAGTCAGGGGCCTGTGGGCGCCTCAGGTAGTGCGTGGTATCTGAATCAGGACCACCCCCACCTCCCAGGGAGAGCAGCCTGTGCCCCCCTTCTTCCCATACATATCAGAAACTGACTCCCTCTCTGTGGGGAACGCAGAGAGTGCTGGAGTAACACAACATCATAACAGCTCTGGGTCTAGGTATGTGATTGTGGTGGGCCCCTCATATCTCTCTAGTACTAGCAGTGACACCCCAGATAAGGGGGCTGTTTGTCTGAAGCCCCTTATCTTGGAAACAGCCTAGCTGAGTGTCTGTGTCTGAATAGTGGTCCAGTTCCCCCTTAAAATCAGCACCTGCGCACACAAACATACACACACATATGCCTGTCCAAACTCTGGTTAGAGGGCAAGAGCATCACTTACATTTCATACCAAGTGGCATTCCCTAGCTGTGCCAGCGGAGGGCTCTGGTGGTCCGGGAGTGGGTGTGATCTGAGGAATGTCAGTGTATAGTTGCTCCTAATAGAAGAGGGGCCTAACACGAAGATTTCTGGGTATTCTGAGACCTGCTTCCCATCCGTGGTTAAAACAGACCTCCCTGGGAACAAGTGAGGTGCTCTTTTCCTGGCTGAGATTATAAAAATGTGCCTCTGGAATTCTGTGAACCGTGTAGGGCCGCAGTGCTGAGAGACCCTAATTGAGACTGGGCAGTGGGAGACAGAGTCTTGTAGGGAACAGCGGATGATGAGGCTCATCCAAGGAGGATTTGAGGTGAACCACAGCCTGTGAACCTATCCAGGCTTTTACCCTGCCCTGAGCTTTCCCCTATTCTCCCCAACCTGCCTGGAGCTTCCCCAGAGTAGGGCCTGGGGATCCTCTTTATGGCAGAATTAAGCCCAGCATTTATTCAGTCAGTTCGCTGAGCACTTACTGTGTGCCAGCCACTACATTGGTACTGAGCCCTTTGCTCACAACACAACAGACAAAAAGAAGAGTGGTAACTGACCTGACTGGGAAGAGCAGGGGCTAAGAAAATTGGGGGTAAGCAGAGAATGCAGGGAAAGCTTCCCAGAGGAGGTGCGGGAGCTTATCCCAGACCACTCACATCCAGGGAGAAGCATGGAAAAAAGTTGGGACTTCACCAAGGTTGGCAAATGTAGTGCCAATTAGCTCCCAATAGCTAATGAACTCATATTGCTATGAGTCGGAATTGCATAGATGGCAGCAGGTTTAGTTTGATGGGTTTTATCTAATGAACCATTTTCTTCATTTGGACCAAAGTGCTGCCCACACTAACTGCTGGGGAGCATTACCATCAACCAGTAGCTGGGGTTTGAAGGGTGAGGGCAGGCTGGAGGACATCAGCCCAGGAGGGAAGAGCAAAGGCAGCTAATGGCAATGGAAATGAAGTGATTGATTTCCCTCCTCCCTTGTCTCCTGCGGCTGCTTCCTTTTCCCTGTTTGTCTTCTCTTTTAGAAAGACAGACACAGGGAGAAAAATAACTCCCATGAGAAGCAGGCGGAGAAGGAAAAACAGTTGGGGCTGTCCACATTTTTTAAGCTATTGTTCAAACCCCACTAGAGGCTCCTCCCTTCGAAGTTGGGGATTTGCTCGAGTGAGAATAACCACTCAGACTAAAGTCGGCAATCTTTCATCAACTCATCTGAACACAGAGAATAAACCTAGAGTGCTGATCATTTCCAGGCACCGGCTTCCACAGAGGAGAGTTTTACGTAGGAATCCTTCGTCTCCCCACCACCCTATAGTCCCTATGAGATATGAATTGCTTTTATGCCCATATTGCAGATGAGCAAACAGACTCAGAGACATGATGTATCTTGGTCATAGTTAAAACCCGCTCCTATAGGCCCTGGAGTCCTGGTGTGGCGCTGTGGGTTAATGCACCAGATTATAAAGCTGTTTGAACTGCAAGGTCGGTGGTTCAAGCTCACCAGCTGCTCCTTGGAAACCCTATACAGGGTTGCTATGGGTCAGAACTGACTCTATGGCACTTAGTAACAACAATAACATAGGCCCTTGTGTGGCACTGTAAGATAACCACTCAACCACAAGGTTGATTTGAACTACAAGGTTAGTGGTTCAAATGCACCAGCCGCTCCTTGGAAATCCTATACAGGGTCGCTATGAGCTGGAACCCACTCAATGACACTTAACAGCAACATAGATCTGGTGGCACTATGAGATCTATGTAGGGCTTCTAACTGCAAGATTGGTGATTCAAAGCCACCAGCTGCTCTGTGGGAGAAAGATGAAGCTGTCTCTTAAAAAGATTTCGTCTCACTAACCTTATTGCTGTGAGTCAGAATTGACTCAATGGCAGTAAACTTGGTTTTGGATTTTTTAGGAGCCAGTGCACAGGAGTCCCTGGGTGGTGCAGGTGGTTAACCCTCTTGGCTATTAACTGAAAGGTTGGAAGTTCCACCCAGAAGTACCTCAGAAGAAAGGTCTGGTGATCTGCTTCCGAAATGTCAGCCATTGTACAACCTTTGGAATACAGTTTTATTCTGACAGGCATGGGATTGCCAGGAATCAGAGCCAATTTAATAATAGCTGTTACTGGCAGGTAGTCCACAGTCCTCACTTTTAGTCACTGGGCAATACTGCCGCCATAAGAGAAGCGTCCAGTTTGTGAAGAGAGTTTAAAGAAACAGGAAAAAGACTCTGAGTTGGACTCTGGGGAACAGATTGGGTATTAGCAGGTGAATGAATATAGGGGAGGCATCCAAGCTGAGGGAAAAGGGTGAACAAAGGCATGGAAATGGGACTGGTAAACAGTTGTTGAGAGCACAGGTATAAGGAGAATGGGACAGATGAGACCAGGCTAATGGGTGGACACCAAGTGGTACAGCACATTATGGAGGGCTTCACCTGAGGGGCAGGAGCGAGCCTGGGGAGCTTGAGAGTAGAGGAACTAAAGGCAGGGAGGTCAAGCCAAGGGGAAAGAAACAAGAGAGCGCTGGCATTTGTAATGAACAAGATGCTGGTGGGAGAGGAGTGGGTGAAGGATCCAGGGATGGTGCCTAGTGTATGGGAGGTTATACTGAGCACATATGGGGGTGGATGTCATGTTTGAAGTACTGGAAGGACATCTGACTGCAGGTGTTCAGGTAGCACCCCCATATGTGTAGGGAGAAGCCCAGGAGAGTGCTGTGGGCTGGAGAGAAGCAGTTGGGAACTCTCTGGATATGGCAAGTTTGCGAGGCTGTGCCAAGCCCTGAGTCATCTCTCCCAGAGACTGTGTCCAGATGCAGCAAAGGCTAAGGGACAGGAAAAGACTTGTCCATGATCATATATGTTAGTCCATGGCAGAGCCAGGTTTAAACCCCATGTGTCCAATCCCCTCCCGTCCTCTCTCCACCTGCCATTCTGCTTGCTGCTGTAGTGGCCAAGGCTTACATTGGTCAATCCTTAGTCCTCACAAGCACCTAATGAGGAGACAGAGTAGTATCCTTATATTACACATGGGGAAACCGAGGCACAATGAAATTCAGTGAATTTCCCAACGTTATGCAATTGATAAGCAACAGAACAAGGATTCAAATCTAGGCACTGTTGCCTCTTCAGCAACTCTTACTGGATTAAGAGGAAAAGGGATTTTTTAAAAGGATTCTGGAGCTTTGGGGATTATTGGTGGCTTAGAAAGCCAGGTTTGGGACTCCCAACCAAGAGTTGTTCATGCCTTTTGGGGAAGTGATCACACATAGGTAAAATTTTGCTGAAGATAATTCAGAAGTGGTTGCAGCAGGTCATCAGCAGGGAATTACTAGAAGCCTCAAGCTGGATTCAGAAGAGGACATGGAATAAGGGATATCATTGCTGATGTCCGATGGCTCTTGTCTGAAAGTGGAGAATACCAGAAAGCTATTTACTTGTGTTCTATTGACTGTGTAAAGGCATTAAGTTGTGGGGATCATAACAAATTATAGAAAGTATTGCAAAGAATGGAAATTCCCGAAAACTTCACTGTGCTCTTGTGGAACCTGTACATAAACCAGGAAGAAGTTGTTTGAACAGAACAAAGAGAATACTGAGTGGTTTAAATCAGGAAATGTGTGCATCGGGATTGTATTCTTTCACCTTGTATTCAAACTTATTCAATCTGTTTACTGAGCAAAAAATCTACAAGCTGAACTACATGAAGAAGAACACAACATAAGGATTGAAGGAACTTCAACTTATTAACAACTTATGATTCGCAGATGGCACAACCTTACATGCTGAAAATGAAGACTCGGATCACTTACTGATGAAGATCAAAGACCACAACTTTTAATATAGATTATAACTCAACATAAAGAAAGCAAAAATCCTTGCAACTGGACAACTAAGCAATACCATGATAAAAAAAAGATTGAAGTTATCAAGGATTTCATTTTATTTGGATCCACAATTAATGCCCATGGAAGCAACAGTCAAGAAATCAAACAACACATTGCATTGGTCAACTCTACTGCAAAAGACCTCTTTCAAGTATTAAAAAGCAAAGATGTCACTTTTGGGACTAAAGTGCACTTGACCCAAACCTTGGCATTTTAAATCACCTCATATACATGTGACAGTAACGAACAAGGAAGACTGAAGTAGAACTGACACCTCTGAATTATGATGTTGGTGAAGAGTATTCAATATGCCACGAATGGCCAGAAGAGCAAACAAATATATAATGGAAGAAGTACAGCCAGAATTCTCCTTGAAGTGAAGATAGGAGGACTGGATTTCTCATATTTTATACATGTTATAGAAGGGACCAGTTCCTGGAGAAGGAACTCATGCTTAATAAGGTAGAGGAAGAGCCTCAGAGAGATGGATAGACGGTGGTTACAACAGTGAGTTCAGATGTAGCACCAATTACGAGAATGGCACAGGACCAGGTAGTGTTTCATTCTGTTGTACATAAGCTTGCTGTGAGTTAGAACCTACTTAACAGCACCGAACAACACCAGTAAGGAGCTCTGGTAGCATAGTGGTTACGAATCGGGCTGTGAACCTTAAAGTCAGCAGTTCGAAACTACCAGCTGCTCCGCGGGAGAAAGATGAGGCTTTCTGCTCCCGTAAAGATTTACAGCCTCGGAAACCCTATACAGGGTTGCTATGGGTCAGAACTGACTCAACGGCACTTAGCAACAACAACAACAACAACAACAACAGAAGCCACGAATTCAGGGCAGTGCTGGCCCAGTAAGGAAACCCACTGTCTCCGAGCTGGTCCTGCTCATGTCACCAGATGGGCCACAGCTCTCCTGCCACCACTGCCCTGGAGTCTTAAGCTTCCTGCAAGTCATCCCAGGAGAGACTTTCACCCATCTCCATCTCCTTTGGAGATGCTTCCGGTGCAGTGGGGTGGGACTGGGCATCTAGGTCACATGCTAAATGCTGGTTGCAAGGGAGCCTGAGAGATGAGGGTCTGGCGTTTCAATTCTATGGACAAGAGTAGTCTCGGCTTCCTACTAGGTTACCTCAAGCCCACATGGGAAGCAGGTGCCAATCCTCAGAGAACGAGAACAATCCTGAATGTCCATACACAGTATAACCTGGGGCAAGGCCCTTCCCTCCCTGGGTTTTTGTCTCTCTATTTGTGAAGAAAACTCCTGGTGTGGTGCTGTGGGATGGACACTGGAGTACTTACCACAAAGTTGGTGGATCAAACCCACCAGCCACTCCTTGGGAACTCTGTACAGGGTTGCTATGAGTCGGAACTGACTTAAAGGCACTTACCAACAAAAACATTTATAAAGAAGGGACATGGATTTGCCCACGGTGGTTTTGACCCATGGCGGACACTAGTCCAGCTTCCCAGCATTCTACAAATGCCTCTGAACGTTGATGTGTGTGAGTGTGTTTCTGGTTCTCTCGGTGTGACTTTGTCTTCCTGTCTCCATCTCAGTGCATTTTCCTCGCTGTCACATTCTGCGTCTCTGTGTCTTTCTCAGTCTCTCTTGTTTTCTATGCCCCCTTCTCTCATCTCCCTTCCTCACTCCTCTGTCTCTCCTTCCTTTTTCCCAATCTTTCCATCTCCCTCCTACTCTGACCCTTGCGGCTTCAGAGGAGGCTCTTCTGCCTCCTTCTGGATGAGGTCCATGTTCCTCATGCAGAGTCACTAGGTCCAGCTTGGCCTGAGCTTCAGCCTCCTGAAGCTAGGTTCCCACTACATGCAGCTGGGCTCATCCTTACCTTGGCATCTTCTAGCAGTGAGGGAAGAAGGGACACCCACATTTAACCACACCCCCACTCAGGAGATGGCTAGGGGACCTCACTTCCCAGAATCCTATTTTGAGGCAGACTGAAGCACTGATTTGTGCTAAAACGCAAACACAGATACTGAATGGTCTGGAGGCTATAATGGATCTTCCGCTGGGTCTAAACAGGCATGTTTTCTTCAGCCCTAAGTGAGCACTGTGACCTAGGAGTTGGCCTTGTGCTGACCTTCAGAAGAGCAGAGGTGACCAAAAAAGACCCTCAGGGGAACTCCAGACTGCTTAAAAGACCATAGTCACCAGGATCAACATCAGATATGGG